>NC_080575.1:42352504-42675671 GCF_029962835.1 Magnolia sinica
AAATCATGTAGTACATGAGCATTTAAAGAATATCAACTTAACATGGATTCTCACATAAGTAATACTTGAAATTAAACAACAAGGAATGTAACTTACATGAAGGAAATCATACACACTAGTGGGAGAGTTGAGAATCGCTTCTCAACACCCATACTATGTTGATATATTACACTTTAGATCATTCAGACATTTCTAAAAATACTTAGAATACATAATACAACATACATGACGTATGTTGAAATACACACATTTGGACAATTCCTTTTACCAAGGA
Organism: Magnolia sinica; assembly: GCF_029962835.1. NCBI lineage: Eukaryota > Viridiplantae > Streptophyta > Magnoliopsida > Magnoliales > Magnoliaceae > Magnolia > Magnolia sinica. The sequence continues at coordinate 42,352,779 of NC_080575.1, forward strand.
GTTGCCGCACATACAATTAGCATAAGTACACGACAAATAATCATGGCAAACACATGTTCATATTTTATACGCATACGGTACTTTATACATACACATAGAATACACAAATCTCAATATAACACATGCATATCAGGAACGCAAAATAAACATAACATTTGGCATATGAAATCTCATCCATAGCAAGAATAAACCATTCACTGGCATTGAAAGCCTTGAAAACCATAACCTATACGATTAAAGTCCGCACCTTAATCCAGAAATAGAGCACCGAAGTGATTCAGACGATATGTCTTCATCAACGGTGACAGGATAACCTAAGACAAGAATAGAAATGAGCTACAACAACACAAAGACTAATCTAAGCTCTAAAACAGATTAGGGTTAGGTTAGCTTACCCAAAGATGAACTCAGAATCGCCGGAATAACGATTCAAAAGTGAAGGTTTAAGGATGAAGAAGAATAGGAAAGAATCTACGATGATTCACCAACTTCTCTCTCACTTTCTCTCTCTTTTCCTCTCTCTTTCTTAGCTAGGGTTAGGAAATTCGTATGGAAAAGAGAGTTAGGGTTTTAAGGTCTATATATAGGCCTAACATTGATGAAAATAACCCCAGGGCTAAGGTATACTTAGGGTATAACCAAAACAAGCGTCTCTCGATCCAACGGAGCACTTCTGGTAGGCCTATTACCACGAAAGGTCGAACTTAAGCTCACTGACCATGGATCTAGGTCAAGCTGAGCTTTCGTACCGACCGGATCTTCAGATCAGCCGTGGCGGACCACACTCAATTTAATGGTCACCGAATCTCGATCAGGCCCACAAGCACAAGGACATGCCTGGGCCACCTTTCCTGATCAGAGTGTGAAATTGGGTCAGAATCCAACGGTCAGATAGGTTAAAATCGTCGCGCAAGCGACACGACTCAGATTTCAAAAAATCTTATTAAATTTCCAACCGTTCTCACACTCTCCACTCCGGACTCAATCAAATCGACCCAGAACATCATCTGGACTTGATTTTTGAGGTGATGGTCAAGTCCAACATGGTGACCGCAACAGCCTAAGATCATCGCTATCGGACTTTCGACGCGCGGTCCAGGTCCGATCCAGAACTTCTAAAAATTTTCAAGAGCAACTGGATTTAGCGATGAATCCCAGATTTCAGAGTAACATAGCGCTAACTATTCTACAGATTTTGAGTCATACAGATCCAATATAAAGTAATTGATGCAAATTTCACAAGCAATCGAGTTAAGCGCTAATTACCCCAAAAAGCTTCTAAGGAAAATAGAGGTAGTACTCGAGTCTTGGCACAAAATTTTCAGGGTCATTACAGTTTCTAAATTAAGTTTTTCTAAGATTTACGAATACTAACATTGTTTGTTTGTTTCACAAAATCTAATCTAAAATCGTTAATTAGGTATTATTCTTCCTACCCTATTGCTTTAGTTTATTTTAAATTTTATTGTAGTTTTCATTGTAGTAGAAGTAGGTTTAGGTTTAGAATTAGGTTTTAAGTGGTTCATGACCAAGTAGGTTTAGGACAACACTCTTCGTTGCCTAAGTGAAAGACTAGTTAAAGGATTTCCTATCCATTACCGAATTAGACAACACCTAAGATCCTCTAAATTGGCTGAGAATATGCATCAGAATCAACCTCATCGTTGTGCTGATGAACAACAAGATGAGATTGGTGTGGACAATAGTCCTCTAGCTAGAACCCTACGTGATTATTTGTAACCAGCTAAGACGATCACACCTTCCATCATGATTTTTCTACATAATGCAAGAAACATGGATTTTAAACTAAAAGTGATCCAACTACTTCCAAAATTTCATGGACTAGATTCTTAGAGTCTATATCTATATCTCAAGGAGTTTGATGAGATTGTAGTGACCCTACACTTTAACAATGTGTTGGATGATACTCTAAAGCTAAAATTGTTTTCATTTTCATTAAAGGAGACGGCCAAGTCATGGCTTCACTCCTTAAGACTGAGATTGATTGGGACATGGGATGAGATAACCCGAGAGTTTCTTAAAAAGTTCTTCCTAGTTCATAAGACCAACACTCTTAAAAGGGCCATCATGAACTTCTCAGAAAAAGTGGAAGAAACATTCTTCCAATGATGGGAGAGGTTTAAGGATCTTCTAAGTGCTTGCCCACATCATGGCTATGAAATTTGGCATGTAATAAGTTTTTTCTGTGATAGACTGACTTCACCATGCGCCAATTTATAGAAATGATGTGTAATGGAGAGTTCATAAACAAGGATCTTGATGATGCATGGGACTATTTTGACATGTTAGCTTAAAATGCGCAATCCTGAGATACTTCAGCCAAGACAACCCATCCCAAGTTGACTAAGTCCAATGAAAGGGAAGAATGAATGTCTTAAGGGAAGAATATGATGCCAATGCTTGGGTGGCCAACCTCACAAGAAAGGTTAAAGCCATGGAATTGAAGAAGATAGAAGCAGTCAAACCCAAGTAGACCCTTGAAATTATTTACGGTATTTATGCAAGCAACATACATTTCACACAAGAGTGTCCTACAATTCCTTCATTCCAAGAGTTGTTACATGAGCAATCCAATGCTATGAACAATTATCAAAGGCCTTTCAATGCTCCAATCTCAAACATATACCATTCTAATTGGCAGAACCACCCGAACCTTAGTTGGAGGAATGGACCAACGGTTAATACTGATAAAAATCCTCAAGGGTCACTTCCTTTGATCCTCATTCTATTATTAACACAGAAAAGGACCCAAGAGAATCCAGTTTAAAAATTCATTAACAATCAAGAGCAGTTCAATCAAAAAACTATGCAAGCATTCCAGGATATTAGAACATCCTTAGGAATGTTTGCATCATCCATTCAAATATTAGAGTCACAACTAACTGTTAAGGAGAAGGGGACTCTTCCAACCTAGCCTTTACTTAACCCAAAACCACAATGCAAGATAAGTGGCCCCAGCTCTTCCACCTAACATGTGGAGTAAGCCAATTCCATCATTACTCTTAAAAGTGAAAAAGCAATTGACAAAAGCCTCCCGATAAGGGCTGAGAAGCCTAAGGACTCACAAGAATATAAAAGTGATGATGAGACTAGCAACACTCCACATGAGAAAGGACCGAATAAAGAATATAAGTCGGTGGCACCATTCCTACAATGGTTGATCTCATCCAAACTTCTACCCAACACTCAGGATATCTTAGAGGTTCTCAAACAGGTGAAAATCAACTTCACTTTATTAGATGCCATTAAAAAATCCCATCTTATGTCAACTTCCTTGAGGAGCTTTATATAGCTAAGAGACAACACAATGTTCAAAAGAAAAAAAAATATTTTAACAGAAAAAAGTGCTTGTCATCATCAAACAAGATGTGCCCTAAAAATATAAAGATCCCAATACCCGAAGTTATCTTTTTAAGGCTTATCAACTCCTTATAAATCTGGATCTTCCGATTTAACCACTTCTGTAAGTGCTATAATGTTTAAAGTACACTTTGTTTGTCAAATTTCATTTAGTCAAAACATATTATCAAGAGATCTTCAAGTATGGTTCAAGATCATGGTTCAAGCCTAGTCCAAGTTCTAGTAGAAGATCAAGCTCAAAAGATAACTTGAAGTCAAGATCAAATGATGTTCTAGTAGAAGATCAAGCTCCATAAAGAAGTTCAAGTCTTTAATCTACTTCAAGACAAAGAAGTTCAATCAATTCAAGTATTATAAACCCTAGAAAGACCTTAGGTTTAAGTGCTTTCAAAAACTATTTAAAATTGGGTTTCTATGCTTGTATTTGGTTAAGTTTCAACCAACCTAAGGTTTGGCTTGACTAGCCTAAGTTTTACTCGACCAGTCCTAGAACAAACAGAAGAAAAATAGAAATTTTGTTGCTTCTTCAACCAATCGAGTGGCCTGCTCGACTAGTTGAAGGGCAATCTTCGACCAGCCCTAGGTTTCTCAGCTCAAAGTCTAGCAACTGAATCCGTTGAGATTTTGGATCCTTCGACCAGTCGAAGACCACCCTTGACCAGTCAAATAGGGCTTTTGACTAGTCAAAGATTTGTTAAATCTTATCCCTCTTAAATCTGAAAATCTGTTACAACTGAATCCGATGCTTAGGCCAGTCGAAGAACCAACTTCTTTACCTATAAATTGAGGTTCTCTCTCGATCCAAAAATTAATTCAAGACTATCCAAATCCTTCTGTAAGTGAGAGAGAAGCTTCATTTATATTCAAGCTATTTGAACGGTATTTATAAATTACTTTTTATAGCTTTTTATTTAATTTTTAATCTCAGACTCCATCATTCTGATTTTAAAGAGAGTGGATATCACTCTTCTTATTGACATTTAAAGGAATTAATGCAACTAGCCATTGGTTTAATCTTAATTAAAATCAATAGAACCCTGGACTTTTTTTATCGAACTGAACATTGAACATTCGACATTCAAGAAAAAAAGTTCTTAGGCTACAGCTTCCTCTACAGTGAGATAAGTATACATTTATTTACTTTCTATATTTGGTTTTTCAGAGATAGCCAGAAAATCTTAGAGTTGGTTTTTCTGAGATAGCTAGAAAATCTCAGTGAGGGTTTTTATTTGTGATAGCCCGGTAAATCACAACTGTATCAGGTCTTAAGGTGACTCTAAGAAAACTTTATTCATAGTGAAAGCCAAGATTACGTGGATAGTAATTTTGGGAGTGGAGTAGGTGTAGCTGTTTGAGAACAGTTATTGACACACCGAACCACTATAATTCTTGGTGTTTGTGGTGAATGTTTTTATTATTTTTGTGATGAATGGTTGTAATTTCATTTCAGTACAAGTGGTGAATGATTATAATATTTATTTTATTTACTCGTGCTTAGTTTAGAATTTTGATTCTAATCACATTCGTGAAATAAGGTTGTCATACCTAAACTTGTTTGGGTGAAGGTTGTCCTACGAATCAGTTTGAATCAACATTTCAATATTAAGGTAATTGAGATCTTTGATTTATTTATTATTCAGCACTTTATTTGATTATTTGGCATAGTCCTATTCATCCCCCCTTTAGGACTTCTTAAGCTCTCATTTTCAGATCCCCTACTCAGTCTACAAACAACTTGGCCTAGGTGAATTAAAACCCACCAAGATCACATCCAACTTGTTAATCGTTCAATTCATATACCGAGAGGGATGATAGAGGACATGCTTGTCCAAGTCAATAAATTCTACTATCCAGTAGATTTTATTATTTTGGATATGTAGCTTGCCATTGATGCTAGCACTCAGATTCTTGTCATCCTTAGCCGCCCATTCCTAAACACATCAAATGCCATAATCAATTATAGGAACAAGATTATGAACCTATCCTTTGAGAATATGATACTCGAGTTGAATGTGTTCAATATGTGCAAACAACAAGAGGATAGTGATGATGTCCATGAAATTAACTTGATAGATTCATTCATGGAAGACAAGTCAATTTTGACTTTGTACTCTAACACTTTAAAGACGTGCTTGGCCCACTCTACTGATTTAGATGATGATATGATTAGGGAGATGGATGCCTTACTTGATGCAACGCCAGTATTTGAACCTAACAAGTGGAGGCCTAAATTTGAAGGATTATCTCTAACTAACTTAAAGCCTTTACCGTCTAATGTCAAGGCGCCAAGCTTGACCTAAAATCTTTGCTTGCTAATCTTAAATATGCTTATTTGAGTCAACATGATACATATCTAGTGGTGATTTCTTTCCACTTGGATAAGGAATAAGAAAGTATGTTGAGTTCTACTCTTAAAGAACATAAAGGAGCCATTGGGTGAACTATTATGAACCTCAAGGGAATTAACCTCCTGATTTGTACTCACCACATTCACCTCGAAAATAATGCAAAAACATCTAAACAACCACAATGCCATTTAAATTCAAACATGAAAGAAGTGGTTAAGGCTAAGGTACTAAATCTATTGGATGTGGGTATGATATATCTTATATCCGATAGCCAATGGGTGAGTCCAACTCAGGTCGTGCCTAACAAGTCCGGAATCACCATTATAGCTAATGTGAATAATGAACTTGTGATAACTAGAGTCACTACTGGTTGGAGAATGTGTATTGACTACCAAAAACTGAATACTGTCACAAGGAAGAACCACTTTCCTTTGCCCTTTGTTAACCAAATTTTGGAAAGGTTAGCAGATTATTCCTAATTTGCTTCTTAGATGGGTATTCGGGCTAAAACCAGATAGAGTTAGCCCTAGAGGACCAGAAAAAGACTACGTTTACATGTCCCTTTGGCACTTTCTCCTATCGAAGGATGTCATTCGGATTGTGTAATGCCCCCGCCACATTTCAGCGATACATGTTGAGTATTTTTCCTGACATGGTAAGGTAGTTTAGAGGTCTCCATGAATGACTTCTCCGTCTTTGGATCTTCTTTCAGTGAGTGTCTTGAGCCCTTAAAATCGGTGCTAAAGAGATGTGAAGAAAAGATCCTTATGCTGAATTGGGAGAAATGTCACTTCATAGTTCAAAAGGGTATAATCCTTAGACACATCATATCATCCCATAGAATTGAGGTAGATAAAGCTAAAATTGACTTAATCTCTAATCTACTATCACACAAGAGCATATGCAACGTGCAATCTTTCTTAGGACATGTCGAATTCTACTGAAGGTTCATAAATGACTTTAGTCTCATCTCTCATCATTTATACAACCTTCTTCAAAAGGAAACCCCCTTCGAGTAGAGAGAGGAATGCCAAAAAAATTTCACCAAGAACAAGGGCATGTTGACAAGCATGATTATGCAATTGGGACGGTATTGGGCCAAAGAAAAAAGAAGATGATCTATGTTATATACTATGTGAGTAAAACTCTAAACCCTGCCCAGGTGAACTACTTCATTACAAAAAAGGAACTCTTAGCCATAGTGTTCGTCGTGGACAAGTTTAGGTCCTACTTAATAGGATCCAAGATCATCATCTTTACCGACCATGCGACAGTAAAGTACCTTCTTTCTAAGAAGAATGTCAAGCTTCATTTGTTAAGATGGATCCTTCTACTTCAAGAGTTCAATATAGAAATCCAAGACAAGAGAGTAGTACAAAACGTAGTGGTTGACCATCTCTCACAGCTTATTTTATCCGATTCCATAGAGATGACACCCATTAATGACATGTTCCTTAATGAAAAACTCTTCAAAATTTCCTAATTACCTTGGTACATTGACATTGCCAATTATCTTATAACAGGTACAATTCTTACTCATTTGATTGTGCAAGATAAGAAGAAATTCTTTACCAAGGTATGGAAGTTTTTCTGGGATGATCCATACCTTTTCAAATACTACCTATATCAATTTACAAAGAGATGTGTGTCTAATCATGAACAACACAGTATCATATCCTTTTGTCATTCATATGCGTGTGGTGGCCACTTTTTGGCTAAGAAGACCACATTCAAACTACAATATAACTTTTATTGGCCCACTCTGTTCAAGGACACTAATAAATTTTGCATAGTGTACGAGAGATGTTATAAACTTAGTAGAATATCCAATCAAAGTATGATGTCGTTGATCCCTATTCTAATCATCTAAGCATTCAATTGTTGGGGCATCAATTTCATGGGGCCATGCCCTCCATCTTTTAAAAAATCTCTATATTCTCCTTGCATTCCACAATGTTTCAAAATGGGTTAACGCAATTCCATGTTAAAATAATGACCATCGCATGTCATTAAGTTTCTGAAAGAAAATATTTTTTCTAGGTTCGGAACTTCTCGAGTCATCATTAATGATGGAGGATCTCACTTTTGTAATGGACCATTTGAAACATTAATGAAGAAATACGGTATTTCATATAAAGTGAGCACCCCCTAATCACCCTCAGAGGAGTGGCCAAGCTGAAATATCAAATAGGGAGATCAAACAGATTTTGAAGAAAATAGTTAACCCATATTGCAAGGATTCGTCACTTTGACTAACCGACACACTGTAGGCTTACCGTACGGTGTATAAAACCCCTCTTGGTATGTCACCCTATAGACTTATCTATAAGATAGCTTGCCACTTACCTATGGAGTTGGAACAGAAGGCATATTGGGCTATAAAGAATTTCAATTTTAATCTCAACAAAGTTGGCCCGCTACACAAATTATAACGAAATGAACTTGATGAAATTTGGAATGAGGCTGACGAGAACTATTAGATATACAAGGATAGGATGAAGGTGTTCCATGACAAGAACATCCTTTGTATAAACTTTGAACCACATCAGAAAATCCCTTTATATAACTCGAGAATTCATATTTTTCCCGGTACACTAATATCTCATTGGACCGACCCCTTTAAAGCCAAAACGGTTTATCCTAATGGGGCTGTCGAGATAGAAAATCTGGCAAATGGTAATATTTTCAAAGTGAACGGTCACTGCCTTAAGCCATTTGCTAAGAAATTTGACTCAGAGGATATGTCCATCCCTCTGAAAGATCCTCTCTATCTGGATTGACTTTCTGGTCGAATGGAGGTCCATTTATTCATTTACTACTTTCTTAGGATTAGGTTAGAATAGTTTCAGTTTTATGTTATTTTATTTTTATCTACTTGAGACCCTTTAAATAATGGAGACTTCATGTCATTCCTTTGATCTTGCTTGGGTACTCTCTCTTACTCGCTCCTCTTTTATTTTCATTGTCTCATGTTATGATATATTGCATATCTTTCTACATTGAGGACAACGTAGATTTTAAGTTGGGGGGTGAGATTTGATGGAATCAATTAGTGTTTTATTAATTTGAGAAAAAAATTTAAAAATAACTTTCAAATTTCAAAACTCTTTTTTAAGATTGATTTTCTGTGTATTTGCATCTATGTAAGTATAGGATGATGAGATATACAATAATTTTTGAAAGTGTAGAGTCTAGTTGATTAGTAGACTTTTGAACAAGTTCTTTTAATGAATTTTTTGATAGGAAAATTTAAACATTAGTTGAGTCTTGTTCACAATTCACATATGACTCATATTCTTCAAGGTTAACTTGAACTCTTAGTGTTTAGTTTGATGATTACTCAAAAGTGTTAGGAACCAAGCCCACAGATCCTCATCTATATATATATGTGTGTGTATATATATATATATATATATACACGACCAGCTGAAAAAAGAGTAGAATTGAAAATGGCTAGCTATTGCATGTGCCTAAAAGACAAATATTTTTAAAAAATGAGAAAATAATGAAGAAAATATGGAAATAAGAAGAAATGAGTGCGAAAGCCATTGATGAAAAATTAAAAGGCTGAAAAAATAAGTGGAAAGGGAGATGGGTTTGGAATCAGCAATTTGTGTTGATCTGATCACTTTGAAGTAATCATCATAGTTAATACCATGGAGGGAAGGCTGACTCTCATAGATTATAAGTTGGAATTCATTGAGCATGCTAGGAATTTACTGTTTGAATGCATTCTATTAAGTAATTAATGAAAGAGAATTAGTTTAATGGTTTACTAATGACATTAAGTTCTAGACTAACAATATTTCATCCTTGAATCTTTGAATTCTACGTACATATGCATAACATTATACAGAATGTTGTTTTCCTGAGAGAGGTTTGAAGTAGGGTTTTGAAGATTAGTTTTTCACATGTTTTGCTTGGGACTAGCAAAATGCTGGTTGGGGGTGTATTAAGTATAAAATATTACATATTTTCCCCTTATTGTGCATTGGTTCATATGCATAAGTGTGTTTAATCGATTTAATTGCGTATGTTTTGCTATGTGAGATGATTTTAAGAGCTAAAATGAAAATGTGATTAAAGAGAAGATTTAATGTTCAAAGAATGAGAAAGTGAAGAATTGGAGATTTAGAGGACATTATTGAAGAATTTAAGTGCCAAAGATCTAAGAAAACCAAGTGCAAAGGAGAGAGAGAAAATACTAAAAAAAAATCACAAAATGCAATGACAGAAATAACAGATTATTTGGTTCCACTTAAGGTTCGTTTGGTCCGACTGAAAGTACATAGAACAGTCCAACAAGAAATTATGATTTTCAGATGTAATTCAGTTCAACACTTAGGTGTCATGCCCCAAATTCAAAACCCGGGCACTACTACTTCCCAAGTCCGAAACTCGTGTCGAAGCAACTTTCTCGCCAATTACTAGACTTGGTGAATGGTTAATGAACTTCCTAAACACCAAACCTAGCTCATGGCGTAGGGATTTTTTTCTTCTCGAATGCGTAATCAGATTAGGTGGTTACACATTATATACATGGCATCAACGCATACATCTAAGAGACAGACCTATCCTTCCAAGGACAGTCACCCAAAATAACCATATACATTATTCATTATTAAATATACAGAAGTACAATCATCTCAACAACAATGAAGGAAACAGCAGTAGTAAGTTCTAATAGCCCCTGCATGCATCCTGCTACTAAACGCATTGTGAAAAAGGTGCAAATTATCTGTATGAGCAAACCACATCTCGTGAGTCTATGACGTGCTCAGAGTAAAACATGGCTTATCAGGGTGCTCCCGTAAAGACATCTAAAATAACCACATGCATGTTATGAACCAAGTATGTTATCAAGGTGAGAATGTTATCAATCAAGAATGTTATTATAGCTTGATAGGTTATCATAAACATGTCATTAATGTTGGCATACTACTCGAATGAGTGACCGTGAATCATGAGATTAGCCGATCATCACATACAAGATAATGTAATTCTATATTCTACTATAAGGCATACAATAGAAAAGGGATGACAAAGCTAGCGTGTGTAATCAGGATGATAGTACGTGGTATTACAAGCCGTAGGGTCCATCATAAAGGACTTATATCCAAACCGGTCTCATACCTTATTTGGATAGCTAAATTCAATGTGGTAAACTCCTGATCTCAGGTTAATCCCATACCTAATCAAAATCGTTGCCATTGTAAAGGTGCACATGATGATTTAGTTACACACCACCAGCCCAAGTGGATAGTGGATGAATGAATGCATGAGTCAAATGCTGAACATCCCTCATCTCTACTTGTACACCTCCACACCACATGATACATCTCCATTAAAAATCACAAACATACCACGCATGTGTAATCCAACATCTTTATACAAGTATGAGACGAATTTCCAAAAATTAAAGTATTGGGTGCATCAACCCCTACCCATCTAGCCATTGGCTTAACAATTAGGGACCCTAATTTATTTCTCCCTACCCGGCCAGTCGGAATACCACCCACTTTGACCCAGCATATGATGGTAGGTAGGTTCGTCAAACCTTTTCCCTTCCCAGTCTCGACAGTGGAAATGACTCTTATACCAATCCTACTGTGCTTACCCCCACTCGACACATGATGGAAGAGGATCCAATTGGGAAATCTTAGCGAGTTCATTGGAGGATAGGTGTGAGACCCATATCCTAGCATGTACCCTTCCGTATGCCTCCGCGGTCCTCCCGGTCGAATTTCGGCGATCCGCAATCTGTTATCGATGTTTGCACGTAATCCTGAGTCATGTCTCGTATTCCAGAGTCAGCTCGGCCCAAGACTTGTACCCTTGCGACCGTGTCTTCGCTGCGGTTCCGACACCGTGTCTCGCATGCTAATGCAATACCCGGGCTAGGAGATGTGGGCCTATGTTCAATTCGAGGAAAACACCGCGCTTTGCAAAACCTAAGAGAAATGTCCCATCAATCAATCTCATCAATCACCTCACATGTCAAGTACAACATCCAATCCCCAAGTACCAACACCCATCCCTAAAGTCAACTCTCTCCCTTATATGTCAAGTACACATCACTCCATCACTCACCATCCCTCTCTCCCATCACCTCTCTTTCTCTCATTCTCTCTCTCCATTTTTTTCAAGCAACCCCCATGAGAGGTGGACGTCCAAGCTTCCTTGAGAGAAGCTAGGTGTGGCCCACTCCCTACCACCCAATCTCACCCTCCAAAACCAATCTCAACCATTGAAATTGTACCTTTGAAGCTCTATCATGCATTAGCGGAAGAAGGAAGAAGGGATCTAAGGTGGGTGTTCGTAGCTCTAGAATGTGATCTTTGATGTAGGGCCCACTTATGATGGGACCCACTTTTATGTATGTGTTATGATCTAGGAGGGGCCCATAATGGCGGGGTCCCTCCACTACGTTGTGTATCTCTCTCCCTCTTTTTCCCCTTTTTTGTGGCCCACCTAAATGTTTGATCCACACCATCCGCCCAAGGTAGCGGCCTACCATGGTGTATGTATTTTTATACCTACGCTACCCATTGTGGGGCCCACCTTATAGATGTCCAGCAGCAATGCTGCCTAGACTGTCTGGGGCAGGCCACCTGCATGAAAAGAAAACACAGCTAGCAGCTCGATCTTACAAGCTGGTGGGTCCCACACGTGTGGACCCACCTTATATCTGCAAGTCCCAGTAGCTAGGCTACTACCATTGACATCATCAAGTTAAGTAAGGCCATGTATTGTTAATCCATGACCATCCATCTGTCCACCACATGGGACCCTCTTGCTGACGTGTTACAGCCCAGCACGTGGGAGCCACCATGATCAACATGTTTCATCTAGCCGTCCAGCTAGGACGGTGGAGCCCACCTGATTTATCTTTATCTGCACTGTCCATTGTTGGACGGTGCTATGTAGGAGCCACCGTGATGTATCTGTTTAATCTACGTCATCCATCATTTGGACGATGGGCCAACCCACCTTGTGACATCTGTCCTTTTGAACGGGACCACCTGGAGTATGTATTGCATCCAGGCCATCTTGGGCCCGGATGGTGCTGGTGTGTATACAAATTATATATTATATATAATACATTATATAAAATATATAGTATTATAGATATAATATATATTAGATATTATATCTGGTGGGCCCACATGGGACCCACCTTTAATGCATGTATTTTACATAGCACCTTCCATCTGGACGATGCCATGTAGGCATGCTGTTGCGTGTGTGAGTCGCGTGTGAGGGACCCACATGAGGTATATGTTATATCCCTACCGTCCATCTATTGGACGTGGACCCCACCATGGCAGGGTGTGGGGCCCACCTTGTAATGATGTATTTCATCCTCACCGTCCAATCCATGGGATGGTGGGAAGCGGATTGGCCGGTGTACCTCACACTAGCAAATGATAGTGTGATTGACGTCAGCAGGTTCTGTGGGACCCTAACATGTTGTATATATTTCATCCACACCGTCCACATGTTTGGACGTGCCGTCCAATGTTTGAACAGTACAGATTTACATAGACAATGTTTGAATGGTACTGATTTACATAGACAATGTTTGGATGGTGCTGTTTACTTGGACAATGTTTGGATAGTGTTGATCATCATTAGTGGGCCATGTGCCCTATGGAATGATAGTGTACAGTAATACACATGTTGCACCTGCAACTATTGAAGTGATTTTGATGTAATCCAAACTCCCACTTATGGCCTATCTTTAAGGCCTACCTTGATATATTTGTAGCACATCTATAAGGCCATTTGCTGCGTATTCGAGGCCCACATGTTATGTATTTGAGGCCCATGTGCAAGGCCCACCTGTTATGTATATGAGGCTCATTAGTGCGGCCCATTGATGTAGCCCACTAGATGTGTATGAGGCCCATTAGTGTGGCCCATTGATGTAGCCCACCTGTTGTGTATTTAAGGCCCATTAGGATGGCCCATTAATGTAGCCCACTTGATGTGTATAAAGCCCATGTGTAGGGCTCACCTATTGTGTATTTGAAGCCCATGGGTTGTGGCCCATTGTGATGTACTCGAGGCCCATGGGCAAGGCCTGATGTGATGTATTTATGGCCCATGTTTGAGGCCCATATGTTAAGGCCCATTGATGTATTTTTTGGCCCATACATTATGGCCTATGAGTGAGGCCCAATGTGATGTATATATAGCCCTGTAATGAGGCCCATAGTGATATGTATTAGGCCCATTTGAGCAACCTATAGTGATGTGTATATGGCCCATTTGAGCGGCCCATAGTAATGTGTAATATGCCCTTGTGTGAAGCCATGAGCCCACGATATGTTTGGCCCTATAAGGGCTAGTCCTTGGGAGCAATGTTAGTTAAATGGCCACATCGTTGGGCAATGATGGTTTAATGTCCAAGTTGTGACCTTCCCTTAGGCCTTATTCGGCCAATCATCAAGGCCGATTGTCGAGGTCAATTCTATTTATCGAGACCGATTCCAATTATCGAGGCCGATTACGATTGTCGAGGCCGATTCTGATTGTCGAGGCCGATTTCAATTGTCTAGGCTGATTTCGATTGTCAAGGCCGATTTTGATTGTCGAGACCGATTGTCGAGGCCAATTTCGATTATTAAGGCCGATTCTGATTGTCGAGGCTAATTCCGATTATCGAGGCCGATTCTGATTGTTGAGGTCAATTTTGATTATCGAGGTTGATTCCGATTGACGAGGCTGATTCCGATTATCGAGGCCAATTTCGATTGTTGAGGCCGATTCTAATTGTCGAGGCCAATTCCGATTGTCAAGGCCTATTTTGATTGTCGAGGCTGATTATCGATGTCAATTATTAATGCCGATTGTCAATACTGATTATGAGTATAACATCATGATTCATGCCCATACGCATCATCTGCATGTTTGTTATGAGATGTGATTGACCATAGCATATGTCATTGGATAGGTTGTTATGAGATTCCCTAATAAGCGAAGGTTATCTCACATGAGCGCATGGTATGTGCAGAATTGATGCATGATTGGATTGTATGACTCATGCATCTTGCATTGTGTGTTGTGATTACTATACGCCCTAGCAACATCAGGGTCGTAGCCTCCACAGGCATGTCATGGAAGGCCAGAAGGGACACTAAAAATTTGTTACTAGCATCGGGCTGCCAAAGATGGCCCTAGGTGAAAATTCTTAAACCCTCTTGATACCAGAGGTGTAAGACCTGTATCCTAGACCGTACCATTCCATAGGCTTCCGTGATCTTCCCGGTCGAATTTTAGCAACCTTCGACCTTTATCCGACATTTGCACATTATCCTAAGCCGAGTCCTGTTAAGTCGAGTCGACTCAACCTGAGACTTGTACCCTAGCGACTGCACCGTCGCCGCGGTTCCTATGTCGTGTCTCGCGCGCCGAGGCGATACCCAAGCTAAGAGATGTGGGCCTGCGTTCAGTTCGAGGAAAACGTCGCACGTTGCAAAACCCAAGAGAATCTCTACAACATGTCACCTCAATCAATCAATCAATCCCATCAAGGGTCAAGTACATGTCAAGTATACATCTCCTAACATTCATCCCTAAGCAACCCCATAAGTCAAAAAGTTCTTACACACCCCATACCTTTCTTACACCATCTACCCCTAAAGTCAAAAAGTTTCTTATACAACCATCACTCACCACATCCATCACCCATCTCTCTCTCTCTCTTTACAACCCTCTCTCTCATTCTCAAACCACTTTCCAAGCAACCCAAAAACATCACACGTCCAAACTCTCTCAAACCTCCAAGAGAGCTTTGTGTGTGGCCCCCTTCCTACCCTCTCATCCCCTATCTCAACCATCAAAACGCCATCTCTTATATTAGGATCGAAGCTAAGGAGCAAAGGAAGCCACGGGAGCAAGAAGAAGTGGTCGGTGGGTGATCTTGGACCCACATTTTTCTCCTTTTATTATTTAATTGTTTTGTGATTTAAGGGTCACATATGGTGGGACCCACCTTGATGTATGCTTGTACACAAGAGGGGCCCATAGTGGCGGGGGCCATCCGTCATCGTCGATCTCTTTCCTCTCTTTCTCTCTTTCTCTATGATGAATGGGCCACCTATGATGGGTGTATTTTATCCAGGCCAACCAACTAGTGGGCCACCCTGATTCCGATTCAGGTTCCGCATGACCGGAAGGTCACACATGCCCGGATGAGGGGAAAAACACATATCAACTTGATCCAAACTTGGTGGCCCACTACATGGGACCACCATGGCGTTTAAGTGCCATCCAGCACAGTCCAGCTTGCTGGACGGTGGGATGGACACGCTGGACGATGGGACCAGACCCATAGCTTTAGTGGTAGGCTGAGTGAAAGATACCTCGTTGCAACACTGAGGTCTTGGCATTGATTACCTAGGGAGGGTGGCTAGCAGTGAAGTGTGAGTTGACGGTGGGGTCCATGGCACCCATCCCTGTCCTCCATCCTTTGAGATGGGCCACACCATCGTGTGTGTGTTCATCCAAACCGTCCACCGTCTTTGGACGATGGGACCCACCCCACATGTGGGGTAACACCCTGATGTATGTAACTGTCCAGGCCCTGGAGCCTAGACGTTAGTTATTATATATATATATATATATATATATATATATATATATATATAGTATATATTATATATACATGATGGTGGGCCCTACGTGGGACCCACCTCTGTTTTGTTAAAAAATTAAATAAAATAAAATAAAATATAAAGGAAAGGGGAGCAATGCTGCACGTGCTGCGTCTATGCATCTAATATCTCTGACGTCAGCAAGTGGCAGGTCCCACATGATGTATGTTTTACATAGCTGTCCATGCATCCTGATGGTGGGACCACCTTGATGATGCACCGCATCCACCATCCAGCCCATGGATGGTGGATCCCAGCCATGATGTATGTGTTTTACACATGCCATCCATCTGTTTTTTATAGTGGGATCCATTGCCATCTAACGACAGCAAGTTTTGTGGGTCCCACTACTAAAGATGCCAGATATACTATAAAAATAATATATTATATATCATATAGTATATACTTGGTGGTAGGCCCTACGTGGGACCCACCTTTGCCCTCCTAGTGTAACCAGCTGCCTATGCAGCAACCATCTAGCTGCTCCTTTGTTGGCAGCAAGCCTGCAGGCCCCACATTGATGTATATGGACACCGTCCACTATTTGAATGATGGGGCCCACCATGATGCATGTGTTGTATCCATGTCGTCCAACCATTTGTGAGGTCATTTTATAGCATGGAAAAATAGTGGTGAGCTAGATCTAAAGTTCAAGTGGACCCCACCATTTAAATAGTGGACCGTGACATCCACCGTTCAAACTCCTAAGGGCCACGGTAGTTTCCAATTAAGTTGATAACTGTTTTCATTTCATTTATCTCTATGATAACTTATGAATAGGTCGGATCTCAAATACATAAGGGTGGGCCTGATTTGATATACCTTTAGCCCATTTGATCAGCCCATTTGGTCGGCCCATTTGGTCGGCCCATTTGGTTGGCCCATTTGAATCGGCCCATTGATTCGGCCCATTTGAATTGGCCCATTTGATGTATATGAAGTCTAATGCGATGTGTGTGAGGCCCATGAGCAAGTCCCAATGTAATGTATGTGTGTGGCCATTACATTGTTTATGAATTCCTTATGTAAACCACTCCTTGGGAGCAATGTTGGTTAGATGTCCACTTTGAGGGACAATGATGGTTAAATGTCCTCATTGTGACCTTTCCTTAGGCCTTGTTAAGCCTATTCTCTTCTTGGGTTAACCTAAATAAGTGGGCCCCACTCGCCGTAGATGGATGACTCCATGTTACCGAATTTGATATAACCATAGACGAGTGCCGATCTTTATATATGATTGATCGGCTAATCATCTATGGACCCCGCCTTGCTTATATATGCTGATTATCAGTGCCGATTATCAAGGCCAACGCCAGCTATCGATACCGATTATGAGTATGTGACAACATAACATCATGATACATGCCCATGCGCATCATCTATATGCTTGTGATGAGATGAGTGACTGATCATAACACATGTCATTGGGCAGATTGTTATGGGACTCCCTGGTGAAGAGAGATGCCCACATGAGTGCGCGGTACGCGCATGATTGTTGTATAACTGCATTGCGTGATTCATGCATCTCGCATTGTGTGACATGTATACTATACGCCCTAGCGACATCAAGGCCATAGCCTCCACAAGCATATCGTGGTTGGTAGGATTGGATACTAAAAATCTTGTTCTACATGGGGTGCTATAGATATCCCTAGGTGAAAGTCCTTAAACCCTTATGGTACCAGAAGATTGCTCCAACGTCTAGACTGAGTGGGTGCATGAGCGTCAAGTGCCGATTACCAGAAGGTTGCGCTTTCCACTGTGTCGTGGTCGGTTGGAAGGGGGTGTAGCCTTACCCGCCTGAGAGGAGGGGGCAAAGCTAGGCTGAGTTTGACTAGCTCGAGGAATGGGTCTGTTATCAACGAGTCGGGTCCGACATTGGCAGACGGATAGTGAGGTCTCTTCCACTCACCTTATTGCGCGCAATGGGGTGGCAGTCTGGATTGGAGTGTACTAGACCCCGGTGATATTTCAGAGTAAAGTTGTATTGATATGTAGACTTAGATGAGGATTGATGTGCTTGGTTTGCATCTCGCATCGCATGGTCTTAGTATGGCCGACATCATTCATGCCTTGCATTGCATGGCCTTGGTACAACTAATAGTATTCATAAATTCATCAGCATATTCTGCATTACTCTGATACTGCATAATTGTATTACTACCTTACGCACTCACTTTCACCACCCTCTAAGCTTTTCATAAGCTTATACATGACCATTACATGTAGGTGACATTGGATTGTAGCAGTACTGAGGCTAGAGCGCGTGGCAGATCATTTTGGAGCTTTTGTCTATCATCATTGTATTTCCCTTTATGTACTGTACTTATAAATTTTTTATCATAGTGGAAATGTGATAGAGTTTTTGGTCATTGTTTGTGGGTTATGCATTGGGTTATACTTATTACGTATCAAACTGATGTTGAAAATCCTCCTCGTAGCATCTCAGGATCAGAACCTAGCGAATGGGCGCTGAGAGCCGAGAATGGGGTACTACGGAGGCTGTCGGCACCGGATTCAGCGATCAGGAATTTTGTGAGCCCGATTTTTGAGTTTAGGGCATGATAAGAGGACACCCCAACATCAAGACCGAGTGGATATATATGAGCACATGAAGGCCGTATACCAGTAGGCCGCGTCTCCCACTGTTCGTGGTCGGTTAGGAGGGGGTGTGACCTTACCCGCCTGAGTGAGGGGGCAATATCTAGGTTAAGTTTAACCAGCTTGAGGAATGGGTCCGCTATCGATGAGCCGAGCCCGATATTAGCAGGTGGATAGTGAGGTCTCTTCCACTTACCCAGTTGTGCGCTCGGATAGAGGCGGCAAGCTAGCGTAGAGTGTAATAGACCTCGGTGATGATCCCAGAGATGAACAGTACTGATATGTGGACTTATTGGGCAGGAGTTGCATACTCATTCATTCATTCATTCACTATCCACTCGGGCTGGTGGTGCACAACTATTTGTTACATGTATCTTCGCAATGGCCAGGATTTCGGTTGGGGCGTGCGACTAACCTGAGATCAGGAGTTTACCACATTGAGTCTGACTATCTAAATTTAGGTATATGACTGGTTTGGATAGAAGTCCCTTATGGTGGACCCCGTAGCCTACGATACTATATATTATCATCCTGACTTCACACTCTAGCTTGGTCATTTCATTCGCATCGCATATTACATTACATCCGCATGCATATGGCATTTTGGAATTGTTATGTTTCTGCACTTATATGGCCTAGACGAACTTAGTAAGATTTACATATTGCATTGTACCCTCGGCATTTGATATTTGGCTCTCTTTATGACTCCTCATTTGTATAGCTGATATGTATTGTATACTCTGATATTGTTTGACTCATGGACTTGTCAATATTTTCACTTACTTTGATATTGTATGATTCGTAATCTTACCAATATTTCTGGTATTGTATGATTAGGGCATTGTATTAAATACTTAGTACTTACCTTGTGCACACACTTACACCACCCACTAAGTTTTCTATAAGCTTATACACAATAGATGCGTGTAGGTGATGTTAGGTTGCCATAGCGTGGAGCTTGGAGCATGTAGCTGACTTCTGGAGCTTTAATTTTGACATATGTGTTTTCCTTTTAGCATTGTATTCAAATATTTATATTAGTGGATATGTGATGATGTTGTTGCTTTTGTGATTTGGGTATACTTGTGATTATGCTTATTACGAGTTAAATGCACATTGAAAAATCCTCCTTGTAGAATCCCAAGATTGTAATCTAGCGTATAGAAGCTAGGAGCCGAGAATGGGGTACTACGAAGGCTGTCAACAACAGATTCGGCGATCAAGAATTTTGTGAGCACGGTTTTTGAGTTTGGGACATGACAGAAGATGGTATCAGACCATAACTTGGGAATACCTAAAGATAACATCACATATCTGCTTATAGCTACCCTACACTCTATGATTGTTGAGAACTTAGAATGATTAGATCCCCGAGTTCAAATAACCTAGAGATTTTTTGATATAGCTCCCTACCATTGAGATTATGAGACTACATAGTATTCCCGTTTCGATCGTTTCTGATCCGAGATCCGAGGATTTGTATGGTTCACCATTCTGTTAAGGACGCGTCTTGAGAGCACAAGGCTGAGATTAGAGAGCGCTATCTTAATCCTTTTGTAGATTGATTGAGCCTTGACATATATACTTGATAATGTTTCCACTTCCCTTGTCTGTTCTGTAAATTTCGAGGATAAAATTTTTATTAGGAAGGAAGAGTTGTGAGACTCGTATCCTAGCCCGTACCGTTCCATATGCCTCCGCGGTCCTCCAGGTCGAATTTCGGTGACCCGCGATCTGTTATTGACATTTGCATGTGATCCTAATTCGTGTCCCATATTCCAGAGTCGGCTCGACCCAAGACTTGTACCCTTACGACCGCATCGTCACTGCGGTTCCGACGCCGCATCTCGCACGCTGATGCGATACTTGGGCCAGGAGATATGGGCCCGCATTCAGTTCGAGGAAAATGTCGCGCTTTTCAAAACCCAAGATAAATGTCTTATCAATCACCTCACATGTCAAGTACAATGTCCCATCCCCAAGTACCAACACCCATCCCTAAAGTCAACTCTCTCCCTTACATGTCAAGTACACATCACTCCATCAGTCACCATCCCTCTCTCCCATCACCTCTCTTTCTCTCATTCTCTCTCTCCATTTTTTTTAAGCAAACCCCATGAGAGGTGGACGTCCAAGCTTCCATGAGAGAAGCTAGGTGTGGCCCACTCCCTACCACCCAATCTCACCCTCCAAAACCAATCTCACCCGTTGAAATTGTACCTTTGGAACTCTACCATGCATTGGCAGAAGAAGGAAGAAGGGATCTAAGGTGGGTGTTCGTAGCTCTAGAATGTGATCTTTGATGTAGGGCCCACTTATGATGGGACCCACTTTAATGTACGTGTTATGATCTAGGAGGGGCCCATAATGGCGGGGTCCCTCCACTACGCTGTCTATCTCTCTCCCTCTTTTTTCCCTTTTTTTGTGGCCCACCTAGATGCTTGATCCACACCGTCCGCCCAAGGCAGCGGCCCGCCATGGTGTATGTATTTTTATACCCACGCTGCCCATTGTGGGGCCCACCTTATAGATGTTCAGTAGCAATGCTGCCTGAACTGTCTAGGGTAGGCCACCTGCATGAAAAGAAAACACCGGTAGCAACTCGATCTTACAAACTGGTGAGTCCCATATGTGTGGAACCACCTTATATCTACAAGTCACAACAGCTAGGCTGCTACCATTGACGTCATTAATTTATGTAGGGTCATGTATTGTTTATCCACGATCGTCCATTTGTCCACCACATGGGACCCTCTTGCTAACGTGTTGCAGCCCAGCACGTGGGAGCCACCATGATAAACGTATTTCATCCAGCCGTCCAGCTGGGACTGTGGAGCCCACCTGATTTATCTTTATCTACACCGTCCATTGCTAAACGGTGCTATGCAGGGGCCACTGTGATGTATCTGTTCAATCTATGTCGTCCATCACTTGGACGATTGGCCAGCCCACCCTGTGACATCTGTCCTTTTGAACGAGACCACCTGGAGTATGTATTGCATCCAGGCCGTCCAGTGCCTGGAAGGCGCTGCTGTGTATACATATTATATATTATATATAATACATTATATAAAATATATAGTATTATGTATATAATATATTAGATATTATATCTGGTGGGCCCACGTGGGACCCACCTTTAATGCATGTATTTTACATAGCACCTTCCATCTGGACGGTGCCATGCAGGCCCGCTGTTGCATGTGTGAGTGACATGTGTAGGACCCACATGAGGTATATGTTATATCCCTACTGTCCATCTATTAGACGTGGACCCCACCATGGCAGCATGTGGGGCCCACCTTGTAATGATGTATTTCATCCTCACCGTCCAATCCATGGGACGGTGGGAAGTGGATTGGCTAGTGTACCTCACACTAACAAATGATAGTGTGATTGATGTCAGCAGGTTCTATGGGACCCTACCATGTTGTATATATTTCATCTGCACCGTCCACATGTTTGAACGGTGCTGTCCAATGTTTGAACAGTACAGATTTACATAGACAATGTTTGAATGGTACTGATTTACATAGACAATGTTTGGATGGTGCTGATTTACCTGGACAATGTTTAGATCGTGTTGATCATCATTAGTGGGCCATGTGCCCTATGGAATGATAGTGTACAGTGATACACATGTTGCACCTGCAACTATTGAAGTGATTTTAGATGTAATCCAAGCTCCCACTTATGGCCTATCTTTAAGGCCTACCTTGATATATTTGTAGCACATCTGTAAGGCCATTTGTTGCGTATTCGAGGCCCACATGTTATGTATTTAAGGCCCATGTGCAAGGCCCACCTGTTATGTATATGAGGCCCATTAGTGCGGCCCATTGATGTAGCCCACTAGATGTGTATGAGGCCCATTAGTGTGGCCCATTGATGTAGCCCACCTGTTGTGTATTTGAGGCCCATTAGGGTGGCCCATTGATATAGCCCACTTGATGTGTAAAAGCCCATGTGTAGGGCTCACCTATTGTGTATTTAAAGCCCATGGGTTGTGGCCCATTGTGATGTACTCGAGGCCCATGGGCAAGGCTTGATGTGATGTATTTATGGCCCATGTTTGAGGCCCATACGTTAAGGCCCATTGATGTATTTTTCAGCCTATACATTGCGGCCCATGAGTGAGGCCCAATTTGATGTATATATAGCCCTGTAATGCGGCCCATTATGATATATTTGAGGCCCATGTGATGTGGCCCATAGTGATATGTGTTATGCCCATTTAAGCAGCCCATAGTGATGTGTATTAGGCCCATTTAAGCGTCCCATAGCAATGTGTAATAGGCCCTTGTGTGAGGCCATGAGCCCATGATATGTTTGGCCCTATAAGGGCGACTCCTTCGGAGCAATGTTGTTTAAATGGCCACATTGTTGGGCAATGATGGTTTAATGTCCACATTGTGACCTTTCCTTTAAGCCTTATTCGGCCGATCATCGAGGCCAATTGTCGAAACCGATTCTTTTTATCGAGACCGATTCTGATTATCGAGGCCGATTTCGATTGTCGAGGTCGATTCTGATTGTTGAGGCCCAATTCTGATTATCGAGGCCGATTTCGATTTTTGAGACCAATTATCGAGGTCGATTCTGATTGTTAAGGTCAATTTTTTATTGTCGAGACCTATTATCGAGGCCGATTGTCGAGGACGATTGTCGAGGCTGATTCTGATTATCAAGGCCGATTCTGATTGCCGAGGCCTATTCCGATTATCAAGGCCGATTTCGATTGTTGAGGTCGATTGTCGAGGCCGATTTCGATTGTCGAGACCGATTATCGAGGCCGATTTCGATTGTCAAGGCCCATTGATATATTTTTCAGCTCATACATTGTCGAGGCCGATTCCGATTGTTGAGGCCGATTGTCGAGGCCGATTTCGATTATCGAGTTCGATTCCAATTGTCGAGGTCTATTCCGATTGCCGATTCTGATTATCGAGGCTGATTCTGAATGCCGAGGCCGATTCTGATTGTCAAGGTCAATTCCGATTGTCGAGGCCGATTCCGATTATCGAGGTTGATTCCGATTGTCAAGGCCAATTGATTAGGCCAATTATCAATGTTAATTATCAGTGCCGACTGTCAATACCGATTATGAGTATAGCATCATGATTCATGCCCATACGCATCATCTGCATGTTTGTTATGAGATGTGGTTGACCATTGCATATGTCATTGGGCAGGTTGTTATGAGACTCCCTGATAGGCGGAGGTTATCTCATATGAGCGCATGGTATGCATAGGATTGATGCATGACTGGATTGTATGACTCATGCATCTTATATTATGTGTTGTGATTACTGTACACCCTAGCGACATCAAGACAGTAACCTCTTGTAACGCCTCGTGTTTTCAGGACCCGAGTATGTAACCCATTTCCCAAAAACCCGAGTGTTAGCTTATAAAATCCAGTGTAAATTTGAACCATTTGTCATTAATCAGAGTTAACAGCAACAAAGCTAGAATAAACCATGCATTAAATAAAAACATTCTGATCATCACTAATTTCCAAATGTAGTGCCCATACAGGACTTATAAAATCTCAAATAATAAAGTTCACATAAGCAAAAATATGAGTATATTAACTAGTAGTGGAGATCAATGCGGGCCTCAAGGGCCCAGCCTAGCTCCTTAATTACTCGATCTGCTCCAGTAACCTAGTGAACAGCATCGGCTCGCCCTATACCTGCATCAACTGTTATGGTTTGATAGTGTCAATGGCTATCGCAGTGACGAGCACCCTCTAAGATTACACACTCATCATTCACAATCCAATATAGATCACAAGTCATGAAGTTAGATACACTAAACAGGGCATTTCATAGTCATACTCATAATTAAGAAAATCAAACCAATCAACGGAGTTTCATTATAAGCAATATATAATGGCAGTCACAATACAAGGAAACATGTCCAGATAACCAAACAATCAAACATACGATTTTCTATTGCGCCCGAAATCCCATTATACATGAACTCTGTAAGATGGCTAGAAAATCGAGAAGCGAACTTTAGCTCCACCCGAAAATCATGGTACAAGTGGAATTTACAAGGCGAATAGAAAATCACCCTTTAACCTCCACTTCATCCGGGAATCAGGTCGTACGTGAACTCTGCAAGATGGCTAAAAAATCGAGAAGCGAACTTCAACTCCACCTGAAAATCATGGTATGACTGACACCGCAGATGAAGAGACAAACAACATACAAACCCTAGACCACCCAGAAATCATGTCGTACGTGAACTCCGCAAGATGGCTAGAAAATCGCTAAGCGAACTTCAGCTCCACCCGGAAATCATAGTACGACTGAACTCCGCAAATGAAGAGACAAATAACATACAAACCCTAGACCACCCAGAAATCATGTCGTACGTGAACTCTGCAAGATGGCTAGAAAATCGCTAAGTGAACTTTAGCTCCACCCGAAAATCATGGTATGACTGAACTCCGCAAGATGGCTAGGAAACAACAGGGTATGCGAACATACCCAACAAGCCACAAAAGGGCATCAATAGACTATCAAAGCCATGAGGGCAAATATATAATCGAAACCATATAGGCAACGTGTGGTTCAAGCTATGTAAGGCATATATGCGATCCAAGTCACGTAAGTCAAATATGGACCGCAAGATGATGGGTTCATGACAGGTTTCATTCATTCCATCACTTAAGTGCAAATGGTAACATGTAGTTAATCGATGCATGTACAACTAAGGAAAATAGCATGTTATCATCAGACCATTTGTGCATGTCATAATTAAAGAGAGATGCCTATCATTCAACACATGAATTTATTTCACAACAAATTAGCATATTTGATAGCAAGGTGATTAGAGGAATCATGTTATCATCTATATCCAGATTGATGAAATTAAGTGGGAAGCTCAAAGGGTGACTCCTCACCTTGGGTGGATGTTTCCCCCGACTTGGAGTCCTTATAAGATGAGGCCAAGAGTCCTAGAATTTAGATAAGTATAAGGTTAGGTTCCTAGTTAGAAGTTGTACAAGAGCCATTAATCAATAACTTTAATGAATCACTTACTTGTCCTTGGAAGTGATTAAAGGGAAGTGTCCTTCAAGGTGAAGAGTTGGAAACAGCACCTGAGTGGGACATTATAAGATCTCAGTGAGTCACTACTAAGTTGACCCGATTGGGATTCTCAACTAACCTACTAGTTGAATATAAGGTTTAAGGAAACCACCAATTGTATGTCGGTCCCTAGATTGGTGAGGCTTCTCAGCTCTCCTGAGGTGATATCTGCCATTAGATTGTTTTAGATCCAACTCAGTTGGGAATCTAGATGAGTCAACTCATGATTGAGTTGGGAGAATTTCTAATTGAAGCTAGTGGGTTTTCTTTTTTCTCAACTCCACACCTGAGTGGAAGTTATCTCTATTAATAGTAAGATAGAGACCCGAGTCCTTCCTCATTTAATGGCTGACTGAGTTTACAATCTCGGTTGTAAATAGTCACCGAGTCAACCTGTTAACAAGTCATTTGATGTGGAGTCTATGGGGACGGTTTAGATGTCGTACTTGTTTAGGGAACGGTCCTATACGATGGTGTAGGGAGGTCAGAGCGAATCCCACAACGTGCCTGACTAAATCAGCACACTGATCTCAGGAACGCGATCCGGTTCGTGAACTCATCCAGACTTTTAGTGATTCGGGTTGGGTTGATCGGGCTGGAGTGAGCTCGAGTTGATCTGACTCGATCCTGGCACCACATTGGTAGAACGGCAGCTGCAGAGACGCCAAACTCAGCTCCCAACTCGGTCAAGACTCGGCGCAAAGCTCGGCCCGAACTCAGCTGCTGGATCAGCCGAGTTATGCAGTAGCAGTAGTAGGGAGGGGCGGCTCTCCCTCTCTTTCACTGTCACAACCCCTCATCCAGAGAGCGTGGCTGGACTGGGTTCAGCAACACGGTCAGATCGCCCTTGACAGTTTAGTGCAACGAGTCAGCAGCTCGGTTCGTTGCTTGGCAAGGAAGATCACCGACTCTAATGGCGGACTTCAGGCGATGGTGATTTTCTTCGAGCTGATACTTCTGGATGCTTTAAATCTAACCTAGGAAGCTTACAGAGGAAGTATTTCAAAGCTCTAGACCCGTTTGAGCAGTGGGTTCGGAGCTAAGAAGAAACGGAGAGTTTTTCTCAGGTTGCTGCGGGAATGGTGGTAGGATTTGTTTGCGCTCTATCCAACCTTTCTTATAGCGTTGCCCTAACATATTTAGACCGTTGGATGAATATTAGAAGGCTGGGATTGAATCCATTTGAAACTGCTAAGTACAACAGTTGAAACCAAAACCGGCCGCTTGTTTTTTTTGTCTACAATAGGAATCCCAAAACTGCTCAGCTAGAACGGACGGTTGAGAGATCTTAGGGTGGACTGCTAGGATCGAGGGAGATAGACTCACGCGGATCGCCAACGTGGAGAGAAAACCCGCCTTTCCATTTTTGGAAAGGGAAAAGCACAAACAGCCTTCTTCCGCTGGCGTTTGTGATCGCGTGGGTGGGATCCAACAGTTGAAACTATCGAGAGTTGGTAGGACCATTGTCTTGGAATTTATGAACGGTTTGGATCATCTAAGTGTCCGATGATGGTGGGTCACTGATCCACGAACGAAAACAGCCATTTCAAATAGCGTGGGCGAGAAGCAAGGAGAGAAATCTCCTTTTTTGGTGCTACACGGGTCAGACGCGCTCTGACCGAGCGCAAAGTTCGGTGCGGCGTGGGAGTACACAGCCTGTGTACTCCCAACTCAAATGTGGGGCCCACTTTGATCCTTTTGCTGGATCCATTCCATTGACTAGCCTCTATTGGTCCTAATAGGCCATTAGTCCAAAATTTGGGCAGATCCAAACTCAGGTGGACCATACTTATGATTCAGGGTCCTTAGTTATAGGTTTTATTAATCCGATGGTTAGATTATATCTGAATGTGGTCATCAACGGTTACAAAGGTTTATAGTTCAATTTAGAGGGAATTTGTCAAGTACGTCTATGGTTCGCCAATCCTATATCCCAATTGGGCACACGATAATGAACTTGAATGGCTGGATCGCTTCAACACCGATCGTTAGTGGTCCATCAAGATGTCTACTAAAAATCTAGCCCGATCATTCGACTTCATAGGCCTAGGTACAACACCTGACTAAAGATTAGGCAGATCCATAGTTTAAGTGGGCCATACTCCACCAATTCAAGCTATTTCATCTGCTTACGTTAATTTGATGGTCAGATCGGGTGATCTAAGTCCTATTATTAAAATGAACGGTTCGATTTGTATATTAAAGTGATTGAAATCCTAACATAGGTGCCCCCTCACATTCTAGTGGTGTTTTGTTCTTTATTCAAGTATGTAGCTGATAAATAGTAGACCTCATATTCATGGCTTCTAGTCTAAGGCATAAGGTTATATCCTATCTATTTAAAGAGAATGAATTCTTAAAGATAGGCTTCTTAGTTGATGTGAAGGTCCATTTTGAAAATAGATGGTTGGATGGCTTGATTTGCCGATTAAGGAGATTTAAAACCCTAAAAATAAACCTTTCTTATGTTGTGATGGTCCATCTTTAAAGATAATGAATGGATAACCCGATCTAAGGATGGGGATCCTTCTGATGGTCAAATTTGGGTTAGATCGAAAGCGAACATCTAGATGAATCCGATTTGTGTTTGTATTAGACTTGATAGTCATGGTAACACCCGGGTACTAAAAAGTACCGGGTGTTACACCTCTACAGGCATATCATGGATGGCCATAAGGGACACCAGAAATCTATTACTAGCATTAGGCTGCCATAGATGGCCTTGGGTGAAAATCTCTAAACCCTCTTGGTACCAAAGGACACCCCAACGTTGAGACCGAGTGGATATATATGAGCGCATGAGGGCCATATCCAGTAGATCGCGTCTCCCACTCTGTTGTGGTCGGTTGGGAGGGGGTGTGACCTTACCTGCTTGAGTGAGGGGGTAATATCTAGGTTGAGTTTGACTAGCTTGAGGAATGGGTCGGCTATCAACGAGCCGGACCCGATATTGCAGGAGGATAGTGAGGTCTCTTCCACTTACCCAGTTGTGCACTCGGATAGGGGCGGCAAGCTGGCGTAGAGTGTAATAGACCCCGGTGATGATCCTAGAGATGAACGGTACTGATATGTGGACTTATTGGGTAGGAGTTGCATACTCATTCATTCATTCATTTACTATCCACTCGGGCTAGTGGTGTGTAACTATTTGTTACATGTATCTTTACAATTGCTAGGATTTCGGTTGGGGCACACGACTAACCTGAGATTAGGAGTTTACCATATTGAGTCTGACTATCTAAATTTAGGTATAGGACTGGTTTGGATAGAAGTCCCTTGTGGTAGACCCCGTAGCCTTGATACTACATACTATCATCCCGACTTCACACTTCAGCTTGCTCATTTCATTTGCATCGCATATTGCATTACATCCGCACGCATATGGCATCTTGGGATTGTTATGTTTTTGCACTTATATGGCCTAGACGGACTTAGCAAGATTTACATATTGCATTGTACCCTCGGCATTTGATATTTGGCTCTCTTTATGACTCCTCATTTGTATAGCTGATCTGTATTGCATACTTTGATATTGTTTGACTCATGGACTTATCAGTATTTCCGCTTACTCTGATATCATATGATTCATGATCATACCAGTATTTCCAATATTGTATGATTATGGCATTGTATTGAATACTTGGACTTACCTTGTGCACACACTTACACCACCCTGTAAGCTTTGTATAAGCTTATGCATGATAGATGAGTCCAGGTGATGTTAGGTTGCAGCAGCGTGGAGTTTGGAGCATGTAGCTGACTTCTGGAACTTTAATTTTGACATATGCATTTCCCTTTCAGCATTGTATTCAAATGTTTATATTAGTGGATATGTGATGGTGTTGTTACTTGTATGATTTGGGTATACTTGTGGTTATGCTTATTATGAGTTAAATGTATATTGGAAAATCCTCCTTGTAGGATCCCAGGATCGGAATCTGGCGTATGGACGCTAAGAGCCGAGAATGGAGTACTACGGAGGCTGTTGGTACCGGATTCAGCGATCGAAAATTTTGTGAGCCCGGTTTTCGAGTTTGGGGCATGACGATAGGTATCTCCAATCATGGGATCTAAGCTCACGATGGCCATAGTACACCCTTCTAAAAACATTTTAAATAATATCAATAACTTGGCCATCGCAAGGCCTGAATACAGACCATCTTGCCCAACCAGCCATCATATAGCCACTATACAAAACATCTGCCCATGAAGTACATCACCATGAAAGCCCATATAATCGCATGCAGAATTGCTAAGGCATATACATACCCCAACTCATCTGGACTTTCATCCAGGCATAAGGACCAACACCAGGGCCCAAACATAGTACATATGTGGATCTCATCCAACTATATGGACCAACATGAGTGCCCCAATTTCATGATGTGCCATGTATACATAAAATGGATGCTCATGAACCAATTACGTATATCAAACTATCAAAGAAAAAAATAGATCAAATTGCTAAGTTATGGCACATGGATGCTAAATAGTAAACCCTAAGGTTATAGCCTATTTTCCATGGGAACATCTATCTAGACCCTTAATCTTGTCTTGATGAGTGTCGGATCATGGCCCTAATACACATAAGCAATAGGCCTTAACGTGGGCCCAACCAGTGTTCGAATTATCTACGATATTATCGAAATATTTTTGATATTATCTTTATCTGTAGCTCAGCGATACCGATAACACTGGTAGCGATACCGATAACATTGGTAGTATTAGAAATTTCAGATATTAACAATGTATCACTAAGTATCACCAACGTATCAATATCGCTAATGTAATCGCTAATATTTTCAACTATGTAAATTCTAAGTGTCGCTTGTATTGCCAATGCATCAATATCGCCAATGTATCACCAATATTTTTGACTATGTAAATTTTAGGTAATGTTTGCATCCTATGTGTAGCAATAGTATTTTGAATACTAAATTTTTATTTTTATTTTTTTCATGGGTACATCATTGTATGTAGTGTTTAAAATGGTTAAATAGGCCGGATGGGATGGTTGGACTGATTTCTTACAACAACATATGCTTTTAAGGCCCCATTAAATGGAAACTTGTTATGTATGCATTCTTTTTGTAAATTTTTTATTTCTAAATATGTAAATATGTATATTTTAACATCTCCTAAAATTTCACTGAAAATTCCACCGTTTTCCCCATGTTTCCCCACATATTCGGTTATCGGCAATATTGATATTGTTTTCATATCCTTGGCCAGTGAAACTTGTAGCGAAACCAATACTTTGAACACTGGGCCCAGCTAAGATTCAATCATCAATTTATAATCTAGTCTTATGTGACCCAACATTGTGTATAGGTTACACATTTCATGCCATATCCATCGCATATTGGCTACATAACACATGTCATAATCATCGTGTGTGAGCTACACATCACACACCATTATCCTTCAGCACATACTACAACACATCACATGCCTTCACCATACCTCAGATCACATGCCACCGCACATCTACCATACATATCATGCCCTCATGGGCTTTACTTAATAATAGTTCCAATTGGCCAAGTAGACCAGCAAACTAATAATAATCAAACACCCTTCCCTTGACCATGGAAGTGGGCTCACTTGACCTCTCATCCAATTGTTATTTATAACCAGTTTGTATCCCAAGTTCTATGGGCAAGTAGGCTTTCACAAGCCTAAGGCACTAGGCCGAACTCAAGAATAGTCAATGTAACGCAAAGGTCCATACATTCAAGTGTCCTCGATAACACACTAAGGCCCCACACCTCTTGTAATTACTTAATAAATGGGCTGCCAAGGCTCACATAGTATGCACATACATAAGGTGCATAGTTTATGGTAGAATACAAGTATTCGCATGTATCATCATTATCATAGACATCATTTAACATCAAATTCATCGTTATAACCTGTATCATGCAAGCATGTGCGTTTTTAATGTGCATTTGCATGGAGTACATTAGCATACAAGAATTCACATGCATAAGCAATATCATGGCCATCATCCAACACCATCATCATACATGCCTTAAGCATTAGGTGTCTATCCATCATCATGCTTGAGGTCAGCCTTACATTTGCTAATATCATTTATTTATCCTCATCCAGGCATCAAGTAAGACAGTTATCTATTTCATGTTATCACCACGACTATTAATACATGCATCATTATCACTTGGATATCAACATCACCTACTAGGTAAGCAATATCAAGAAGAGCATGGTGGTCATATGCATGTCACTAACATGACCATCACCACATGCATTCATTATCATATCATTTTTAGTATACATGCTACCATAACTAGTCCATCCACAATGACATTACATTAAACATAAACAACATCATACCCATCATCATGTTACCACACATGTATCATTATCTCAACCATTAATAGGTGTGTCCCACCTAGGTGTAACTCTCACATTGACCTTAGACCACACACAAGGTACGCAATCCTATAGGTCAAGTGTAGGTCCCACGTGGTGGACCACTAAGCAAATTCTACGTAGGATAAACATCCAATCACCCGGCTTTTCAATAATTTGGATCCAATTCTACAATTAAGTGGGCCCCACAAATCTAACATCAACTAAAAGATAAATTCTAATCCCAAATATAAAATCCTCATGCCAACATTATACAAGTTGCACATCATGTTGGGCCCACAAACCTTATGCACAAGTAAAATAAGAAAGTTCATCTATTACAACTTATATAATCCAAATGGGCCCCTACTAAGAGTGGTTCAATTGACTAGTGGTAGTATACAAGGCACGCTAGACACTAGGCAATGGGTCTGCCTAACGGGCCCAAGAAGGTTTACCATGGTGGGCTTCTTACTCCCTAATGATTTCTCTTAGTGTTGGGCCCACTTGGGCCTTAGAGTTGCCTCATTTAGATGGGCCCAAAGCCACCCATATATTGACACAACAACTAGGCAGTAAAATCTGTCCACTACATGTTTCACAATTTAAATAACACTCATTTACAAAACATGCCAGGTGGGCCTCATTTAGATGAATGAAAAAGCCCATACAAGACAGCCCACATTAGATGGCCCACCTAAGATTTTGGGCGCACCAGCACCTGGGAGTTCTTTTCCATGGTTTAGATGTTGCATTAAATGCCATGGAAAGGTGGTGGACCCCATTGATGTGTCCCCACATAAATTTTATGTCAAACGGATTTTTGGTGCAAGGTTGGTTTCTAGCCATCTTCGATTTAGATTTATGATCATGTGGGGCCCACATCTAGTGAAAGGAGAATCCTTTATGTATGGCTTTAAAAACTATAAGCCGGGTCTCATTCATTGAGTTCTACAATTTACGATGATGGCCCAAACATGAGTACTTGAGAAAATGTGCAAGAAACACATTGCAAAATTAGTTACGTCCCATGATCACAAGAGACTAGCTTTCAGCATGTTTTCAAGTGCCCTTGGTAGTCTTATATATGAAATTCAAAAAATATAAGATGGGGCCAACTGGTTATGCACACATAATATTTGGTGTAAGGCCAAACATAGGTATTTTAATTTTTTGCATAGAATTTTCTGCACAACCATGCCTGGCCCAATTTTGGGACCCACTCCCCGATCATATGAGGCCTGATTTGGCCTAAGTAAAATGTTATTTCTCTATTCATTAGTATAGGTTAAAAGTTACAAAGAGTGGTCCACTCATATCTTATGCATGGGGTCCACTACAGAGGCACAAAGTTGGTACAAAACACAAAATAATCAGACATTTCTCAGCAATGGGGTCTGTGACAACTTTGGGCCCACTTTCCAAACACTTGGGGATCATTCCCGACAAAAGGTGGGACATCCTAGCCCACTAATATGTGGATTAAACATTCCCCATAGTAGAACCCTTAACTACATAGTGTGAGGCCCACCACAAGGTGTCAAAGAGGTCTACATGCAACATAGTTAGGTACTTGCAAAATTTTCAGCAAACCAAAAAAAAAAGTGCAAAGAAAAGGAAATAGATCTAATCGCAAGTGGGGCCCACATGTTGGAAAGGAATAAATAAGACACACCCATCAATGCACATGTTTTTACAGATTAGATAAATTAATAAAACACATATATCATAAGTGGTCCCACTACCAAGTGGGTCCACAATAAGAGGATGAATGTTATGAACAACATACATGCAATATACAGGTAGCACATGAAATGTGCTGATCAAATCTCTATGATCAGATTCTCTCATATAAACCCTAAGCCAATGGATGGTTTGGGAGTACATCATTTAGGCTATATATAGGTTTCCAACTATACAGGGTCTTGGATCCATTTAGACCACATACAATAATTCAAGATTTACCTTTACAGAAGCATCTGTTGGTCCAGAATTTTCTAAATTATATCAATAATGAATCTGACCATGAAGACCATATATATGATTATTAACTAACTCAAGAAAGCTTAATAAAAAATAAAAAATATAAAATAGATCTGATCGTTGGAATCATGAATATGTCCAACACAATATGTAGCCAAAATAAGCCCCCAAATATATTTTCGTACAAGGCCAAGATCTCAGTCATCCAAACTCTGATCAATGCATATTATATACCATTGAAAAGATACTTTGATTTACTATGAATCCAATGGAATATATATTTCTAATGGGTTCATTAAAGGGACGAAAAATGAGCCCATGTAATCAAGACCATCTATATGTTGTTGGACAACTACCAAGTAAAGTTGATGCTACATAAGATTGGACCATTAGATGGCCACAAATTTTGGTCCATATTTAGCTCATAGTTTGGTTCATATTACTACCAAGTTTTAGTTTAGATCTTAATATGGTTGATTTTATACAATTTTTACAAGTTATTGTCTAGATAGGAAAATGGGATTACATGTGAAAGGTATGGATATAATGTTCATCATGGTTGCCCATACTGACGAAGGCCACTTTACTGACTACCATGGCCAGTCATATATGCACACAGGGGCTACACACTAGTTGGCCCCACAAACATCATAAAAATACAAAAAAAAAAAAGAAGGAAGAGGAAGAGAATAGGGGAGGGGGCATACACTCACCTCGAATAAATGGATGGCTGGATGATGATGAGTGGTCCACTCCCTCTAGGTTTGATAGTGGGCCATACCTTGGCCCCACTTTCTCTCTCTCTCTCTCTCTCTCTCTCTCTCTCTCTCTCAAAATTTTAGAAATTTCTAAGCATAGAAAAAATATGAGTGTAAGAGAGCTCCTACTCTTTTGTAAAGAATGGGGGTTGAGGAGGCAAGATTATGTGACAAATTTATGGGGTCTTATTGGTACTAAAAGTGAGGTAGAATGTGATATATGTTATGGGTAGTAGATGGATAAGGCGGATGGTGCTAAGCATACATTGGCCAAGGTGGAATAAATCTAGGCGTGCATTGGCTAGTGGATGGATAAGGATCGTGGGTTATAGGTGATGCATGGTGGATGATGAAGTAAAGTGTTTCAATTAGTTGTTTGAAGTGATGTGTCACAAAATAAGACATGCATTGAATGCATGTATAGGATGATATGGACATGGGCCAGAATTAGTTTCTGAGGCATAAGGAGATGGCTAATGATGGATTTTGGGGTAGAACACATTTTTGTCTTATAGTACATTGTATTATATGTGCTAGCTTTACATTTGTCATGTAGTGTTTGTCCTATCTAGTGATAATTTATATATTTTAGAAAGTGGACTTTAGGCCCACATGGGCCTAAGTTCAATAGCCCTAGCATAATAAAGGTTACTTGTGTTACAAGATAGCAATTTGGGTCATGGATTCGATGGCCCATATCTCACTAATGGAGGGTCTGATTAATGCACAGTTTTCACCATTGCGACTACAGTGACGACGTGGTCCACATGATAAGGTTTCAAGGTCATCCAGTACAGATCACTCGAGTGGGGTTGCTGGGTGCACTAGTGTCACGCCCCAAACTCGGAAACCGGGCTCACAAAATTTTCAATCGCCGAATCCGGCGCCGACAGCCTCCATAATATCCCATTCTCGGCTCCTGGCACCCATACACCAGGTTTCAATCCTAGGATCCTACAAGGAGGATTTCAAACATGATTTTGATTCAGTATAAGCAAAACCATAAGCATAACCCACGAACAATAACCACAAGAAGACCATCACAAAATCCACTATGATCAAAAACTTTGAGTACAATGCGTATGAAGGGAAATACAAGATAATGATAATAACTGAAACTCCAAAAGCTCGACTGCATGCTCCAACTGTGACGAGGCTAAGGCTGCATCTGGGCGCCACCTGCACGCATCAATCGTGCATAAGCTTATGGAAAGCTTAGAGGGCGCTGTAAGTGTGTGTGCAATATAAACGTGCTCAGAATGCAAGGTCAGAGTAATGCGAAATCATGCTAATGAGTACATGAATGCAATCAGCCATACTAAGGTTATGCGTGCAGGATATGAATGCTATCGGCCAATCAAGACCATGCGATGCGAGATGCAAATCAAGCATGTCAATCCTCATCCAAATCCACATATCAAAACAGCTCATCAAATATCAGTACAGTTCTCATTCTGGATAATCACAGGGGTCTAGTACACTCTACGCCAACTTGTCGTCCCTATCTAAACACACAACCGGGTGAGTGGAAGAGACCTCACTATCCGCCTGCCAATATTGGGATCGGCTCGTCGATAACAAACCTATTCCTCAAGCTGGTCAAACTCAACCTAGAAATTGCCCCCTCACTTAGGCGGGTAAGGTCACACCCCTTTCCAACCGACCATGATACAATGGGAGACACGGCTTACTAGTATACGGCCTTCACGCGCTCGTGTATCCACTCGGTCTTGACGTTGGAGTCATCCTTTGGTACCATTAAGTTTAGGAATTTTTACCTAGGGACATCTATGGCGCCCCTATGCTAGAAATAGTATTTTCGGTATCCAATCCAACCACCCACGATGTGCCTGTGGAGGCCATGGCCCTGATGTCGCTAGGGCATACAATGATCATGTCACACATATGCAAGATGCATGAGTCACACCGTCCAGTCATACAGCAATCCTCCGCGTACCGCGCGCCCATGTGGGTAACTCCTATCAATGAGTCTAATGAATAATCTGTCCAATGGCATATCCTATGATCAGTCACTACTCATATCAAGCATATATATGATGCGTATGGGTATGAGTCATGGAATTATACTAAACATGTTATAAGGTGATGAACTATCCTCACAACAAAAATGGGCTAAGATGGCCTACACACAATAAGTATGGGCCTATCAATGGGTCCTAGGGAGAGTTATAATGCAGATATTTAACCAACATTATTCTCATAATGTGGTCGTCAAACCATCATTGCTCCCAAGGCATGGCTCTCCATAGACATCATTACGTAAACCATGGTGGAATCACACATTGCAATGGACCTTATGTACATCCTGTTGGGCCTCGACCCAAGGACCCCAAATACATCAAATGGGCCGCATCACATGGGCCTCATATATATCCAAGTGGGCCTCAACATCAGGCCTCATATATCACATCGGACCTAATCAAATGGGCCGAAACAATGGGCCGAATCAACTGGGCCAAGTCGAATGGGCCGAGTTGAATGGGCCGAGTTAAATGGACCTAGTTGAATGGGCTGAGTTTAAATAGGCCGAACCCAACTCATCTAATTTTAGAAATCATTATATATAAAATGAATCATATCAAAAGATCAACTAGACCGTACCATATCTAACCATGGTGATAATGATTTTCATGGTTAAATCCCAGTGGGCCCCATCATAGGGTTTATTTCTCATCCAGTCTATTTATAAGGTCACAAAGACATAGATTTAGAGGAAAAACAAATATCATATAGGTCCAAACTTAGTAGCCCAAGGGTTTAATGGTGGACATTCAAACCCACTGTTTTCTATAATGTGATCCACCTGATCCTAGATCTGTCTCATTTTTCTTTTAGTCTCAAGCCTTAATATTATCTTTCAAAATGGTTGGATGGTTTGGATGCAACACATGCATCATGGTGGGTCCCATAGTGATGGACGGCATAGATAAAGCACATACCTCAAGGTGGGGTCCACACATATGGAATACCATACATACATCAGTGGATCCCACGTGGGGCCCACCATAACGTTTATCTGCCATCCAAACTGTTAATAAGGTCACACAGACCCATATACATAAAAAAAATTGTATATTTATCCAAAACGTCTGGAACCAGGGAGGTTTCAATGGCAGACGTTCAACCCACAACATTTCCTATGGCATGGACCACCTGAGCTCTGATTTACAGGTGATTTTTGGGCTGGCCCATTACCCTAAGGGGCCTACCAAATGCCCGGTGTTGATGCTAACACACGGTGGGGCCCACGGCTGGGACCCATGTCCCTGCCCGTCCTCCTGTCCATGCGCAGCAGCAGGACGCTGCTACAACGTCCTCTGGACGAGCAGCAGCAGTGCCTGCTACACCTTTTTTTTATGTTTTCTCGTGGTTTTTCCATGGTAGGGCCCGCATTAGGTGGATCCGCTCCATCCATTGGATTATACAACTCATGATCGACCAAATGAGCTCAATATGCGATGTGTTTTGGTGTATAGAAACATCAGAGTGGGCCCTAGCAGTCTTGAACGATAGAAATCACAGTTTTCTATGGTATGGCCCGCTTGATTATCGGATTGGCCTCATTTTTTGGCTCAACGCCTAAAATGGGCTGAGAAATGGAACGGACGGCATGGATTTGATTTGTACATCAAGGTGGGGCCTACATGAGTGGTCCACCCAAAAGCTTTGAACCAAAGCTAATATTTTTGTTTTACCGTCATTACACCACACTATCCAATTCACACTTCACTGTAAAGCCATGTCCAGCGTCCCTGGACGCTGGACGGTGTGGAAACAACACGGGTGGTCCCACATGGAAGTGGCCCACCTATTTAGATCGACATGAAATTTGTGTTTTTCCTTCTAACTAGGCTCGCTAACGGGCTGGACAGTGTAAATCCAACACATCCATCAGGTGGGTCCCATGAAGTGGATGGCGTGGATAGGTTACATACTTCGTGGTGGGGGTCTATCCGAGTGGACCACACAGCCACATCATCACAAAGAAACAAGGAGAGAGAGAGAGAGAGAGAGAGAAAAAAAAATAAGAGAGACGGTGATGGAGGGGCCCCGCTACTATAGGCCCCTCATGATTACAACACATACATCATAATGGGTCCCACCTATAAGTGGGCCCTCAAATGCAAATTGACAGTAGATCACCCACCTATTAACCTCCTTCTTGCTCCCATAGGCTTGTATGCTCCTTGCCTTCAATTTTGATGGAGGTAGATGATGAATGAATGGTTGAGATGTGAGATAAGAGGGTGAGAAAGTGGGCCACACTTGTTGTTTTGGAAGAGAGCTTGGGAAGGCTTGGACGTGGGATATTTTGTTGCTTGGGAGTGAAGAGAGGGAATGAGAGAGAGAGAGAGGGAAGTGATGGATGAAAAGGGATGGGATGATGGGTGATGGGTGATGGGTGGAGTGATGGGGTTGTAAGAAAGGGATGAGTGGAGAGAGAGGGAGAGAGAAAGAGAGTTGACTTTGGGAATGAGAAGAG
Source organism: Magnolia sinica (assembly GCF_029962835.1). Lineage (NCBI taxonomy): Eukaryota > Viridiplantae > Streptophyta > Magnoliopsida > Magnoliales > Magnoliaceae > Magnolia > Magnolia sinica. The sequence continues at coordinate 42,392,484 of NC_080575.1, forward strand.
ATGCGTTGTTTATACTTGTGGTATGGTGTGTACTTGATTGATTGATTGATTGATTGATTGATGGGATAAGTTCTAGAGATTCTCTGGGAATTCGCACGCACGGTGTTCTCTTTGGAATGAACGCGGGCCCACATCTCCTAGCCCAAGTATTAGATTGGTGCGCGAGTCACGGCGTTGGAACCGCGGCAACGGCGCGGTCGCTAGGGTACAAGTTTTAAGTCGAGTCGACTTCAGTATGCAGGACTTAGCTTAGGATCGCGCGCAAACGTCAGATACAGGTTGAGGGTTGCCAGAATTCGACTGGGAGGACCGCGGAAGCCTACGGAATAGTACAGACTAGGATACGGGTCTTACAACTAGGGTGCAATATATGGTCTACCAAAGGTACGGATGGGATACGTGTGCGCATGAGCAGTGTTATAAAGGAATGGGATCCCACATTAGGTGTGACCAAAAACAGGTTTGGTGCCATCGAATGAGGGTTTGATGCAACCTAAAGGAGACAAAGACAGAGACTTTAGATAGATTTTGATGAAATTTGGATGTAACTAGAGCTGGGCATTTCATACCCGAACAGGTGGATCCGACCCGATCAGACCCGATCTGACCCGATTCGAACAGAACCGATGGTCAGGATGGGTCAGGATTAGGTAGCATAATCGAGATTCGAATTATTTTCGGGTCGAATCCGGGTAAGCCCTGTTCCGAACCGACCCGATCCGTAACCCGATCCGATTGGATCCGATTCGGACCAACCCGATCCGAACCGTGTGTGTGTGTGTGTGTATATATATAAAACTTTTGCCACCTATACTTTACGTTCGGCGCCAAAAAATCCCGCCTGATGTATTCTCTATATCTCTCTATCTCTCCATATCTTTGATTCTCTCTCCTCATGTCTCTCTATTTCTGTTGAAGAAGAAGACAAGAAGAGGGTTACGGAGCTCTGATATCTCTGCTAGAAAGAGATATATTGAAAAATGATATTGTGTATGGAAGAGAGAAAGAGGGAAAGAGAAATAGAGTAGCAGGTATGTTTTATATCCAAACTTTCTATCCATTTGGCAAGCTTATTTTAAGGCTTTGGATATTCATCAATTTTAAGTTCAACTACTAAAATGATATGGAAAAATGAATGGACGGCGTGGATAAAACACATACATTCAGGGTGGACCCCAACAGAGATTACTCACTACAATAAGAGGATTCACCGATGTACCACGAAACGGATTGGCTACTCCCCTGACACCAGCCAATGGCTGGTGGTCGGTGCTCTGTGGGCCCCACCATGATGTATTTGTTTCATCCATGCCGTCTGTATATTTTTAAAGATCATTTTAAGGCCTGAGACCAAAGATGAGGTATATCTCAATCTCAAGTGGACCACATTAGAAGAAACAGTTTTGAATGAGTATCGACCATTCAAAACATTTTGGGGCCATAAAAGTTTTGGATCAAGCTGATTTTTGTTTTTTCCCTTTATCTGAGCCTGTATGACCTAATCAACAGATTGGATGTCAAATAAACAGTACAGTGGGCGTTAGGAGGATTTTAGTGGTGGATATCCAATAACAATTGTTTTCATGTGGTGTAGTTCACCTGAGATTTATATCTCTCTCATTTTGTTGATCAAGTCTTAAATGATCTGTAAAAATGGATGAATGGAATGGATGTACGACATACATCATGGTGGGGCTTACACAGAACCGACCACAGCCACCTGGTTGGTAGCAGGGGAGTAGCCCATCCGTTTTCGTGTACCACCACACAAAGCCAGCTATAGCCAGCTGTCGGTTAAAAGACATGTTGTGGCAAGACGGATGCGCATTTCCTGCCAAAGGAAGTTCATGCGCTGGGAACCCATGTGGGACCCACTGCGATGTTTTTGCAAAATCCTCCCCGTCCATACGTTTTGTGAGTTCATTTCAATACATGAGGCTAAAAATGAACCGTATCCAATGCGCAAGTGGGCCGAAAAAGTGATAATTGAACGCCCACAGTTGAAATATTCGTAGGGCCACAGACATTTTGAATCATGCTAATATTTGTTTTTTCAGTTCATCCCAGTAGGAATGACGTTATTAACGGTATGGATGTCATGTAAAGATCACCGTCGAACCCAAGGAGGTTTCAACAGTAGGAATTTACCTAACCACCTTTTCCTTTAATACGGCCCACTTAAGTCTTGGATCCTGCTCACTTTTGGTCTCATGTTCTAAAATGATCTCAAAAAACGGATGAACAGAGTGGATTCCTGAAAAACATCACGGTGGGCCCCACCTAGATCCCACACACGAACTTTATCTTTCGCAGGAAATCCGCATCCTTATAGCGTGTCGTGCACGTCAATACGGCCAGCTGCTATTCTCGAGCTCCGAGTTGTACGAACGGCTCAAATGAGATCCGAAATCAGATTGCGTACTAAGTAAACTCAGTTGGGCCCACAGTGAGTGCATGTGGTTTATCCACGCCGTCCATTCATTTTTCCAGATCATTTTATGGGTTCAAACCAAAATTGATGCATATACAAACCACAAGTGGACCATGCCACTGGAAAAAGTGGAAGTATTGATTTCAACCGTTGAAAACTTTCTAAGGCCCCAGTGATGTTTATTTGTTATCCAACCTGTTCATAATATCAAAAAGACATGGATGAAGGGAAAACACAAATATCAGCTTGATCTAAAACTTCTGTTGTCCCCAAGAATATTTCAACGGTAGATTTCAATTCACATTGTTTCCAGTGGTGTGGTCCACTTGAGGTTTGGATCTACTCTATTTTTGGGATAAAGCCCTAAAATTATGTGTTAAAAGAGATGGACGGAGTGGATATAATGCATGAATGACACTGTGGCCCATGGAGTTTACTCAGTACGCTTACCGTACTGAGTTACTCAGTACGCAATCTGCTTCCATGAGATCCATGTTACATGGGCCACAATGATGTATTTAATATATCCATACCGTTTATCATTTTTTGTGATAATTTTAAAACATTTGGAAAAAAAATGAATCGTATTTAAAGTTCAAATGGACCACACCAAAAATAGCAGCGAGGATAATGATTTTCACCATTGAAAAATTCGACCCTTCGCCAATCCGATCCGACTCGGTTTCCTTGAACGAGTCGGACTCGATTCGGGTCAGGCCAAGCATGTAACAGATCTGTTCGGGTAAGGTCTTCTGGACTCGATCGCGGATCGGGTCGGATTCGGATCAGTTCAGACATCTTTCGGACCCTACCGAGTTGGACCAAATCCGATCCAACTCGGTCCGATGCCCAGCTCTAGATGTAACCGAAGGAATATCCGGCTAGACTCAACGTGACTTCGGTGCGACCGAAGTGTAATAAAAGTGCATAAATTCAAAGTCAGTTCCAAGTTAGTGTGGATTTTTTCCTATTTAAAGGGATGTTCTAAGCTTTTCTAAGTATGATTTAGGGTTTAGGAGAGAGAATAAGGAGTAGCAGAGCATCTACAAAGCCATTCTTCCTCGCTAATCTTTTGGTTCTAAGTTTTTTTTTCATATTTTTGTTTGAGTTTAGTTTAATCATTTCTATGGTTGGCTCAACCTCTTAGTTGGGGCTAAGAGGTGAAGCTTGTAGTAGTTTTTAATGCCTTAGTTTACTTTGATTAAAATATTTGGTTTAAATGTTAAACAATTCATTATTATTGGGTTGAATAAAGCTTTATTTTTAGTTTACTTTAATCAATTATTGACTCCGGGCATATTGAATGCTTAGGAAAGTTATGATTGATTGCTTATCTATTTTGCAAAGGATTAATCTGTAAGATCCATTGATCTATCGTATACTAAGGGCACGATAAATGCTTTGAATTCATTACGATCAATACTTTGGTGCCTTATGTGGGAACTGAATCAATGGAAGTTCAAATATATTTTGGTTTATGAATTATAAATTAACTGCTCTATAATTCGGCTGGATAAGATAGGACTTTGATTCCAGTTAAGTAATATAATTGAATCAAGTGAATTAGACATTAAGAATGGGTATAAGTGGATCCTTGGTGCTCTAATGTTTTGCTTTATTGATTTCTTCTCAGTTTCAATGATTACATCTTATAATCAAATTACATAGTTTAGTCCTAGTTTTAGTTCTAAAGTATTCAAGAGAATGCACAATTATAATCCATATGGATTTGATCTTGGTCTCACTAAGTTAAAACTACATCGCAGCCTTGTACTTGGGGTTATCATCCTTTTGGATAGATTACAAACGCTTCTAAAGAAATATCAGCCACGAGTGGAAGTCGATGGTCAAAGCCCCAAAAGGACTCTAAGCGCATGGGCGATTATCACATTCCCATCAACTCTTAGGTACACTTGAATTCATCTATTTACCTAATAATTTGTTGCACGTCTATGCATGACCAAGGTGGTGCAGTGTCTATCACTTTGGCATTCGATTGCACAAACCTCTACCAAAGAGAGACATTTGTGGACATATTACCCAAGATAAGAGAACTACTCTGTGTGATCTAACTAGCATTCAAATCAAACACCTGGCTAATCCCAAAAACACTTATAACCCTAATCTAGTTAGTCGAAGATCTCTCCCATATCCTTCAAACCTAAGCTTGATGAAAAATCAGAGTTGATCTTTTTAACATGAATCTTATTCCCATCGATCACCACCCACTAATCAAGGCTTGGCACATGGCGTATTAAGTTTCTGTGTGGAAATGCATTTCAAAATATGGCCTTTTTATGGCGGCAGGAATCTAATTCTCATTAGTGTCCAAAGCCACCTCTACTGAGCACATAACAACCGAGGAAGACCGTGGGATTCAAGATCATCTACGGTGGTTATTGGCAAGAATATGATTCTTGTTAAATCTTTCTATATAAATAGACCACCCTCACTTGACCAAGGGGGCTAAATAGGATCAATAAGTGGTGAAATAGAGTAGAGAGGTGGCCAAGAGGTTGGATAGAGATGGTTGGATGAGAGAAAAAGGAGAAAGAGATTGATAGAGAGAGAGAGAGAGGAAGACAGAAAGAGGAAAAGAGAGAATAAATAGAAAAAAAGTGCCATTTTTTGTGACTTTGATTAATCGGAGTAGGGTTGGAATTGGGAATATTTGATCATGTCTTTCACCAAAGAGTATTAAATCTTCCATTTTCCTTCTCACATCTCTAAGCAATATGGCTACATTAACTTTTCTTTTAGTTGCAACATTTCTATTTTAGCTTCCTAGCATATGCTCTGTATCTTGATGATTAATCAGATCCTGACGCAACAAAAAGTGAAAATCATTTGTCTTCTAATTTATTATATTAATTACATCTCAGTCAGGAGGATAAGATCAATATTGAACGCTCCGTCTCCGCAATCATGATCCCAAGTTGTTCTAGTTTAGTTCATTTTTCCTTTAATTCCTTACTTTTTGTCCTCGAGGTCTTAATTGACATTGAGTGATTCATCTTCATAATCTTGATATCATTATGCAATAATTCTCTAGAGCTTAATAATCTAAAAAAAAAAAAAAAAAAATTTAACCCCATAAGTAAAGACCGCATGTCTATGTGGATGGAGATGGGTGCCCAACACTTTCCTTCTCCGTCTCTGAGGCCCTTACTTGGAATGTTCAGCTGCACACCAACTACAAGAGTCATTCAAGTTCAAGAGTCTTCAATTCCCCAACTCATAGTGATTCTACAATGTTAAACTAACTGTAGATTCCATGCTTTCTCAGTTAGTGACAAATCGAAGTTCAAAAAAAAATCATTCACAAATCAACTTGCCCATACCAAAACCACAGATGGCCCACTAGCTCACGTCGATAGTAGGGTTCTTTGGCACTTAGAGCGAGATGGATAGAGTAGAAAGTGAACTTAGGCCCCACATATATGCGGACACTTAGGCATGGGCGTGTTGATGAAGGGGGTGAGCAATGTGATGCCCTTTCTCTCTCTCAGCCTCGATACTTTTTCCTCAAGTCTCCTTATTTGGAAACTCCTCTCCCCACTTTGTTGTTTTGCAATGTTTTTAATTATCAGAGAAAGGGAATTTCCAAATCTTAGAAGTAGCCAAAATTTTAACCCCATGTATTTCTAATTAATAATATTTTTTATCAATTTTCGAATTAGTGTATAATGTTGGGACTCACAGAAGCACACAAAGAGGAATCAAATAAAGTAATCACAATCGCACAAAGAAAATCCAACAAACAACACTCCAAATTTACATGGAAACTCCTTTGCGGGAAAAAACCACGGCACAAAGAGATAATGCACTATGAATAACAAAGTTATAAGAGATGAAACTTTACCGATCAAAGCCCCAAGAGGAAAACCCTAGCTTTTTCTCTCTCCAAAACCCTCTCAAACCCTTGAGCACGTCTATCCCTCTCCCTAATTCCGATTACACCCATGTATTTAATGTAAAAGGAAATAGGAAAAATTACGTAAGATCGCGTAAAATGCACAATCCGTCAACCAGTCGATTCGATCGGTAGAAATTCGTTGATCGGTCGGGTCGACCTGTCAGCCAGAGCTTTTGAACTATCAAAAACTCCAAAAATAGTCTAGAGAGTTTTACAAAAGAATGAATATTTTCGATATCCTTTGACCAGTTGACCAGACTGTCGACAGGTCGATGACCCCTATTTTAGCATAGATTTGAGGCATCCAATTTTCAACAATCTCCACCATGACTCTAATCTTCATGCTGCAACACACTATGTTCGACCCTCTATCTTTACTTCGACTCTATCATAACTCTACAATCATTGCTTCTCGTGCAACTCCATATTCACTCAATCTTTGCCAAACCCAGAGAAGTCCCACAAAACTTGAGCTTCTCTGTAGGAAGCACCTTGGTAAGAATATCTGTCGGATTCACACTTGTATGTATCTTCTTGAGTCACACCGCCTTCCTCTAACACTTGTTAGATAAAATGATGACAAAAATCAATATGTTTAGTTCTAAAATGGTAAACTGAGTTCTTTCATAAATTGATCACGCTTTCGCTATCACAATTAACCGGCATGACATCCTATTGAAGCCCTAACTGATTTATCATTTCCCTCAACCAAACCGCTTCCTTGAATGTTTCCATCATTATTATATATTCAATTTTGGTTTTGGAAAGTGTCACCACAGACTGAAGCTTTGACATCCAACTGATCACTCTATTCATTAATACAAATGAGTAACCGAAAGTCAACCTTCTATTATCAACACTGCTTGTGTAATCAGAATTCACTTAGTATACTAACTTGTCCCTTGATTTTTCGAATATCAAAACATAGTCCGACGTACCTCAAATATATCGAAGTAGTCATTTCACTGCCTCCCAATGTTGCTTGCCGAGCTAGACATGTATCTGCTAATGACACTCACGGCATGTGAAATATCCTATTTCGTACAGACTATGGCATACATTAAGCTGTCAACCGCACTCGAATAAGGCACACGAAACATAACCTACTTTTCTTCATCCGTTTCAGGATACTGCTCGGAAAAAAAAAAATGAATCGTGTGGGGAATGCTGATCGGTTTAGCCTTGTCCATACAAAAATTCACCAATACATTCTCAAAGTATTCAGCCTGAGAAAACCATAGCATGCTCCTCTTCCTATCTCTATGCATGTAAATGTCGAAAACCCTCTTTGCAGCCCCCAGATCTTTCATCTCAAATGTTCCTGAGAGTTGAGTCTTCAATATGTCGATCTCAAACATGCTATGACTAGTGATGAGCATGTCATCAACATACAATACTAAGATAATGAACTTTCCATCACTCAGTGTCTTGAAATAGACACAATGATCATACTCACACCTGGTAAATCTCTGACTCATCATGAAAGAATCAAATTTCTTATAGCACTACCTAAGCTACTGTTTCAGGCCATACAATGACCTCTTCAACCTGTAAACCTTATTCTATGCCCCTTGTATTTTGAATCCTTCTAGTTGCTTTATGTAAATCTACTCTTCCAATTTCTCATACAGGAAAGTTATGTTCGCATCCATCTGTTCCAACTCGAGATTGTATTGGTTAACCAACACCAATATGAATCTGATAGATACTTGTTTCACCACAGGCATGAAGATCTCAGTGAAATCGATACCTTATCTCTATGCATCTCCCTTTGCTACCAACTTTTCCTTGTACCCATCACGTTTCTTCCTGAAAATCCACTTATACCCAATCACTTTATGGTTAATGAGAAGTTCCACCAACTTCCACATCTCATTCTTGTACAGGGAGTCTATAACGTTATGCATTGCCGCTTTTCACTTTTCACTTTTCTACATCTACATGGTCGGGAGCCTCTAGAAAAGTAGATAGATCACCCTCATTAATGAGGGTAAATACAACATTCGAGTCATCCATGTATCTCACTGGTAACCTATGATCCCTTGGTGGATTCCTTCTCACATGTGGCTGTTTTACATGCTCGTGTACCTCTGTTTGCATCTTAATATCAATTTCATGTCTCATATATGTCTATCTGAACGTCCACAACTGACTTTTTTACTCCCTTGTACTCATCCTTATGGAACAACGATCCCTCGTCGAATTTGACTTCACGACTAAGGATGATTTTTGGTGCGACCCGGTCATATAACCTGTACCCCTTCACAACATCGCCATAGCCAAGAACAATGTACTTTTTGGCCCTTTGATCCAGCTTATCTCTCTCAACTGATGGTACGTGAGAGTAAGCATCATAACCAAATACTCGCAACCCCAAGTAGTCTACCTGCTGATCACTCCACACTTCCTTTGGAAGTTTACAACCAATAGTGGTAGAAATGAACCGATTCACAAGTAACAAGCTGTGTTAACGGTCTCAGTCCACATTTCCTTACCCAACCTAACATTACTTATCATGCATCGAGCCCTCTCTAAGAGTGTTTGATTCATCCGATCAGCCACACTATTCTGCTCTAGTGTGTGGCACATTGTGTTGTGCCTCACAATCCCTTCATCTTTAAAAAAAAATGATTAAATTCCTTAGAACTGAATTCCCCACAAATATTTGTCCTCAACACTTTTACCTTTCACCTTGACAATTTTTCCACCATCGCCTTCCACTATTTGAATTTGGTGAAGACCTTGGATTTATTTTTCAGAAAATAAACCCACACCTTTCTGGAATAGTCGTCAATAATCGTAACGAACCATGACAACCCTCCACCAGAAAGTATCGACGATGACCCCCATACATCAGAATGCACATAATCCAGAACTGCCTTACAAATATGTTTCCCACACTTAAAATATAACCTTGATTATTTACCATATATATAATGCTCACATATACTTAAATCAATACTTTTAAAGGCTGGGATCAAAAAATGATCAGAAAATCTTTCATACCCCGCTTGCTCATGTGACCTAGTTGTGTATGCCACATGTGCAAACATGGAACCCGCTACAGACGATGTAGCTCCACCCAATGAAGTGCTACAGATCAACCTGTAAAGGTTACCATTCCTCTATACTTTCATGACTATAAGTGCCCCTTTTGAAACCTTAAGGACACAATCAAACCCGGTGAATTTGCACCCAGGTGCCTCGAGTGCACCTAGAGATATCACACTCTTCCTCAACTAGGAACATGTTTTGCATTGGTTAAGATACACTTCATCCCATCAAACATCTTGATAAGCACCGATCCAACACCAACCACATTACAGACATTGTCATTGCCAACAAACACATGGCCACCATCACACTCATTGTAGCTGGTGAACCAACTCCTATAAGGGGTCATGTGATACAAAGCCCCCGTATGCAAAATACATTCACCATTGAAATACCAGGATTTTGATGAGGTCAGCTTGTCACTACAACTCGCGTCCTCACTGGATTTTGCAATGTTAGCCTCTCTGTAAGAACCCTTTAATTTCTCCTTTATAGACTTAGGATTCTAACAATCCTTGTTCATGTGCCCTGTCTTACCACAACTCCAACACTTCAGCTTGCTTTTGGCCTTGCTCCTGAATTTGGATCTCGATTGCGAAGATTCTATCCTGGTCAGAATTTCTTTCCCTCGTAACTAGTGCATCTGTAAAAAGAACTCACATCACCGCTTTTCTTTTTCATTGCCTTTTACTGAAGAGCTAAGATAATGGTCTCGACAATAATGGTTATCTTACCGATGCATAAAGAGTTTTTGAACAAATCATACGATCCTAGAAGAGAATTCAATAGAACGCATGCTTGATCTTCATCCTTCATCGCCTCATCCACATCCAACAATTTGCAATCAAGCCTATTGAAGTTACTAATGTGGGTCTCAACGTCAACCCCCTCAACCCTCTTTAGATTGAACAATTATAACTTCAGATACAAACAATTCTCAAGAGATTTCTTCACATAAATGTTCTCTAACTTCGCCCACGTATCAACCGCAATCTTCTATCTCATAACACTGTAGAGGACCTCATCCGTTAGACACAACTGGATTGAGATATTGGCATTTTTATCTAATTTGTTTCACTCTTCTTCTTTCATAGTTTCAGGTTGCTTCAAAGGAGTGCGTCTTTCAATCCCTATTAAACTAAAAGGTCATTCATCTTCACTTCCATAATTCAAAGTTGTTTTTCCCGTAATACTTCTCTACATCAAACTTTATGCAAGATATCATATATACCTTATCTTCATATTCGATATGCTTCCCAACGTTTGCTCTGATACCACTTGCTAGGACTCATGAAACACATATAGAGAAATCAAACAAAGTAATCACATTTGCACCAAAAAAAAAAATACAATAGAGAATACTCCGAATTTACATGGAAAATCCTTACAAGAAAAAACCAAAGTACAAAATGATGATGCACTATAAATAACAGATTTACAAAAGATAAAACCTTACCGGTCAAAGCCCCGTGAGAAAAACTTTAGATTTACTCTCTCTCCAAAACCCTATCAAACCCTTAAGCACGTCTAGCCCTCTATCTAGTCCCAATAACAACCAAAGATTTAAGGTAAAACAGAAACATAAATAAATCACACAAAACATCACAAATTGTGCAATCTGTCGACCTGCCGATTTGACGGGTCAAAATCCATCAATCCAGGTCAACTTATCCACCAGAGTTTACGACCTATCGAAAACTTTAAAAATAGTTCAAAGAATATTTTTAATATTGTTCAACTGGCAAGGTTTTAGCATATATTTAAGGCATCCAATTTTCAGCATATCATTCAATTTTATTTTACTTTTTTTCCAAATTGCAAAGTGTAAATGTGTTCAGATGCCTATCATAGGGACGCGTGAAGCACATATGAGCACTTGAAGAGCAATAACGTCCCATGTCCAGCATATTTGCAAACTTCGAGAACCTTGTTCAACATGTTGCCCACTTGATCAAGCGTGATCTACACCATTAATTGATAGATGCCCCTACTTGATGGCTTGGTTATATAATCTGAGCTATGACAAGTCGATGGGAGTTTGATCATTGCTGGAAACTCATCTACAGTGGATATTTAAGTTGCTAGCTGTACGGATTGTGCATGATTCTGGATGGATTAGATTTTCCAAACTTATTCGAATGATCTCCTACATCCGACATTGGAACGACCTGAAAATTGATATGATAGCTTATCTTACTATGCTCTACAAGATGAATGGATTGGATCTCGAAGTTTCTGTCTAAATCAGGATTTGGTTGAATCTGGCCATTGATATTGTTTTCAACGAATCTTATTCGTCGGACATTTGATTAAGCTAAAACTTGAACGATAGCCCAATCATGATGTTCTTAACGCATTGGATGGATCAGATCAACCTAGGGATTGACTAAAATTGAGTTTGGACAGGTGATACACACGCTTGTACGCTGAGATGCTTTGAGATAAGCATCATACATCCTTCTATTTGATCTTAGAGTGGATGGTTAATAATTAGGTTACGACATGTATCATGTAGATGCATTTGTAGACATACACGGCCCCAAGGATGTCTTGGGTAGTCATATTCAATAGCGTGATTTAAAGCGTGCACCAAGTCATGCATGTAATTATATGAGCATGTGTTCGATGGTGATTGTGGAACGCGCATGCCAAGGTGAAAAAGAAACAATGCCATTCATTCATATTCGAGACATGATGTGATTGATGGCTTGAATTTAATGGTTCATGCGTGAGCATTAGAGAAAACAAACAAGATACTCATTCATGTGTGATGATAATTTTAAAAATAATAATAATAATAATAATACTGCCTAAAATATATTCTCTAACATGAGGTATATAGTTTCCACATGGTTAATTTAATGAGGCAATTTTCTTGTGTATGTAGATACTTTAAATAAGTCCATTTGTTGATCACCATACATCCAATCCATATGATATGGACCGGCTTCTCTTCCCAAACCTCAAGCCATTGTTGTCCCAGTATGGATCTATCGTGGAACCATAAGAGGCGACCTGCAGATCTGGATGAATATAGTGGCATTAGGGGAATATGCAATGGGAGTTCGGGTTGTGGATGAGTTGACGATCGATACTAAATTATGTCCCTAACACGTGTGTGGTGGTAACTGTTGTACCTTATCTTTCACTGTTCTTGAAGCACAATTGAAAATGACACTTATTTGTTATAGTATGTGTGTGTATGTATATATATAAAGCATATTAAAGATATTTAAAGATGTTTGGAGTGTTTTTTTATATAATCACAGATAACAGGATGACAAAATAGAGAGCGGCCAAGAGGTGTCCAAAAGCATATCTAGCAGTTGAGAGGTGTCCAACAGCAAATCAAGCGATCAAGAAAAGTCAAAGAACAAAATACGGCTGAGAAGCTCGGTCGAGGAGTTGAAACGGAAAGATGCAAAGAGTGGTTGAAATGGAAAGATGCAAAGAGCGGTTGAAATGGAACGAGCGGTTGAAAGGCATCCAAAAGTAAAACGAGCAACCGAGAAATGTTCAAAAGCAGAACAGGCAAAGGGAAACATATCAAGAAAGATAAAAGGATTTGGAAGACTACATGGCAATAGTTCAATTGTCATGTTAAATAGAGAAGTGGTTAGAAGAATTAATATTACACATCATTAGACGACCGACGAAAGCAATATGGTTAATGTGTGGCCGATGAACGATTACCGACCAAAGTAGAGCTTGGTCAAAAGAAGATGAACGGTCAGGAAAAAGAAACATAGTAAAAATAATGATCTAGAGAGACTTTTTAACTACTATAACTATTGCAGTAATGGAGGAAGGATCTAAAAGAACAAGCCACAACAGAACTCTATAAATAGCAAAGGAATCCAACATAAAACAACCAAATAATCCAATCCAACAAAACAAACAAATTTATCTTATTAATTTACTTTATTTCAGCTTATCCTAAAAGTAGCGATAATTCTTAGCTATAATCTTTTGTTGTAATCCAAGCATACGCTCATACATTGGATTTGTTATTTATCTGATATCAAGCTGTTCTTTTAAGAGACGCATTCTTACAGTCTCTCTTAATAATTGATTGTGATTTTTTCCTTTTATTTGATTTGCACTAGTATTCTAAAAGTTCTTTCTTATGAAAGGCACAAAGTAACCCATCTTCAGAAGAAGAACCCCGCCTTCTGATTATTGTCAGATCAATATAAACTTCTGCAAGTGGTTGAGTAAGCGACCAATCTTCTCAGAATCTGGTCATATACATTCATATTGGACGTATTTGCTTATTTTACCACTTGCAGTCAAAGTTGATCGGTTTGGATCGAGCCACTGTATCGATTCTGGCACACTTGCATAATTAAAAGCAAATTGAGCAGCCAACAGTAACTAATCTTGTGTATTATTTTATTGAGAATGAAATTAATTTATAGAAGAGATGGGATATCTATAAAGATTTGTAGGAGATCTTAACAGATATACTAATGTCAAATGTCTTTAATTTATCTGTAATCGGGTCTGTTGATGGCATCGACAGACCACTCGATTCCATCAAGCGGCTATCAATGCCATCGACAGCCCACTCCATCCCAATGAAAAAATTCTATTTTTTAACCTTTGCTCACTGAACAATTTTTTTGTCTAAATTGATCTAATCGAAGGTGGCTTCAATCCCAGCGATGGGTCGTCAATGGATCTCGATATGATCGAAGCTCATATTAACTGACTTGAGCAGTTTCGCGAAATTGCGGGTTTTGTTTCTTAATTCGGTTTTAATCCTTTTTTAAGGATCCATAATCGGAGATTAAAGTATTGAAAATGTTCTTAGTGCTTTTAATAAGTAAAGGGAGATCAAAGCTAGGGTTTTTTGGGTGCTTTTTTGGGTGTATTCCCTGACCGATAAGCTCTTCCATCTCTTATAACATTAACTATCATAGTATATTCATTGTCGCTTTGTGCCATGGTTTTTTTCCCGCAAGGGTTTTTTATGTAAAACCTTATGTTCTCTGTATGCTTGGTTTATTTTATTCTAATTTGGGATTTTTTCAGCGCATCCCCTCAACAAGTGGCATCAGAGCTAACATTGGGGTTTTAATTTTTTTTAATCTGAAAACGTGTCTTCTAAGGGATCTAATATTAAGTATGAAACAGAAAAGTTCACTAGGAGAAATAACTTTGAACTATAAAATGTTAAGACGAGAGACCTCCTAATTCAGCAAGGATTGTAACATGCTCTCTTTGGCAAGACAAAGCATCTTACAATTATGACTGATAAAGAGCAGGATAAACTAGACGAGAGGGCTACAACTTGATACAAATGTATCCAATGGATAATGTCCTATGTAAGGTCATAGATTAAAAGATCGTCATAGGGGTATGGATGAAACTGAATGGTTTGTACATGCAAAAATCCTTAGATAGTCACATGTATCTTAAGAAGCAATTATATAATATTAAGATGATAGAGAGGTCTAACATTAATAAACACATGAACACCTTCAGCGAGTTGTTATATAAACTAAGGAATGCGGATGTTAAGATCCAACAGGAAGATCAAGCCTTAATTCTCTTAAATTTTCTTCCACCATCTTTTGAGAATTTGATAAATACGTTGATCCATAGTAGTGATAGCATCAATGTAGAGACTGTCATATCAGCCCTTCATAAGAAGCAGTTAAGAAAGAAAGACAATAATGAAGGTACCTATACAGATGCACTGGTTGCCAGGGGAAGGAATACTGAAAAGGAGAGGCAATTCTAGATCGTGATGCAAATCAAAAGGAAAGGACAAGATGAAGTGTTGGAATTATGGGATGACAGACACGAGGCCCTTCAAAGGGAAAATTCTGTTGGAGGTCGTGGCCGCAGCCCACCAAGCATTGGATGTCCCTACCGCTGTCGAAGGGAGCGACCCGCCGATCTTAAAGATACGAGTGAAATGACCCCACACATGGGAAGCTGTTACACCCGATGCGAATAGGTGGTCGATCGTCTCAGGTTGGGGCGAAGAAGCGGAGGGACAACACTCACACTTAGAGGCTAAGCAGATACCTTTGCCTTGAATCCTATCATCCACTAGTATAGCCTTGTGGATTATCTTCCAGGCCAGCAGGGAGAGTTTTGGCGGGAGTTTGGGGTGCCACACCCACCTAGCCCAAGCTATTTTGGAGTCGTGTGCTCTGATGTTCTGCCAAGCTGAACCAGCGAACATTTCCCCCAAATTCAAGTTTGTCCAAACGCACTTGTCCTCAATTGTTGAAGTGCAAATACCTTCGTCTTCAATGTGGTCCAGGACCGACTGCGAGGTGTTCTGCTTGATTGTGCGCATGCCATCCATTCAGGCCGATCGCATCAGCCACTGTAGCTGGCTGAATTGCAGTAGGGGCTGTGGAGAGTCTCCAAGTTGATAGAGGGTCAAGGCCTATCCAGTCCGTGTACCAGAAGAAGCAGTGTACGTGCCCTATTAACCCGCGAGATCTTGCAGTGACCCTTGGCCGAAGCCTACAAATGTGTTTCCAAAAAGGGGACGCGAGAGGAGTGAGAGAAACCTCTCTCACTAACTAAAAATCTTTGACGCTAATAGGTAAATCTGAGGATTATAGGCTCTTTATCTTTTATTAATTTAGCATAAGTTGTTTCATTCTCATTTTTATATTGCTAAACTATTCGTCATATTGCTTGATAAGTATATCTTTTGAATAATCATAATATACATGCTCCATGTTTTTAAATGATTATATGGACACTTTATGCATTCCTCTATCAGCATGCGCTTATAGATATAATTATATTTATTAGACCTTTTCATATTTTTGTTCTTACTGGTATATTCATGAAATTGTCTCTTTGTCATTTACTGACAAAAAGGGGAGAGAAAGATCAAGTCTCACCAAAATAAGTTGAATGTTATTTTGCAGGTTCTATTTGTTGCAGGGATTTGATGGAGTTAGAGGGAGCATTACAAGTGTCTACATGTAATGTCTTGTATTTATGTTATAAATCATTGTAATCTTAATATGTAATATTTTGAGCTGTTTGGCTTTATCATTGGTCTAGACCATGACAGGGTCTAGTTTAGTTTTGTCATGTAAATGACAAAGCAGGTGATTGTTAATGCGATTTATCAATGATGTGCGCTAGGGAGTCTTGAGCCTGTTAAGCCCCATTAGAAGACGTTGGAAGACCAAAGACGTAAAAAGACTTACAACATCAAGGCTTAAAAACACAGGTAAAATTGAAGTGCCTTGATGATACTAGCCTTAGATCCCTTAGTTCCAAAACAACCTACCATTAGATGACTTAATCTATATAGAAAAACCTTAAGGGCCTATTTGGATTGACATATACCAGTGTATTGTATTGTATTGTATCCATGTATTGTTCATGTATACATTCTACAGGAATCATTATACATCCAAATCAACAGATGATAAATCAATGTTTGGATCAGAGTGCTTTTTTGGGTAGGTATACAAATGCGTCCAATGATCAATGTTTGGATTCAACGTATTAGGGCTGCGTAGTGTATATACGTATTGTATTAACGCCAAATAAAGCTGGCTATTTCCATCGCCCAGCTTCTCAGGCTTGATTGTCAGTGCTATGTGGGCCCCTCACTGATGTCTGTGACCCATCCAGGCCGTCCATCTATTTTACAGTGGTCAAATCGTGTGTGAATTAAGGCTATGTAGCCAATCAATGCCGTTCGAGAAGAGTATTGTGACACATATAGGATCCATCATCAGTAACATTTTCAGATTTGGGAAGGCGATCCGATTCCAACCGTGCATCTACTAATTGTGGGACCCATCATGATCTGGCCCACTATTTTGATTCGTACCAAGTATAGCAGACCGGAGATTGTAAAACCTCATGATACGACGTCCTGAGATTTACCTGAAAATCTCCTCAGTTGGCAGTATAGCCAGACATGGAAAGTGAATAAGTCTTTCACAAATAGAGGTGTATACGCAGACCGTATACACCCCGCTAATAAGGGCTTACTTGCACTCGAAGAGTCAGGTACCATTTCTCTCCTAAATCGGCTCATACTTTCTGGGGAGATGCGTATCCCAATAGAATCGGGAAGGCGGATATCAGTACCTGAATGATTTGCCTTCAGGCCTCTAATCTGGTAAATGAAATCCCACTTCGCCCCCGATAAAACTCTCTGAAAAGAGTATCGACTGTAGTAGGAATATCAAACCTTCGAAAGAGAATCGGAGGAGCTAACTGGCCACATGCAATAGACTGCAATAGAAGGAAGATGATCCGAAGAGATGAGGGAGTAGAAAGATTTCGTCGTCCATAGATATAGCCCCCTGTAAAAGAAAGAAGATTTCTCACACCAATAGTGCCTCATGAATAGACTACACTGCACGATGCACTGGCGTCTGACTTTACAGTACCACCGTTTGAAAATTTTGATTCTGTGAGGTATTCACGCTTCGTACTCCACAGACTTCAACTCGAATTCAAACATTATATATTGTATATTTCCACATTTAATACAATACAATTCAATCCCAACCGTCAATCCTAACAGGCCCTAAGCCATTATACCCTACCCTGAGAGTTCATTTGATTAGGTTTGTATTGGTTAGAATATTTGCAAAGTGCTTAGAAAGAAAGAAATAAAAAGTACACAAATTCGATGGGTCTTCGATCCAATCAAGCATCCATTAATCAATTTCGATCGATAGAAGGACCCTGCTTGATTCGATCGAAAGTACTCAAAAACATTCAACAACTTTCTACCTATAAATCAAATTTACTTGATCGATCAAAGGTTCACTCGATCGATTAGTACTAGTTATAATAGATCCGTTGGAGCTTTTTTATATATATATTTAACATTCGAATCTTTGGAAAGATAGAATTTGGTAATTTGAAAGCTCTAGTGTATCCCATTCTTTTCCATTATTCATACACTCTATTACAAATAGATTTATGTCATCTTCATTGTGATTCATCACTCTAATGAGCATTTTAAGTTTCATTTGAAATTGAAAATGGTATCTTATATTCTCTAAAGATTAGACATCAATCTAATAAATAAATCTTTTGTCGATCATCCTCTAGAATACCCATCTAGGTGAATCCCTAATTAGAACTAACTATCCCTTAGTTATAAGAAATTCAACCAATCACTCTCACATTCATTGGCACTCTCAATAGAAAGATCAAAGCAATTAGTCAATCGTTGGAGCTGAAGAAGATTTGCATTAAGATCGAGGGAGCTAAAAAGAAGTTGATTCAAGAGTGAAGATGCATTTCTACAAAGGTGCTATCAATAGGGATCATCCAAAACATGTAAGGTTTTATTTGGAGTCTGTCGAGTTTGAAACCCAAACTCAAATAGGTCCTTATGTAGGATCACATCAAATGGGAGTATACGTAAGTCTTTGTATAGTACCGTCTACGGTGGGAGTGTAAATAGGTCCTTGTGTAGAACCACATAGGTTCTTAATTAGCCTACAGAAAACCTTATAAGTCTCTAAGAAAGCTACCAATACGAGTGCATACGTGTAGGTACTTGGTTAACCTATAGAAAACCTTTGTAATCTCCGAGGGAGCCACCGACACATGTAAACATCTTCCACCAACATGGGTGTGTACGTGTAAATTCTTATGTAGGATTGTCATTGTCATGGGTGTGTATGTGTCCACTGACATGAGTATATACGTTTAGTTTTGTGGTGAATCTATTGAAAACTATTGTAAAAAAAAAAATTATGAACCTATGGAAAACCAATTGAGATATTGAAATCTGGTACACTCGCGTTTGAGTGCGTCCACCGGGAGTGGAGTAGGTATTTAACAAAACTACTATATATCTTTGTATTTGTGATTGTTATGTGGATGCAATTCTATTATACTTATGTTGTGATTTGTTTAATTCATATGTATACATAATTAGATTATATGTTAAGTGATTAATGCATTGCACACACTTGATATAGCTATCTCTCATCATAAACTAGTTGCTCAATTAGTTATATTTTTATAGTTTATGATCTTGAACCTAATTCACCTTGTGGATTAACTTATGTAAGTTGGTGTATAACCCCCCTTTAAGACTTAGCCATAATTCTAAGCTCCGCAAGCTTTTGCATGTCGTAGTATTGTGTTAGATAATCCACGCAATTTCACTTTATAGTATCATTACACTAACAAGATTCAAAAAATGAAACAACACTTTTTTGCAGGTTTATTCCTAGCCTAGAGTTATCACTAAAATTGGCCAAAAAAAAAACCTCTAAGTTAATAATAGAAAGGAGATCAATATCAATAAAAATCATCACATCATCAACAAAGAGAAGGTAGGAAATGGTGATTGACCCGAGGTAGAAGGGGATCCAATCAAACCATCGTCGTGGAGAGCCAAAAACATCTCTATGAAAATAGCAAATAGGAAAGGAGAGAAGGGATCTCCTTAGCGAAGACCTCTATTGTTTTTGAAAAAGCCGCAAACCTCCTCACTAACAGTTATCGAGAAAGTTGCGAAGAGATGCAAGTATGATCCAATTAATCCACTTATCTTAAAAATTAACAGCATGATGGCTTGGAAAAAGAAAATCCCATCAAGTAAAGTCGAAAGCCTTTTTAAGGTTAACTTTAATGCAGATTCTAAGCAGACCTTCATCAAGATGAAGACTATGAATGAGATCATAACTAAGAAGAATATTATTAGAAATATTATGAAGGATTGGAATTGATTGATAATTTTGGGCATAATAACATTCATTCAATTGACCATGATTCTAATAATAATTTCATATATCTCATTTGTAAGGGATAGGTCTCGGGTCATTAGGAGGGCCATAATTTTCAGTCTAGCAATTAACGAAACATCGTCATTAAATTAAAACTTGGAAATTTTTCTAAATTTATTCTTGCATCTTTTGAAAATCCACCAACATGTTCAAGGTGTACTTTATCTGATGAGTGGTCCAGATCTTGGCACGTGTGTCATATACACAAATCTCTTATATGTATTGATTAGATTCACCAACTCTTCTACATCCTTATCCATAGCTCGAGTGGTATACTGAGTGAAAGATACCTCGTTTCAACACCAAGGTCTTGGTGTCGATTCCCTAAGTGGGGGGTGGCTAACAGTGATGTGTGAACTGATGATATTGGGGTGTACTAACAAGCTAACAAAAAAAAAAAAAATCACCAACTCTTTCCAATACAAAACTTTGATAGTCCGACAATGTGATGGATGATGTGCAAGCACTTAGAAATTACTTGAAATTTGCATACTTAGGAAACAATGTTAAACTGCCTAAATTATAGCTCCCAATTTAGATGTATCATGAATAAAAAGTTAGGATTATCTGATTACCTGATTGGTGGGCACTGATTCGATGGTTAAAAATGAAAAAATATCTAATGGTCCCATTTCAACAAACAAGTGGCCAAGCATTAGATTAGAGGTTGGGATTGATAAAAACATCTGACTTTGAGACTGTTAATAAGAGAGTGGATTCTACAATTTAGTCAGTTTAGTTTGATTCAAGTATGCTAGGTATGCAATTTTGGGTTCTTGCATATCAAGTCATTTGCTGTTATAGTATCAAATATAAATCTGGCGAGTTTCACGAGTCCTACTGGTACTCTTAAAATAAGATCATCCACAAGGGCTGTCCCACCATGAGTGTTGGATGCCTAAAAATCGAGCTGATCAAAACATCATGAGGGCCACCACATGAATATGAAGGTTTTTGGGGTGTTTGTAAATTGTTTGCTGTGGGGTGTTTGTAAATTGTAAATATTGTGGTTGGATAAACCTGATTTTGGGGGCATGTCACTATTCTAACTTAATTTATGAACTGGATGGCATACACAGTGCAGTGGCTCCTGCGTCAGCAATTATGCATAATAGGTGAATAGACAAGTGGGGGTCCTTGCTCATGCTTCGGTGGAAGACTCACAAGACTTTCAACACGGCGTCATGGATCCCAGTACCCATTGTGGTGTGAGTGCGTGGGTGCCTCTGTTATATATATATATATATATATATATATATATATATATATATATATACACACACACACACACACACACACACACACACACACACACACGAAGAAGTTAATTACTCTTAATCCATAGAGAGTTGTAAGATCCAGCTTTCACTTAACGAATTTAAGCGGTGTGGAGTTATTTAGCGAACATGTATATTTGTAGGCGCAGGTGAAAATATTGTAGAAGGAAGCTTCTTTTTCTTTTTCTTTTTGTTAGCTTGTTAGTACACCCCACTGTCAGTTCACAGTTAGCCACCCCCACTAGGGAATCAATGCCAAGACCTCAGTGTCGAAATGAGGTATCCTTCACTCAGTCTACACTTGAGCTATGGATCAGGGTGTAGAAGAAGCTTATTCTATGCGAACTCATAGAAGAACCAACCTTAAATAAGATAAGACTCTCTCTCTCTCTCTCTCTCTTCCAAGTTAAATCTGTGCTATAAACCTGAACATTTCACATCCCATACATAGTTGTGAACGAATGCATATATTCTTGAATTATGAAAACGGCTCCATGGTTTATGAAAATGCCACTCATTTTTTATCCAGTGGCCTGTGCCCAGAAGGACTCGAGTTAGGCCAACGGCCTTTCAACTACAGCACAAGCCCAACCCAGTAAATAAACAGGCTTGGGACCAATTGAGGAATCCAGGCATGATCCAAAGCCAGAAATGTCCAACAGAGCAATCAGCACCTATCAGCAGCCCGCCAAATAATCCAAACAAATTGACAGAGGCTTCACATTTAGACCAGATGTATTTTTTTTTAGCAACATCAACCCCATTTGATTAACAGACTTCAACCATTCTCCTCACTTTCATTCCCTAGTGCTGATGGAAATTTTGGGTTATCAGTTATGCCATGAGAGAGTATCAGTTTCATCATATCTACTAGGCATGCTAACTAAAGAAAAACTAATAACAATATATTTCCAGTAGGGGAGCAAACCAAAATAATAATAATAATAATTCCAGTACGGGGTGCGGTTGATCCCAGCCAAATTATTTATAAGATTGCCAATTTCGAGTTCAGGGGGTGCTGCTGGTTGATATTATTTATATACATATGTCAATAGCTACACTCTCGCATTATATAGAGTAGAGATCTATGCTTTCTCACCTGCAATGAGATCCAGCACAACCCTCTTGATACTTCCCCCATTCTTTACCAGTAATTTCCTGTTCACTTCTCTATTGCTGAATCCCTGCAAACACCACCGGCCCCACCGTCTATGTATCAGCTTCCACATACCAGGTAAAATTATCATCGCCAAAACAAAGTCCAAGAGAATGAACATTTATCTTTAATTTCTGCTCTTTTCTTTGTTATTTTTAATTTCAAAAACTTAAAAAGCTTACCATCTCTTGCAGCTCCTCGAGAATTGGATCCCATTCAGCAATTCCGCAGAGGTCATCTAAAGACTGCTCTAGATCATAATCATTCAACTTCAGAATCTCCTTGTTCAGATCAATCTGCTTGAAACCCATTTCTTCCAGCTCCTTGAGAAGGGTCTGCTCAACTGCACTCACCTCCGATTGGGATGGCAGCAGCACCTCCTCGGTTGTGCCACTGCCATCAACAAGGGGTAGTGTAACCTCCTCCTCAGTGGTAGCTGTGGATGGTTCTGTGACATCAACTAGTGGATGCGACCCAGAGGTAGCTGCTGTCTCGGCAAGGGGTAGTGTAACCCCACTGCAAGCAAGCAAGACAGCAGCATCATCTACCTGAAGATTGAGCTCTTGTGTCATTCTCGGGCATTCTTCAACTGTTGGCTTCACTACTTCAGCAGCCACGTTGGAGCCGTCAGGTACAATGTGACCACCATCCATAGGCTCGACATTAACATCTATGACCACCCCATTCCCTTTCTTCACACTAATTCCAGGAGGCAGGTTCAGGTTCAAGCCAGGAGGGGCGCCATCAGGCACAGAATCTTGTTGGGATTCATGCACCTGCACCCACAGAGGCAATCTAGCTGAGAACAACAAAAAGAAGTCTTTGTGAAATATATATATATATGAATAATAGATAGTGACCTGAACAAGGACCCAAACATGTTGCCCAAACTTCTGACCAGAAGGCAATGCCATCGTCCAGTAAGAAATGTATCTGCCAGGGCGTGATGGTGCTGTAAAATCAACTGCAATGTCAAGCTCCTCATCCACAGGACAACCATTCTGGGGAATCTGCATGGGTCAAGAAGCAATTCACCATCTCAAAATCAATTGGGAGCATCATGTGGTAAATCAACTTGTAGGACAAACTAAAAACAAGAGAAAAGCTCTTTCTCGATGGGAGATTCCTAATCACAACTTATCCAACTTCCTTGGCTGAAAATTAATACATAAATAAATGCAAAAGGGCATAAAAATATCAAAGAAAAATATATGCTAGACATGTGGCTTGCTCACCTTCAACTCAATCGAGCCTCTCTCCCCAAATTGATCCCCCCCAATCCATACAAGCTGTGTACCAGGTGGCCACACAACAGTACCACTGTTACGCATCCGCCATATTTTAGTAAAAGGAGTAAGCGGAGGCATCAGAGTCCCGTCTAAGACGGTCACGTCTTGAACAAAGCTACTCTCGAGCTTCTGTTTACCCACTTTCATTCCACCAACTCGAACACGTGAATGCGTATTTTGGAATCGAGGATGATGCTGGCATTGACACGATTGGCAAATAAAATCAATCAAAATAAAAGGGAATAAAAGTTGACAAAATAATTCCATACATGATTGTAGAACTCCTTCATTCGCAGCGACCGATAGGCCGCACGGTCAATTCTGGTATAGTCAGACTCATTTCCCATCTCTGAGAAGCAGATGTTGCACAGATCATAGTCTTCTTTCCTGCAAAGAGTTCCCAGCAGAAGAAATCAAGAAGCAAATCAGAATTATCTCAAAGGATCTGCAACAATAGAAACAACATATAGCAGAATCAACCTCTGAAACTGCAATCTAACCAAATAAAAAGATGCATCTTCTTACACTTTTGATTTGAACCGAGGACCAATTATGGGGTGCATTCCACAACCATCACATCGGACACCCCTATGGAAAGTTCGAAGCATGTTGTGGTGGACAGTGTTCACCTTAAATGGAGGGACAACCGGATACAAGCCACGAGGATGCACAACAACAGAAGCATCTGCTGCCATCTGGCTACCGCTAGGACATTTGCTCTCACTGGAACCCACATGTGAGGCAGACGGGCCTACTCCATCAGTAGATTTCTTATGCTTATCGCCTTCCAACACGTCTGCACTTCCGTAAATTGCTGGAAGAGATGACTCGCTTGAATCTGAAGAAGAATGTGGATTGAGACCCCTAAAATGGTCCACAAGGGGCACAAAGGATGAAACAACTGCTTCAGCTTTCCCATCATGATGGCCATCACCAACTTCTGCAGATTCCTTAGATGCGCGCACACATGGAACTGAATCAACCACAGTTGAGAAATCTGATGAAAATGGAATGAAGGGATTATCCAAATTGAATAGACCAAAAGGAGTAGTTGGAGCTGCTGCTCCCACAACTGTGGTCATTGTGCTGCTGTCTTTCCCATTCAGATTTTTATATGAAGTTTGGTCAACAGATCTGGTGGTTGGCAGCCCCTTCGGACTGGCAATCAGATCACTTGAACCTTCTGGCCTTACGGTAATATTAAGATCCATGGGATGAGAAGAATTACTCGCTGTGGTCAGTACCCCACCATCCTGAACCTGAGAAAGAGGACCAAGGTATGACTTTCCCAACTTCGAGAAATATTCAACAAGATCAGTGAGTGCTGGTGCAGACAATGCAGCCTTTGTCGTCATGTCACTAGAGAGGTTCAAAAGTGTATCGCGAAATGGCTGTGGCATAGATCCCAAAGCTTCATCCACACCAGCACTGACGCGAGGAGGCAGTTGAATCCCAACACTTGGAGACCTTGTGGGAGTTGAACTCTCTGCGAGTGATCTGGTGCCAGGTGTCCCAATTTTATTAGTGCTCAACAGCACATTTATCCTCAAGGGATTCAAGCGCTGAGTTACAACAGCATCACACAGATCATCATCATCCACAAGTGTTACAGCATCACCATCTTCATCAACATATGTAAGGGTGAAATCAGCATCTGGGTTGAGTTTGAAAAGGTCAAGGATCTTTGCTCTCAGTTCATCCACATTGAGTTTGAACGTGTTTCCAACGCCATAGGCATTAAAACGTCTAAGAGTATCTCCATATTTTACCTGAAGAAATACGAGAGAGAGAGAGAGAGAGAGAGAGAGAGAGAGAGAGAGAGAGAGAGAGAGAGAGCACATCAGATCAAATTAAAACAGATGTGTACATTTAAAGAATGTAGCAAACACTCAAGAGCGAATCCACATACATGCATGCGGTCATTAACAAGAACTAGAGGAATAAATTCTGGCATGCAATGGTCACCCAAGGTAAACTGTTCCCCTGATTGCAACAACACAGGGGCTGTTTGGATTTAAGCAAAGTTGTGTCACAAGACGCACTTAGAGCAACCGTACATTTCCGCGGTCTGTCAACACCCTTGTGCATGGGATTCGATGCACTTTTGGACAAGTAGTCATGGACATATGACTATTAGACCATGGATTGAGTTTCTCTAGTGGAGAGGTGGAACTACTTGTCGATTACACATTACAGTTTTAGTGCACATGAGGAACACTCACCCGTCATGCATGACATGTTCCAACGTGCCACGTGTGCAATCATCCAAGTTCAAGCATCCCACATGTGCATATTGATTGAGCTGTATGCCTTGAAAAGCCAATGTGATGATCATAACTGTTAAGTTGATGATCTTGACATTAAATTATGATGACCAGGGTCCAGTGTTGACATGTTATTAATGCCATAACTAATATGCGGGTATATCTTAATCGTACATCCATAGTAAAGGGTTTCCTTTGTTATTGTTAGGAACTTGAGTTTGGGCACAATGGTGACAATCAAGGGAAAGTTGTATTCCATGAATCTCAGTACCTTGTCATTCCATGACCACCAAATAGGTTTTAGGATTAACCTGTGGTAATTCTTAGGTGGTAATCTTGTGTGAGGGAACCGATGATGTAGGATGGAAGGCTCTCCCCCATCGAGTTCAATGTCGACTTGGTGCCTTTACCCTACCCAACATAGGAGTGTTGGTATTCATGGATATGAGATCTTGTTATTAGACCAATAGGATTCTTGCATTGCAGGATCACTTCAAGTCTTTGGATCAAGAGACCCATTATGCCTGATCTAGATTAACTTGTGTATGTACTAGCTTTGACTAATCTATAAAACTGAGGGCATATGGAGAGTTCAAGTTCCTGATGTAATGTGCCTCGTCCCACCTCACAGAGTCAATTCTAGTGGCTCATAAGTGAGTGTTGTTGGGTTCATGCATTAAGATAAGATTTTGTGGTCTACAACTTGGTTTCCATGAGTTTGGATCGTGATGCAGGCCCACAACCCATCTAGACCGACTATAGGATCTACCAATAACGTAGGCCCATAGCCCACTATAGGCCCAACATGTGCTGAATTTTTGAGCTGATTATTTACAGATTTGGATATTACAATTTACTATTTTTGGGAGATATGGGGGCTGATTTAAAGATGTGATAAGGATGTAATTGATATAATTGAAGATATGGGCTGAATTTAGGGATTTGATTGATTTCCATGTTTGTTTTTCACAAGGCTTTTGCCATATAAAGAAATATTAGATTATCTTGTAATAAATTGTGATTGATTCTCTTAGTTGTAGATATTTCATTCAAGGATTCCTTAGGATCTATTAAAGGGGGTGGTGGTGTAGGAGTTGGTAGATTTGAATATTCTCTAAGTGTGGATTTTCTTTAACTTTTGTAAGAAGAAAGGTTGATATCAATAAAAGTTCTCCCTCTCTACTCCATTATTCTTGTGAGTACATATTTTTTAATTTCTTTGCAATTTGGATATCGAGATCTCATTGACTTGATAACCAAGTTGCACCATTTTGGTATCAGAGCAAGTCGTCTTTGGGGAATTTTCAACTCTACATCATCCTCTAATGGCTTCGAAGAGGGTGACACTGGAAGAGTTTGTGCAAGTAACCCATTTGATCTATACACTCACAGAGCGAGTAGATCAACTCACGCATGCAGTAGGCAACCTCACTAATCACGTTGGTGAGCTCCAACATAGAGGTAATCTAGAGACCGAAGTTGAAGCACGTGGACACGTCGGGGGAGGTCCCCATCAAAGGTCTTAACCAACTACGGGTGGCCTGGTTTATGAAGACACCAATGATCGGATCATTCAATTGTTGGAAAGTGATAGAGAGCCCAGAATTAAGGTAAAAATTCCGGAATTCCATGGCCGGTTGCATATTGACGATTTCATTGATTGGCCAAGCTAGGTGGAAAAAGTATTTGAGTATAAGAAGTCGCAGATAATCGGAAGGTGAAGCTAGTAGTTGTGAAGCTTTCCAGCCACGCGTTAGCATGGTGGGATGAACTCCAAGCTGAAAAAATCCGTCAAGGAAAAGAGAAAATAACTCTTGGAAAAATATGAAAAAGAAGTAAAAAAGGAAGTTCTTACCTGCGACTTACACCCGTAACCTCTATCAAAGATGTCACAATTTACATCAAGGGAACAAGTCAGGAAACGAATACACCGAGGAGTTCCATTCCTTGACATTACTGGCAGGGTTTCATGAGTATGAAGACCAAAAGATTTTGAGATATATTAATGCTCTTAACTCAGATATCCAAAATGAATTGGCTTTCAAAGATGTTTTTAAAACATATGCATATACACTTGCGTTGAAAGCCGAGGAGATAATTAATTGGGGACTTTGGAAGCGATTTCGTGCCCCACGAGGGTCGTCATCGATGACAGGGCAGCATGCTAACTTTCCATGTAAGGCAACCATAGGGCTTTCCATAGGCCAAGGAACAATGGGTCAACATCCAATAATAAAGCCAAGCCCCAACTCGAGGGGAGGCGGTTATGGATGAGGGGCTAATGCACTCAAAATGGGACAAAGCAACCATCCTTTAAGTGTGGGCAACCGGGACACCGTTCATTTCATTGTCCTAAACATCAATCCACAATTAAAGTAAACTTGGTTGAGGAAGGAAAATACGTTGAAGACCTCGACCGAATGCAAAACAAAATTGAAGAGGACAAAATATAAAGACCATGCATATGAAAATGAGGTGCATGTTGGGGAAGATGCAGCAGATGTGTATGATGATAGGGTAAAGTAGTTGATTATCCAACAAACTATGCTATCGACGCTTGGAATGGTTGATGAGGGGAGATGGTTGCGACACAAAATCTTTCGCACTTTGTACTTCTGGCGGAAAGTTATGCACCATTTTAGTAGACGGGGGGGAGCAGTGAGAACATTGTCTCACAAGAAATGGAGAACAAATTAAAACCTAAATAACATAAATAAGCATTCATGACCATATCAGATTCGTTGGTTCAAAAAAGGAGGAGAAGTTTCTATTAACTCTAGGTGCTTAGTTTCGTTCTCTATTAGATCCAAGGATGTTGTGTGGTGTGACGTAGTTCCCATGGATGCATGCCACATTTTTTTAGGAAGACTGTGGTTGTGGGATCAAGATATGGTGCACATGACTTGAGCCAACACTTATTCCTTCGTAAAGGATGGTGTTAATATCACACTGCATCCTATGAAACATCTTCCAACACCCAAATCTGATAAAGAAGAGGGTCAAAAATCACAGTGTGCAGAAATTTGAAGATGAAAGCAAGGAGACTAGCAACATTAATGTCTTGGTTGCTAAAGAAGACACAAAGCAGATAGATGTTCCACCTCCAATACAGGAGCTTCTTCATGAATAGAAAGACTTGGTGCCCAAAGAACTCCCAGTTAGACTTCCTCCTATGAGGAATATTTAGCATCACATTGATTTAGTGCCAAGTTCGAGTCTACCGAATGAGTCCAGTTGAACATGTCGAGCTCCACCAACAAGTTACTGAGTTACTACAGAAGGGCTTAATTCGGGAAAGCCTATCACTGCATGTTGTTCCCGCATTATTAACCCTTAAGAAAGATGGATCTTGGAGGATGTGCATGGACAGTCGTGCAAGCAACCGGATTACTATCAAGTACCAGTTTCCTATTCCTCACTTGGATGATATGCTAGACATGTTGCATGGAGCAAAGGTCTTTTCAAAGATTGACCTGCAGGGCGGATATCATCATATACATATTCGGCCCGAGTATGATTGGAAGATTGCATTTAAGACTCGAGATGGATTGTATTTATGGCTCGTCATACCATTCGGTCTTTCGAATGTGCCAAGCACTTTCACGAGGCTGTTGACAAAGGTACTCTACCCTTTTATGGAAAGTTCTTAGTGGTACATTTTAATGATATTCTTGTTTTTAGTCCTGATGCATCTATTCATCTTGATCATTTACAACAAATATTTGATGTACTACAAGGGAGTTGCTATTTGTTAACTTAAAAAAGTGCTCCTTTGTCAATAGTGTTGTGTTTTTGGGGTATATTATGTCTCCAGAAAGGATCAAGGTTGATCAAGAGAAAATCAAGGCCATTGCGGAGTGGCCCACCCCATGAACCCTCTTAGAGGTTCATTCTTTCCATGGCTTGGCAACATTTTACCGAAGATTTATCTAGAACGTTAGCACCATCATCGCACCTGTCACCGATTGCATGCGAGGAGCCAAGTCCGAATGGACTAACGCGACAGATTGAAGCTTTGGTGCCATAAAAAAGAAGATGATAGAAGCTCCAGTTCTTGCACTTCTGGACTTTAATAAAGCCTTTGAAGTGGAAAGTGGCGCTTCAAATGTTGGCTTTGGCACGGTGTTGAGTCAGGAAGGAAAGTCCCACCTTCTTTAGTAAGAAGCTTAATGATGCATGGAAGAACTACTCCACGTATGATCTTGAGTTTTATGTGGTGGTCCAAGCACTATGACATTGGAGACATTACTTGATTCATCGGGAGTTCATTCTATACTCCGACCATGAGGCATTGAGATATCTCAACTCTCAAAAGAAGTTGAGTGCTCGACATGCGAAGTGGATGGCTTTCCTACAAGAATATACCTTCATTTTGCGTCATAAAGCTAGAAGCTAGAACAAAGCGGCGAATGCTTTAAGTATGAAAGAGGTTATGCTAGGAACTCTCGCCATGGAGGTCGTCAGATTCGAGGCATTGAAAAAACAATACAAAGAGGACCCCATTTTTGACAAAGTACTTGACAGATGTGTGGATGGTTGAGATCCAAATTGTGAATTCATCTCACACGATAGATATCTATTCAAGGGTTTTGGCTTACGCATTCCGGAAAGATCAATGCGAGAAAAGATCATATCTAAGCTACACAGAGGATTGGGTGGACACTTCAAAAGGGATAATACATTGGCTATGGTGGAGGAAAAATACTAATGGCCCGTATGCAGCGCGGCATTGAACGGTTTAGAGCACCATGTCGTCAATGCCAAGTTTCCAAAGGTCATGTAAAAAACACCAGCCATCATACACCGCTTCCCGTTCCAATCACACCTTGGGTGGATATTTCTATGGACTTCATTCTGGATCTTCCTAAAACTCAAAAGGGGAGCAAACTCAATTTTCGTTGTGGTGGACCGTTTTTCGAAGATGGCCCACTTCATTCCATACAAAAGGACGGTGAACGTTATGCATATTGCCAATATATTTTTCAAAGAAATTGTACGACTTCACAAGGTACTAAAGACAATAACCTTAGATTGTGATTCAAAGTTTGTGGGCCACTTCTGGTGCACTTCATGGAAGCAATTGGGTACGAAGCTTCAATTCTCTAGCGCACATCAACCTCAAAAAGACAGCTAAACTAAGGTAGTCAACAGGAGCCTTGGTAATCTCTTAAGGAGTATCGTAGGCAACAACGTATCCTAGTGGGACTTGGCTTTATCTCAAGCCGAGTTTGCATAAAACAACTCAGTGAATTGTACTACAGGAAAATCTCCATTTTATTTTTTTTTTTGAAAGATTACCAAAAAATCTCCATTTGAGATCACAAGTGGGAGAAGTCCACATCATGTACTTGATTTAGTACCATTACCGGTACAAGATCAAGTGAGCAAAGATGTTGATGCTTTTGCCAAGCACGTCCAAGACTCACAAGTTCAAATCAAGAAGAAGATTGAAGCCAGCAATACCAGATACCAAGAAGCTACGAATGAACATTGGCATGAGAAGATATATGACGAATGTGACTTAGTTATGGTCTATCTTCACAAAGAAAGGTTTTCAAGGAGAACTTACAATAAGTTTTAAGTCTAAGAAAATTGGTTCATGCCCAGTCAAGAGGATGCTTGTGAAATTGAGTTGCCAAATGACTCAAATATCTCACTGATTTTCGATGTGGCAGACTAATTCAAGTACCATGGTGAGGCATCTAACATGCAAAATGAAGCCATTATCTATATGGATAAACAACTCCCAAAGAAAAAGAAGGAAGAAGTTGAACAAGTGTTGCGAATGAAGACTGTTAACACTCGACGGGCCAATACAGGCAATACTTGGTGAAATGGAAGACTGAACCCTACTCTCAATGCACATGGATCACGGGCGACGATTTGAAAAGATTGGATCTGAACCTCTACTACTTGTTGTATGAAGTATCTAACTCGTTAGAGTCGAGTTCTTTCCAACCCGGGGGGAATTAATGTAGGCCCACAGTCCATCTAGGCCCATTGTAGGATCAGCCAATAACGTTAGGCCAATAGCCCACCGTAGGCCCAACACATGCTGAATATTTGGGCTGAATATTTACAGATTTAGACATTATAATTTACTATTTTGGGAAGATATGGGGACTAATTTAAAGATGTGATAAGGATGTAATTGATATGATTGAAGATATGGGCTGAATTTAGGGATTTGATTGCTTTGCATGTTTGTTTTTCATAAGGCTTTTGCCATATAAAGGAAGATTAAATTAGCTAGTAATAAATTGTGATTGATTATCTTAGTTGTAGAGATTCCAATCAAGGATTCCTTTAGGATCTATTAAAGGGGGGTAGTGGTGTAGGAGTTGGTAGATTCGAATATTTTCTAAATGTGGTTTTTCAACTTTTGTAAGAAGAAAGGTTGATATCAATAAAAGTTCTCTACTTCTCTACTCCATTATTCTTGTGAGTACATATTTTTTAATTTCTTGCAATTTGGGTATCGAGATCTCATTGACTCAATAACCGGGTTGCACCAGATCGAGGATGGATAGTCAGAATAAGTGGAGGGAGTGGGTCAATTTGGGTACATGGTTAGGCAAAATTACAAACTTTAAATGTAGGAGGGCATATCAAAGTTTGTACAATAGAGGATCACAATACTAGTGTCTCTCCTTATAACCCTAGTTCCTCCTTATAAATAGATCCTATGCCAGAGGGATTGGAGACGGAGCTTGGACATTCCATACACCTTGGGCGTCACCACTAGGAGAGCAAAAGAGAGAAAAGTGAAAAAGAGGAAGAGGAGAATAGAGAGAAACCTTCTCTCCTCCTATCCACACGTCCAAGTGTGGGGTACACGGATAGACTATTGTCATATGTTTCCCCAGAGCTAGCCCTACTCTACGGAGTGGCATGTTTGCTCTCCTTCTCTCCTCATCTAGGATAGATTTGAGAGAGCCTTCTCAACTGAAGGAATGACATCGACAACCTACACAAGTTCTGAGTGGCAACATTTTCCAGGTAATTATAGTCGTAGAATTTTATTCTTAGAAACTTGACAATATCTAGATGGGGCCCAGTAGAAGTTGGTTAATCAAAATTTAGAATTTTTTTGAAAATTTAATTCTGCTGCACGGTGTTTTAAATAGCAATAGCATGTTGCGTAGCATTCAACCCTCTATAATATGTAGAGTAAGTAGCGTAGCGTAAGCTACACAATTGACAATACTTCTATTTTTTAATTCAAAATAATAAAAATATAATAAATAGTTTTAAAAAATCAAAAAATATAAAAATGCCTAAAAGATTATTCATATTTTCAAGTATAAGCATATTCAAACAAGTTGTTAATTATGATTTATCAAAAGCCAGTCCACATATATATACCAATGCACAGCCACCTGTGCACAAGTTTTTATTAAATCCATACCATGCACACACCATAGTGAGCCCCACGTGGGCCACACCATAGAAAACGATGTATGACCTCTAGTACACTCACCACAACAAGCCACCTAAAACCAAAAACAAGGGGGGGAAAGAAAAAGAAAAAATTTACATAGTAACCCCAAATGTGCCATGCCCCTAATAAATAAATAAATAAAAACATAAGAAGAAGAAGAAGAAAAATGGAGAGCAACCCCTATCCTACAATATTACATAGTAGTCGGATTCCCAAAATGAAAATAATAATAATAATAATAATTTAAAAAATCCCAAAAGAAACAATAAATCTTCATTCAAAATGAAAAAGAACTAAATATTAAGTGGTAAGAACACACCTCTATGAACCTTGAGAAGAGATTCAATCAACAATAAACTGAATTTTTTAACTCTGTAACTGCACATATGTGCAAAGGCGGGGATTTTGATTTTCTCCTTCGTTTGAGCCTCCAATGATCTTGAAAATACAGCAAATAGACCTTCTTACAGGTTCTATGATCAGCCAAAGTCTCCCCTTCAATGGTCATATGGATCGAGAGAATCGAAGGTCTTCGAAAGGAGGGGGTGCTTGGCGTCACAAGTAGGGTTTCAAAAGAGAGGTTTTCAAAAAACCCTCTTTTGAAGCTCTATTTTTTAACTTTACTCTTAAAGATTTTTTTATCGTGTGAGTTGCACACCAAATATAACAATGGGTCCGCACCACTTAAGTAAAAAATAAACTTTTTGACTGTTTTGTTTTTTACTTTAACATTTTAAGTTTTTTTCAAAATGTGAGTTTATCACCATATAATAACAAATTATTACTGAAAAAAAAATAATATAGTGTACAGACTTCAGTACATACGCTACATGATTTACTATATTTTACCTGCGCTACATAGTTTCGTAGCTACACTGCAGATGCTATTCGAAACACTGCCACTGCGTTTTGGAAACTCTTAACAAATATATGCCACCATCAAACTTCAAGCACTAAAACATGTGTCATGTGTCAATGTGCACATGCACGTGTAAATTTGCCACCAACCAATCCTTCACATCTCCATATGTGACACAATTATCTTGTCCATGTTCCAGGGTGTTTAACAAACAAGGGATGGAACATCCAGTCAGCAACAGCATGTCCATGACCAGCTAGCCCTGACATCATGCCATGAATTGCTAGTTTTGACACCACTTTGCCAGAATCCAAACAGACCCACAATGCAAAAACAGGATAGCAAAGATTCTAACCGTGGAATATTAGATCAACGCAAAGTGATCATGTTGTTAATTAATGAAAAAGATGTGATGGACTAAGTTGATCATGGTCATTTTCTCAAAAAGGGAAAGTATTCTAAACATATAGTCTTGCTAAAGGTATTTGACCAGCACAAGTTTGTCGTTATTTCATGACTCAGGTTTCTGACCTGACACAAGAAACGACAGAGGATGGTAACATTTGTGCAAGTAGCTATGCGTCAGGGATATTTTAGGAGAAAGACATCCCTAAGCCATGCTCATGACTTCGTTGAAACCTAATATAGTGTATCATCTTATCCTTGTATTCTATTTTTCTGTTATGGCCTGGAAATTCATTCTGGACCCTTCTAGAAATGGGATGCCCATAGTTGTCTCCAATCTGTTAATTGTTGTCTTCAAGTCCAATCTCCAAGCAGGGGCGTAGTTTTGGATTCCAACACACACATACACACACACAAAAGGGACCCATCTCTAGATAGGGGCATAGCTTTGGAGGATCTGACCATTCACCAGCCACCTCGTAAGGGAACTGTAGTAAGTAATAAATAGAATTTTCAAAGGAAAAAACATGGGAGGAATGCGTAGTAAATAATAAACAGAACTTCCGAAGGCAAAGAAATAGGAGGAACCTGTGATATAAAAAAAAATAAAAAAAAAATAAAAAAATAAAAAAACTACTGAAAGCTCTATAATTGCTTGGGGTTTTGGGTGCAAGTTTTAACCAATTGCAGACTGTCGAGATTGGTATGAAACAGTTGTTAGTACTGAATCAAAAAGGGACTCGTGTAGCAGACCCCAATTAGTTGGGACAAGGCTTAGATGATGGTGATGATGATGGTGAGGGATAAGTTACTACTTATTGGGGAGTTTTGCTTCTTAATGGGTAAGTCACTACTTTATTGGTGAACTTTGCTTGTTTTAGGAGTAGTTGCTACTTATTGAGGTCTTTGGCATGTACGGGGGTAAGTTACTACTTTCTGGAGAGTTTTGTTTGTTTAGGGAGCAGCTGCTTTATGGGGAGGTTATATAAAACAGTTTCTGAATTACAAAAGATAGAAAGAAGAAAAGAAGGGGAAAAAACATTATACTATGGCTTCAATAAGCCTTTTCCAATTCCATTACATATATTTTTACCCTTTTGTATAATTCCCGTACCTGACTTTTTTTGTTCCTAAAGCATCTATTATTACTCTTCACATAGTGACCAAATTCCAGCCAACATAAATACTGCCATCTTGCCTTTTTTCTTCCTCTCCAATTCCTCCACCATGCCAAGACCAAACAAAAACGAAAAAAAAAAAAAACCTTCAAAGGGGCGTTGATGCTGTTATTATTACAACAGTTTGATACTCCACGCACGCATGCGCGCGCGCACACAGTTCTATTAAACAGTTTGTACATGTACTCTTATTATGTGTTGATACTCTGTTTATTACAACAAGGAACTTATTTTCCTCTCAAGGTTTTAGACATTAGGTTCCCTTGCATCCAGCCATTGATTGAGACTTAAGTGCTCCCCACTGATCTTTGTGCAAGCTGTCAGTGGTTTGTCAGGGCTCAAGCACACAAAACCATTATTTGCTCTCAGAATTATATATTACCAGTTTTATCCAACAATAGATTATGATATGATCTCATTATTCAACAGAAATAACATCAAAATGGTATCAGAGTAAGTAGATTTGGGTTGTATTTGCTGATTGGATGTATAAGATTTCAGATCATGCTAGCATGGTGCGCCATGGACTCCGTGGAATGGGGTTGGAGCTGTGGGAACACGTGGAAAAGGCAACAGAGATAGTATACAACAACATATAGACAAAATCCAGAGGACGCGGCAGGCTATATTACAGAGATTGCCACCTGCATAAGGCAAAAACGATGGTGGGAAGCAAAACAATGGCCAAGATTAGGGTCTTTTGTTGAATGGAGGATGTAAGCAAGGTGAAGAAGAGGCTTAGAAAGAAGACAATGAACCTTTTGAAGAAATGGGAGGTTGGTTGTGCATAAAAACAATCCATTGTTTGTCCTATTCATCTACACTGTGGCACTTTTGGAAGAATATGGAGCTTAACCTGGTAAGACCTTCAGTTTAGTTCTACATCTTTCAATCTCACTTCATCAGTCCCTAAGGTGATTGAAAGTTACAATCTGTTTTCCAAACTCCAAAACAGGCACCAAACAGAACACAACCACCCTGGGAGGGAATTTGGACGCCATACTTGCCTCATAAGTGCTTTGGCCTCCCCATTGGCTTGAAGCATGCAACAAACAGATTGGACTGCAAAATATCATTTTTTTAATTCCCTTCCATAATCTCCTATCATTTACTCTCAGGCTTCAAGCTTCTAATGCCTGTTCCTCGTGTGATGCATCCTTGCCCTTCCAAAAGACCCTCTGAAGTTACTCCATTCTGTCTATCACACTAGGCAGATAATAGAACAGAAACATGAAATAAATCAGAATGTCCGAGAGACACATTTGATAGGCGTAATTATATCACTTGCTTTTCAAAAGAGAATATAGCCTTTACTCTCTCCTTTTCTGATGGATAGTTGGATTTAATTATGTTAAGGGACTGTATTGATCTTACAAGTGGTCCCGCATGTGGTTCCGTGGGCCAGCTTGTCCTCTCATGTGGTTTACTGTGATTTCTAGGCATATGTGTTGGGTTGAGATTTAGGCCCATGGGCCAATGTTATGTAATAACTTTAGTGTAGAAGGGCATTTTTTTAATGTTATGTAGGGGCATTTTTGTACTTTTGCTTTTAATGAACAAACCCTAATAACAATAAAGTAGGGGCATGAGAGGCTATTGCTGTCCTCTCTCTTCTCTCACTCTTTCTCATATATTTTCTCTCTTTCAATCACATTCTAGAACAAATTATAAGGAGAAAACATACTAATACAACATCAGGGCAGTCTAATCTGAACATAGCAACTCAGAAAGCAACAGCAGCTCTAAACAGAGGGAAGAACAAAGCTAGGCAGCAAGGCAGCCCTGGCAGACCATATAGCTAGCACTATGACAAAAATCATGAGCTGGGATCTTGACGTTCCCTCTTTGACCAAAGCATCAACAATGTTGTTTGCTTCTCTTCCACTTGCAAAAACGCAATCAGCCTCCTATGCACAAATCCATGGCAGGGCCCTATCAGCCATATTTGCAGTTCTCCATGGAATCTTCACAGTAACTGCATATGCGATAGAATTCCTCGAATCACCTTAAACCACAGCCACAATAGACTATGCTCAACAAGCAGTTTATGAATTGCAGCAGGGCTACCTATGCAAAATTAGAATCTTGGATTCCAATAGGGCCAGCGAATTCCAACAGCCACTAAGTTATGAACACAGCCCCAAATTCCCGCAAAATATAGGGTTCCCAAATGAGCACCCATCAAAACTGGCATTGAAACACCCACTTAGAGGCAGCTTCCAGGAGGTCTTAGGCTTAGGGATCTGGAAGTTCAATTGCAGCACAGCGTTCCAATTGGCGGACATCATAACCACAGGGATCTTCTGCAAGCTCAAATCAGCACTGCTCCATGTTGAAACAAGTCTGAGAATTTTTCTGTCCTGCATTTGAAACTTTTTTGCCATCGAGCACTCGCTTATTTCTTTCCAATCAAATAGCCCACAGCGTTACTTGGCAAACCATCCTTCATAAAGCCCTTCCAATAGATCCACACACGTCAGAGACCAACCACCAACTAGGCAATCCACTGTCTTTGGCATGACCTAGTTAATATCAAATTTGGCAACCACATGAGTCCATGCCTTTTCCAAAACAAGACATGTTAATAATAAATTATTAACCATCTCTTCGTTCTTGCAGCACATCATGCACCTGGTCAGGATAGCAATACCAGGCTTTTCAGGTTGTCAATTGTTAAAATCTTCCCTAGGCATGCCAGATGCCGCCCACATAAAGGCCTTAATTTTCAATGGTAAGGAACCTCTCCACAGAGTGCTGAACAGTGCTGACCTAGACCTGTTTACCTCCCTCCAACTCCTTAGCAAGGGCCCTTACTGACAAGTTCCAGTCAGTCACATCCCAGATCCTTTTTATCACCCCCATCAAAGGGGATGTAAATCTTGTCAAGTAAGTTTAACAATTGAACCAGTAATACAATTTCCTCACCTTCCAGATGACAACGAAATATAGGGCCCCATATGACCTTCCCACCAATACTATGGAAGTACTCAGAGAACACGACCTCCTTACTCTCAGCAATTAAATACCAACATTAATTACCATGCAGGGCAGGGTAGACTCACTGCATGATAGATCATTCCATACGCTGATCATGGATCCATTGCCCACTCTAAATCTCATGAAGATACAAAAATGCTGGACTAAAGAAACTGCCCTCCATGTAATGGAGCCTTTCCTCTTTGATGCACCCAAAATATCCCATCCATTAACTAACTGAATTTAGCAATTAGGACCTTTCTGAGCATTGATGGTTACCCATTTCCAGGTCTCCACCAGCGTTTTGCTAGAATGAAGAGCCATGTTCATTGTTCTGCATATCAAGAAAAAAAAAAAAAAAAAAATCATTGTTCTGGTATCTCTGACTTCAAGCCCCTAACTCAATTGGCTTGCGAACATCCTTCCAAACTACTGAAATTTTGTGGGATTCTTTGCTGCTGTTCCACAAAAGATTTTTCCAATTGCCTCTAGCCTCATGACGATCTCCACCAGACATCTGAAAATAGACAAAAGATATATAGGAATACAAAACAGTGTTGGTTTTATGTGTTATTCTACACCAACCAAAGATAACAGAACCCCTTATCAAGATGCAAGTTTCACCTGGAAACTTTTGACCATTTCCTCCCACCACTCAGCCCCTCTTCCTCTTAACAGAATTCATATACCCAGATGGTTGGGACAGACACTAGCATCACAGCAGCCGATGTCCCCAACAATTGCAATAACCATCCCTAGACCAAGGTGTTCCGTTGCGGTATCAGTGGGAGTAACAGTGCCCACCATTACCGATACGGATACACCCCGTATCGGCCAATACGGGGTGTGTAACGGTGCCACCAAAAAAAAAAAAAAGGGTCAAAAAATTATGGAAAAATATCCATTAAATCCGGAATATTCTAAATATTCCAAATATGCATTTATTTATAATTTGGAACATGTTTATGGTGGTGTAACGGTCCACTCTTTGATAATAATGCTATATCGGGTTGTTTGATGGATTTATGAACCTGACAACCTGGAATTAACTGCAAACCTTTTATATTTAGTTTTCTATCTATATAAAATTACTATAATGAATGTAATACCAAAACATCTTATATTTTCAAGTTTTCCTTTTAATTATAGTGCTAGTGCATTGCATACTTCATGACTCACATACATTTTATTTCAATATATAGAGTTTAGGGACTTTTGTATCCTATTATGTAATTCATACACCTAACAATTTGATATCATTTTCCTCAATAGATCTTTAAAAAAAATAAAAAATTTAATTGGGGTAAATAGTGTTATCAATTTGGGGCTAATTAGGGGACCGTTTGATGCCCTAAACTAGCCTCAAATTAATGCAATCTATTGGCACTTATACCACTTATGGATTGGTGGACATTTATTGGACAGTGAAATTTGAAAAATATCAAATGGTCCTATTTCAAAAAATAAGTGTCTGCAAACTAATAGTGAAAATTGTTCAAACAATTTAATTTTGGGATTGTGTCTTAGCAACGATGGTCCCAAAATTTAATTGGTTAATTTTGAGTTGATATATACCTCATGTATAAATTTTTAGGGCCATGTATGCAGGGTCCACTCGATTATGTATTATATATACATGTCTTCCATCCGTTTTGTCAACTCATTTAAGGGTATTGGAAAAAAATGAGGCAAATCCAGATCTCAGGTTGATGTATTTGTATATCCATGCCGTCAATCCGTTTTGCCAACTCATTTTAAGGCATGGTCCAAAAATTCAAGTAGATCTAAATCTTCAGTGGACCACTAGTGAGCATGCCTTTAAAAGTGGGGCCCACATCAATGCATTTGTTGTATATCCATGTGGTCCATCCTTTTTGCCTACTTATTTCAGGGCATGGACCAAAAAAATGAGGCTGATCCAAATCTTAGGTGGATCACAAAATATGGATTTAATTCCCACCATTAAAAATTTCTTAACACATTTTATTTTGGGATCAAGCTGTTATTTGTGTTCTCCCTTCATCAAAGTGAAGGTCCATGTGACCTCATCAACAGGTTGGATGGAAAATAAACATTATAATGGGCCCTAAGAAGATTTTAACGGTGGGCATTCAATCCCAATTGCGTGATCCAATTGAGATTTTGATCCCTTCATTTCAAGGATCATGCCTTAAAATGAACCTGAAAAATTATGGATGGCATGGATTTACTATATATAAATCAAGATAGGCCCCACCCCACATAATAAAATAGTGCGTGTGCACTATGCAGCGTACACTGCAGAGTATAAAAATAAAAAATAAAAAATAATTAAAAAACTAAAAAAGAAGAAAGAAAATTGTGTGGCTGTGAAGTCCATTCGTTTTTTTCTGGAAAAAGAAAAGAAGAGAGGGAAGGAAATGAAAAGAAAAGAGGGAAAGAAGAGAGAGGGGACCGAAACGAGAGAGAGAGAGAGAGAGAGAGAGAGAGAAGAAGGGCAGCAACTGCTGCCGCCGCAGTCACAGCAGCCCAATAATAATAATAGTAAGTAGAAGAAGAAGAAGAAGAAAAGGAAAAAAAAAAAGGTATGTTTTTTTTTTTCCATTTTTCTTTAGGTTATGGCCCGTAACGTTTGTTATAGTACCGTAACTGCTGTTACGGCCCCGTAATGGCCATTACGAACCGAAAAAACAGAGGTGCCCCGTTTCAGGGCCATATCACGCAACGGTTCATACCATTACTGTTACATATCAACCGTTATGGCCGAAACATAACCGATTTTGAATACCTTGCCCCAGACTCAAGTTGATTCCTATGAAGGAGCTCTTAGAAACATTCACCTCGAGACCCAAGACGATCTCAAAGCAAATGGGAGTATCCCCAAACATCCTTCCTGCAATGATCCCTCAACAAAAAGCATTGTACTGTCTACAAATTGCGCATTTGTAACCTCCATATCATTATTACCCACTGACATGCCGTTAATTAAACCTAAATTTGACAACCAGCGAAGAACTCGAGATAGGGCCTCTCCTGTGGTAGTGAAGACGAGGGAACAAAGGATCTCCATGCCTGAGACTCCTTCCATTCTTTTGGGGAAAAAAAAAAAAGAGTTAAAAAACCCTTTTGGACAGCCATTAATGATAACTGAATACCACGGCAACAATATACATGCTTTAATCTAGCGGAGCCGTCTCCCAACAAATCCCATGCGTGGGAATAAGATAAAACAAAAATGCCCAATTAAGACCATCATAGCCTCT
The DNA here is from genome assembly GCF_029962835.1 of Magnolia sinica. Classification (NCBI taxonomy): domain Eukaryota; kingdom Viridiplantae; phylum Streptophyta; class Magnoliopsida; order Magnoliales; family Magnoliaceae; genus Magnolia; species Magnolia sinica. The sequence continues at coordinate 42,434,732 of NC_080575.1, forward strand.
ACTTTCCACTACTAGAACCCATAAACCCTTAAGAGGATTTCCCATTTGCTTATTCAAAAGGGAAAGTCCCCAATTGGCTGCTCAAGGTGGAAGCCAAGCTTGCCGCATCACCCTTTGAAACCCTAGTCATAGCATTTTTGTCTTGGACCAATTCATTTTCTGACATGAAACTGTTTTAAAGAACATTAAAATAGTTTCCATTCATAGCACGCCTACTCTCTAGAGCCTTCAGAAGAAATCATTGTATCAGTCTGAAGTTGTGAAACTTGAACATTTAACCCCAAAGTCCAACAATTGTTTTTTTTTAACCATGAGACCTCAACACTCGCATCGCAAAGCAACGAACACATAGACTCACAAGAAATATTTGAATAGAGAGGGAGAAATAACTTTATTAATATTCAAACTTCTTTTACAATGCCTAAGTAATGTTTTAAATAGCATGTTTGTTAGTGTTCGACCCTCTATAGCGTGTAGAGTAAGTTATACGATACTTCTATTTTTTAAATTTAAAAATAGAAAAAATATGATAAAAAGTAAGGGGGTAAAAAAGAAAAAATATATATAATTGCCAAAAAAAATGATTCATTTTTTTTCAAATCTAAGCATGTTTAAACACCTCCAAAAAAGCTTGGGTTGCATCGAATACACGCATTGCGGCGGGCCACTAAAAAAATTTGCATAGCATCACTTATCCTGCAACCAATGTTGTCAAATGGCATAAGCGAACCTGTGCGATTGCTTATGCCTAATCGCTTATGCAATCACACAAGTTCTTTTTTTTTTTTTTTGCAAAAATTAAAAAATTTTAAGTTGAAAACAAAATCGAAAAAAAAAAAATGGAAAGTATGTGATTGCATATGCCATTATGCAATCGCTTTATGCGATATGCCATCGCATACTATCCACACACATTGATGGCATTATGCGATTATGGGATCACATAATCGATTATGCGATCGCTTTTGACAACATTGCATAGTATCGTGCTATGCTATGCACACACCACAGCAGGCCCTAAAATAAACAAACAAAAAAAGAAAAAGAACAAAAAAAAAAAAAAAAAATGGATAGCAACCCCTTATCCTACAACAATTGCATGGTAACTGGCATCCTAAAATGAAAAAAAAAAATAAAAAAATCCTAAAGGAAATAATAAATCTTCATTCAAAGTGAAAAAGAACCCATTAACAAATATTAAAGGGCAATAACATCTCTATCAACCTTGAGAAGAGGTTCAATTATAATAAAAATAATAATAATAATAAAAACGGAGAGAGATATTTGAGACTCGTAGTAGCAAGGATGTGGAAGGGGGGAAATCTGATTTTCTCCTTAATTTGAGCTCCAATAATCACGAATATACAGCAAATGGACCTTCTTTCAGGGTTGATCAATCAGCCAAAATCTCCCCTTCAATGGCTCTATAAATATACAGAATCGAAGAGAGGGATTTGGGGTGGAGAGATGCTTGCGCTGACTTAGGGTTTCGAAAGAGGGGTTTTCGAAAGCCTTTTGTTTTGAACTTAACTTTTAAGTTATTTTTCAACTATGAGTTATACACCATTAATAAAAATGGGTCGTCACCATCTTACATGAGGGAAAAAAAAAACTTGCAGTTAATTTTTAAGTTATTTTTAAAATGTGCGTTCTACACCATTTAATAAGAATGGTTCACCACTATTTTGCATGGTAAAAATTAAAATTAAAAAAAAAAAAAAACATTGTAGCATATGTTACAAGCACTATTCAAAACACTGCTTAAGAAAACACATAACTCATAAAATATAGAATGCCTACCCCTCCTACACCATCCCACTTTTGTAAACCCTAAAAACAATCACTATGAATGTTTAGGGATAACCCCCCAAACCATTAGATTAATTTCAAATCAATCTAATCTACCTAAGATGGCAATAAGCATAATAATAGTAAAAGCAAATCTACAAAATAATCCTCAAAATCTTCAATCGCATCTTCAAATCAACCCCATATCTTCCACAAATAGTAAATTGTAGTTACTGACATTTAGGCCCTAAATCTTGCAACAAATCATCCAAAATCAGCACATGTTGGGCCTTATGGTGAGTCGTAGGCCTATATTCACCCCGGATTGGAAAGAACTCAACTCTAGCAAGTGGGACACTTCTTACAAGCAGTGTTTTAAATATCGACAATATCGGCCGATATATCCCACGATATATCTTGTATCCCACCAATGTGATACGAAACACACAAGTAGTGCAATATATCTCACATGTTCGATCTAGCGAGTATTTCCGAATTTTGATCCTTTTATTTTCTGTAAATCATGTTAAATTAGTGTCAAATTGTTACAAATCCATGATTTTTCATGTTTTGCATGAAAAAATCATGAATTGGTAGCTTCGATTTCAAGATAAGGAGGAGATGGGCCAAGTTGCGGAAAATTGAAAGAAATCAAAATTTCCCAATTTCTTGCAAATCGTTTGCAATATGTATCCAAAAATCAAATCAAACAAGTATGTAACCTAATCTAGTGATTTTTCTTTTGCTTTTGAATGTATTGCTTGTGTTTCCACACGGTCTTTTTACATTTATAAATTATATGAATAGACATTGAATATACTTGCATCAATTCATTAGACAATGCATAGATTAGGACCCCATATAAAGAAAACCTATTATGTGTACTTTTTTTGTAATGTTTTGATTTATAGGTGTATTGATGCCTTTTTTAACAATCACAGTTTCCATTGAAAAATTCAACCAATTTCCCAATGTTTCCCCATGTTTCCAACAACAGCAATACATTACATGATACAACCGAAACATCCCATGTGATAACCGATAAGTATTCGTATCCCAAGAATGCAATACGTAACACGATACCAATATTTCGAACACTACTTACAAGTAGTAGAGGAATGCATACAATCTTCCTCAATTCGTCACCCGTGATCCATGTGCATTTAGAATTGGACTTGTTCTTCTATTTAACCAAGTATTGTTTTCATTGACCTCATCGAATGCCAATGGTCCTGATTTGCAACGCTTGGTCCACATTTTTTTTCTATTTCTTAGGGAGTTGTTTGTCTTTATCAATATAACTTCATCTTGCACATCAAGCAACTCGCCATGATACTCGAACAAATATCCCACATTGAAAGTCAACGAGATATCCAAGTTATCTACCAACTCGATCTTAGCATTGCCACCCAACTTTCTCGTGACTCAGCAACGTCCAACATTCTTAGACTTGAGCTTGTTGTAAATATCAATCCAAAACCTTTCTTTACGAAGATAAACCATAACCAAGTCACCTTCTTAATGTATCTTCTTGCGGCGATGTTCATTTCAGCTTCTCGGTACTTTGCTCCGCTTTCTTTAATATCCTTTCGCTTCTTTTTCTTCTCTTTTTTTTCTTTTGAGCTTCTTTATGTTGAACCAATCAATCAACAAAAGTTCAGCTTGCTCAACTAGACTCATCTGGTAATGCACAAGATACAGCATATGTTCGAACCTGATAACAGGTCAATGAGGTGTTGAATGTTGCCCATAGGAGTTAATCCAACTAAGAGCTCTTCAAGCACCGTCTTGATATTCATGAAGGAGCTTCTACATGAGAGGTGGAATAGCCAACTATTTTGCTTCTTTAGCAACTTAGACAAAGATGATGTCTATCTCCTTCATTTCTTCTTCAGACACATTGAGCAATTTCTAACACTCCTCTTTTTTCAAATTTGGATCTAGAAAGATGTTCCATTGAGAGCAATGTGATATTAACATTATCATTGAAGAAAGAATAGCTGTTAGATTGAGTAAAACACACCATATCTCAATCCACAACCACAGCCTCCCTAACAAAATGTGGCAAGCATCCACGAGGACCACGTCGCACCCAATGTTCCAATTGTCAGTATCGCTACCAATTTCTTTGGCCGGAGATAAAAGATATAATATCGTTATCGCAAATAACTGGAAATGCGGGGAAACATGGGGAAGCATGGGGAAAACGGCTGAATTTTCACTGAAACTTCAGTACATGCCTAAATACACATTTAAATATTTGGTAATAAAAAAATTGCAAAAAGAATGCATTACACAATAAGTTTTCATTTAATGGGGCCCAAACAGCATGAGTTGCCATGAGAAATCACTCCAATAGTAACACAAATGAATTTATATAATACAATGCAGCTAGCATACAATAATTAAGACATGTGGTGGGCCCCACCTAGTTTCCTAGCACAGGATTCTTGTGGGGTGCCTTTCGTACAGGCGCGGATTGGTTACTACGAATTGGTTACTACTTGAAATCAACAATGTGGGTGAGACCCTGACCGTAGGAGCCCACCTCGATGGCATTTACTTTTTCCTTACATTGCATGATTCACTCAGCTTGGAGATTGTCCCGCCATGTTAATGCGTGATTGGAAAACTGCATAGCTACTTAACAATCCAATCATCCAGGATTTTCATGTACTCGAACACCTTTTACACCTTGCTTAGCCAGTTGATGAAATCATCAATATACAATCGACCATGAAATTCCAAATTTCCTACATTAATTCTGAGCTCTCTGTCACGTTGAAACAATCTAAGGATTTAGGTCATTGGTGTCTTCGGAAGCCAGGCCACCCATCGTTGGTTAGGAACTTTATGAGAACTTTCCCCTATGTGTCCACATGCTCCAATAGCAATCTCCAAATTCCCTCCACACTGGAGCTCTCCCACTTGATTAGTAAGTAAAATTGCCTACCATATGCAAGAGTGGATCTACCTCCACTCACTCTATGAGCGTGGATCAATTGGGTTGCTTGAACTCTTCCTATGTCACCCCCTTTAAAGCCATTAGGGGATGATATAGAGTCAAAAATCCCCAAAGATGACCCACTATGATACCAAAATGGTGTAGGCCGATTATCGAGTCAATGATATCTCGATCCAAATCACAAACAGATGAACAAGTACACACTCACAAAAAATATTTGAACATAGAGGGAGAAATAACTTACAGCAATCGTTGCTTGCTAGCTGAAAAGCCTACTAAGATTCAAACTTCTCTTACAATACTTTACGAAAACTCACACTCAAGAAATGTAGAATGCCTACCTCCCACACCATCCTCCTTTATAGATCCAAAAGACAACCCTATGAATCTTTAATGAAAATCCCCCTAACTATTAGATTGATTTTGAATCAATCTTAATTTATTTCAAATCAATCCAATCGACCCAAGACAGCAACAAGCTTAATAATAGCAAAAGAAAATCTAGAAAATAATCCTCGAAATCTTCAATCACATCTTCAAATCAGTTCCCATAAAATCTAGAAAATAATCCTCAAAATCTTCAATCACATCTTCAAATCAGTTCCAATATCTTTCACAAATAGTAAATTGCAATTCTTGATATTTAGGTCCTAAATCTAGCAACAAATGGTCCAAAATCAGCACATGTTGGGCCTTAAAGTGGGTCATGGGCCATGGGCCTACAGCGGTAACCATGCTCACCCCCTTTTTAATCAAAATCAAGCCCCATCCAAGATAAATCTTCCTTCAACATAGGCATCTTAAGAAAAGGAAACCACCCTACAAAGAACTTTAGCCAACCTCATCACTAAGATTTTAGCCAAATTTTTGTAAGGACATCCAAGTAGACTGATTGACTGAAACTCTTTCACACCAATCACTCCCTCACTGGGGGTGTCAATGGGGCCGTCAAGAAGGCCAGGCTTGGGCTGGAGTATCAGGGTTGAGAGCAAGGCTCGGGCTTAAGTTTCAGGCATGTTTCTAAATCAAGCCAGGCTTGGACTAAGACATCCAAAAGCCTGATAGCCCAACCCATCCCAGCCTATTAAAGTTTAAAACACTTTCAAACATTCAAATACCATTTCAACTTTTACCCAAAAGGCATAGAAGGAAAGGCCATTTCACAGTTACCCAAAAGGAGTTGCCAGTTGGGGTGGGCCCCACCATGTTGTTCGTGCAAAATCCACCCAACCACCAAGTGTGTCACCCCATTTTAGGTCGAAAGCCCAAAAACCAGCCCCGTCCGTGTTTCAGGTGGACAACACGATTGGAAAAGGTGTACAACATAATGCTCACCCCTTTTATATCTAATACTTGGAGTGGATTTTATATGATCATCAGCGTAGGCCCTGTAAATATCAAGGGTGGACGTTTCTCTCCCAACTGTTTCCCTTCGTGTGGCCCACCTGAATCACAGATCATCCTGATTTATGGCCCTTAGTATAATAACATAGGATTGCACATACATTGGTCGAAGTGGATCTCACATAAACATCATGGTGGGTCCCCTAAAAAATAAAGGGTGGTTCCTGAGGAAAGTTATTTCGTACACAGATATCACATGGGTGGGTGGGTGTGCAGCCCTTACCATGGAGCCCATCTTAATGCGTATTTTCTATATCCACACCATCCATCCATTTTTCTAGATCATTTTAGTGCATAATCCGAAAAAAATTAAGCAGATACAATTCTAGGTGGACCAAACCATAGGAAACGGTGGTGATCGGACACTCTACCATTAAAAAATTCCCTAGGGCCCACGCTAATGTTTGCGTAGTGTTTATTTGCCATCCAACCTGTTGACAAGTTCAAATAAACCTGATGAAGGGAGAAAACAAATATCAGCTTGATCCAAAACTTGTATGGCCCATTAATGTTCAATCACCACTTTTTCCTATGGTATGGTCCACCTGAGAATTGGATCTACTTCATTTTTAGGCTCACGCCCTGAACTAGTTTGTAAAAACAGATGGACGACATGGATATAGAATACATACATCAAGGTGGGGCCCCATGGTAAGGTCTTAGGTGAGGTCGAGCCTAACCTAATCTGCTCCTGTCCGGATGAGTTTTTTTTGAACGCAGCTTCAATGGATCCCCAGATCCACCGAGGTAGGTGGATCCCTGATTGTGGGGCACACCTTAATGTGTCTTATATCCATGCCGTCCATACATTTAGCTATTGCATTTTAGGACATTAGCCAAATTTTCAAGAGATCCAAATCTCAGGTGGAGCACACAAGAAATAGTGATGATTGACCATTAAAAACTTTGTGGGCCACAAAAGTTTTTGATCAAGCTAAAATTTGTGTGGTCCCTTCATCCAGGTCTTGTAATCTTATCAATAGGTTGGATGGCAAATAAGCATTTCGATGGCTCCCAAGAAGCTTTTAATGGTAGGAGTTCGATCACCATCGTTTCTTGTGGTGTGGTCCACCTGAATTTGTATCTACTGCAATTTTAGGCCAATTCCCTAAAATGAGCAGTTGAAACAGATGGACGACATGGATATAAGACACATACATCAAGGTGGACCCCACAATTAGGGATCCACCCACTTCAATAGGTCTAGGGATTCACTGAAGACAGGTCTAGATTTTTCATATGATTTTTGAAAAGCAGGTAGTGTTAATGTTAAATCCACCCGACCATCAAGTGTGTCACGCCACGTTATGCCCATGGCCTAAAAATCATCACCATCCGTAATTCAAAGGGGCCACACGTTGGAAACGATAAATAAGACAATGCTTACCCTCTGAACTATTTCCCTTGGTGTGGCCCACTTGAATCATAGATGGGCTTGATTTATGGGCCCTATGCCTAAATATTGGTGTGACATCTAATGGGTAGAGTAAATTTTGTAAAATCATCACAGTGGTCCCTATAAGAATCTAGGGTGGACGTCTCTCGCAACGGTTTCCTTTTGTGTGGCCCACATGAATCACAAGTCAGCCTAATTTTTTAACCCATGGCCTAAGGTAGGATTGCACATGTAATGGTTGGAGTATATCTCATATAGACATCATGTTTGGACCCATAAAAATCAAGGTGTGCCTTCCGTAATTTTTTTTCCAAAAAGCTTTCAATAGAGAGAGGGATGCCCGCCATTGATTTTTATGGGGGCCACCATAATGAGCTAGGTAAATTTACTTCAACCATTCAATACCAAACCAAAACTAAGGCCTGGGGCCCAAATGTAAGCCCCATAGATTATTCAGGTAGCCAAAACAAAGGGAAATAGTTTGGAGGGTGAGTGTTGCTCTATATATTGTTTTTCAATTGTGTGGTCCACCTGAAATATGGACAGGGGTGATTTTTGGACCCTGAACCCTAACATAAGGTGAAACAAGTTGTGCTTGGGGTGAATTTCATATAAACACGATCGTGGGCCGACCTAAGCCGGCAACCCTAATCGGTTGGACTTTCTAATTAAAAGAAATACTTAATAAAATATAATACATGATGCGGGGGCATCTTGGTGTGATTCCAAGGATGTACTGTATCTCCACGCCAGGGTGAGGTGACCCACGAAGTAGGGCCTGTGTGATGCAAAATGACCATGAGGTAGGGCCCACTATGGGACTGTGTGATTTAAGGACCCGCGCGAAGCGGGGGTTGCCCACAGGGAGGTCTCACCTGGGTTTGCCTCGGAGGACCTACATATACAAATAAACTGGTCCTTTCCCATCAGCTCTAGAGCTTTTAGTAAGCTGGTCGGTTGTCCACTATCAATATAGGAGCTTCCTCCGATGAACCGTCTCCCTCTCTCTCACCTCCTCCAACCTACCATTTCTATCTCTCCTCCAACCCACTCCTTTCATCTCTCTACACTCCAATCAAGCCCTTGTTGCCAGTAGCAGCATGTTGGGTCATTGAAACAGACTCACCTCTCTCTCTCTCTCTCTCTCTCTCTCTCTCTCTCTCTCTCTCTCTCTCTCTCTCTCTCTCTACTACAGGGGCCACCAAAGAATATCTTAGCTCCTCACGAGCCCGAGCCGGGTTTGGGATTAGATTAAATAATGTGGGCCGGGGTTGGACAAAGCATGGGCCGGCCCTAACTCGGCCAATTGACACCCCTACTCCCTCCTTTTTGGGATCAAAGTGATGAAGCACCTATCTCCTCCTTCCCTAACTTCCCTCTTTCATGGAATTCCAATGGAAATAGAAAAGATCCATATTGACATCTTTCCAAAAAAATTGATTAAATGTGAACGAGAAATCACCAAGCCCCGGAGCACGAACACTTAAAAGGTGAAAAACAATTCATAAGTGGTTTTCAATTTAGTCGGGTAACAAATTTTGAGCAATTGGTATCAATATATGCTGGATTGCTCCATATATAGTTCCTCATATTGCATTTTTTTTAAACAAACCAGAGCCAATACAAGTTAATCACGTAATAGATATTTTACAAAAGAAATATCTTTCTTTTTCAAGTGATTCATATTGTCAAGAGTGCCCTTTCCAAATTTCATTGCAAACAACAAAGACAACTCGTGGCAGCACTACCACCCTGACTTCGTCCTCAAAGAATTGGCTTTCAAAGCGATTCATTGGGCATTAGAACATTGATCAAATTGAAGATTGCTGAGCTCGTGCAATCCAACTTTTACATTGGACATATCTTAAAGAAATTTAACACTTCCCTCAAAATTTGGCATTTATCTTTTATCCAGCCTTCTTCCCCATTATAGATTCAACATTATGACCTCTTCTTGCTAACGTAATACCATGGAAGAATGGAGTATTTTTATCACCCTCAAACCCATTGCTCCTTGACCACTACTTCCACTTCCTCTTCCAAACTTGCCTATTGTACTCATCTTCGAGATTCTAAAGACAGGTTGGCTCTCTTCCTCTAACAAAATCCACATTTCACCTCAATTCTATCTAGGTCCTATGTTTCCATCCTAAACTTCTTCAATCACCCCGAAATTCTTTTCCCGGTGTTCTTTAATCTTGCAATTTAGATGACTAAGTTTAAGAGCCAACTTTTTACTAGCTTTGCCTTCAACATTAGTTGAGAGACACTCCGTTACCTTATCCACAAAACCAATTGTTTCGAGCCACATTGATTTGAATTGGAACAACTTTGGAACCCATGAATCTATTATCCACAAAACAAACCTTTTTCAAGACACGTTAGTTTAAATTGAAAAAGTTATTGAACCAATGAATCCATAATACGGTCCAAAATGAATGGATACACACATCATGTTTTCTTTCTTAGCATATTGTTTTTGTTGTACAATCTGTGAAAATATGGATATGCAAAAAATAATAACAATAATTATAATCCCAAACAATAATATACTAGTGTATGTTTCTCTCCATTACCATATCATGTATGTTTCTCTCCATTACCATATCACTTCATGATACAGAGCCTACTAGCATTTGCATCAAGAGGAATGTTCAAATCCATCTGTGTCCATAAAGTTACCATCCATTGAGCGCTTATGGCCAATATGCCATGTGAAAACAGCATTCTAGAAAAGGTAGATACCACCTAGAAGATAATTGGGTGCAAAAGGCAGGCCAATCCATCGATCCAATCAACCACACAGCAGAAAACAATGGATAGACAGGGGATTGACTGAATGTACCCTCACATAATGGGTGGATCTTTCTCACTTTTGCACCCAATTATCTTCAAGGTGGGCCCACCTTTTTAGCAGCTTGGATGTTGTACGCATGTGACACATGCATTTTATGTGCTCAATTAACAACTTTAAAGTGTCCAACGAGGCCATGTCTAAAAATTCCTTGTGCACCAAAAAGTGAATTGAATAGAGGTCCCACCATGCATATTCCCTAAAGGCAATGCTATTTGGTTCGCACCTTCAACATCCAAATCTCAAAATCATCTGAGCAGGTCACGCCCGTGCATGTTATGCTCTTAACATTAAGGTTCAACTTGACCACTCCAACCTACCACCTATATTGGCGCATTTCCTTTTTATATGATTTTAGCATGAAAAAATTGGTTTTGCCAGACCTTTATGAGATTTATTTCATTATTTTCATGTAGTGCTCGTATGTCTAATTGACCGTGGTTGTATAAAAATATTTAATTAAAAAAATTGACCATGGTTGTATCATTTCATTTTATGGACTAGCCATGGTAGTATCAATCTGCCTTCTCTCCTTGAGGCTAAACATTTCTCTTAACCAAATTCATAGAAAAGCCAAATTGGGTCACAGATGGTTTAGCTAATGGACGGCACTGCCTTCCCTCCACTTTCACCAGGAACTCCCCCTAGATGTATCCTTCGCCTTTTTGAATCCTAATAAAAGAAATTCACAACATGGGTTCTCCCTTCTCATGAAATGTCAAAGGAATTTCCTTTCTCCTCCATCTCTAATGAAACACTTGTTTTTTGTTTTTTTTAATCAATTAATCTCAGATGCACATTTTTGCTTGGGATCCTTTTCCAAGTATTAATATCACAAACGGAATTGACATGATAAACCACATACAGTGTTTTCATTACCATTGAAATTTAAGGGGTCGTATGGATGCTTGTAAATGGAGCAGGTTGTAAATGAGAAATCATTTACACTCGGCGTTTGGATGGCATTTTTTTGCCTATAAATGATTTACAGCATTTACCCCCATCTCATTTACAGGGAAAAAGGTGGGATTTCATTTACAGGCTCTCCATTTACAGCCTAATGGCTATATTTTCAAAGATTGGCTCTCCATTCACAGGACTTAAACAATTTACAGGCTATCCAAACACAGACAATCATTCATTTACCTGTAAATCATTTACAACTTAAAGCCAAACAGGACAGGCTGTAAACCATTTACAGACATCCAAACGACCCCTAAAAGATTGATTTTGTATCAAAACTATAAATACTCCAAATATTATTAAGAAATAATAAGTAAATTTTATATCTTCCAAAAGGAAAAAAAAAAAATCTACATCTGAGAGATGTAGAATGATTGTATAGGGATTTAAAACTAGGAGAGAATAGAACATCAAAAAACAATCAGGAAAACAACACAAATAAAAATCCCTATTATAAGTCTAACAACGTACAAAAGAAAATCAAAAGATAGAGAGGGTGATTGACCTTGATCACTAGATCCAACTCCATTTCTTTATCTGGCTGTGTACCGCAGCCCACACGAGCTTTCTGTTAATATGTATATAAAACAAGAAAGGGAAAGGTTGAGAACTCTTCAGCGATTTGGAGGAGATGAAACAGCTTGCAGCGGGCGGACGTAGGCCGCTGTACGCGCGTTCCACTGCGCGCTCTATCCGCCTTCCTTTTCTAATGACTACGACTAAAATGCTCTCTCTCTCTCTCTCTCTCTCTCTCTCCGTCTCTCCCTCTCTCTGCGTTTGTTTCCTTCTTCCCGAAGAAATTCCCGATAATATCTATCCACTGTGAAATTACGGGAGTAGCCTTGGGGGAGGGGCACCATCAAATGAAACGTGTGTTACAGGACGCGGTTTGGATGCTGACCCCAACATCAGCCAGCTAGCTGATGTCAAACTCTGTGGGCCCCACCATAATGTATTTGTTTCTATCCACACCGTCCATAAATTTTTTAAGATCATTTAGTGCATGATTATAAAAATTAGGAATATCAAACACTCAAGTGGACCACAACATAGGAAATAATGGAGATAAAACGTTTACGGTTGAAAACTTCTAGGGGGCTACAAAAGTTTTGGATCAAGATGATATTTGTTGTTTTACCTTCATCCAGGTCTGCGTGACCTTATAGACAGGTTGGATGACAAATAAACATCGATGTGAGCCCTAGGAAGGTTTCATCGGTAGACATCATTCTATCCATTGTTTCCTGTGAAATGGTCCACTTGAGCGTTGGACCTGCCTGAATTTTGGGCTCACATGCTGAAGTGAGCTGAAAAAAAAAATGAACGGACGGCGTGGATGAAAAAAAAAATACATCATGGTAGGGCCCACAGATCTTTGACACAGCTATCTTGCTGATCGGGGTCATCAGCCAAACCGCGTACGGTGCACGCGGGATCCTTAATCCTTATAATCCAATCACAACTCTGGACGCGGATTAAGTGGTGTTGCTAACACCGCCAGTTTGTTGATGTGTTGGACGATGTGGGGCCCAACGTGGTGTATGCGTTTTATATCCACGCCGGTCATCCATTTTTTCCGATCATTTTAGTTTATGGATCCAAAAATGAAGCAGATCAAGACTACACCACAGGAAACAGTGGAATAATGACATCCACCGTTGAAACCTGTTAAGGGTCCACCGTAATGTTCATTTATCATCCAACACCTTAATAAGGTCACTCAAATCTAGATGATGAAGGGAAAACACAAATAGCAACCTGCTCTAAAGCTTTTGTGTCTCCCAAGAAGTAATTAAATGGTGGCCATTCAATCACCACTGTTTCTCGTGGTATGGCCCACTTGAGCTTTGGATTTGCTTGTGTTGGGATTCATACTCTAATATGGGGAGTGAAACGGATGGATGATGTTGATATAAAACACATACATCATGTTCGCCCCACAGCCAACACATCTCCACACCAATGCTACTCCACCTAATTCCGGATTAGGTGGTATCGTGTGGTGGCCCACCGTTATCAATTTGTTTTATATCCATGCTGTTCGTTCATCCGTCGTTTAAATCATTTTACGCCATCAACATAAAAATGAATCAGATTCATGGCTCATAGAAAATAGTGGTGATTGGATTAATATGATATCTGTGTTTTCCGTTCATTCATTTGTATGATCTGATGGGTGACAAATAAACATCACGGTGAGTCCTGGAAGATTTCCATAGCTTGGTTTTATTGTCTGCACTACTTCCCATAGCTTAGTCCACTGACAGATTTGCTTATTTTGTAGTTTATGCTGTAAAATGATGCAGCAAAACAGATATGGACGGTGTGGATAAACATCAAAGGATCCCGGAGCGCCTGACACATCACACACCACCGCCTCCGCGTCCCCTCGCCAACTTGAGTTGTATAGGATGATGACGCGTGTTTTGGCTGGGATTCTGCTCGCGTGCGTTCGAAATGAAAAGGAACGGCCGAGATGTGCTTGCTTTTTAGTTGCAACCGGGTAGCAATGGGATACAACTGGCAAAGTTGATATCGCGATCGAATCAAGTCAATCTTTCCAAGTCTCCCATTCCCGTTTTTCCCATGGAAACCTCTCGAGGGGCTCGCTCCGTCTCCCTCGTCAGTCTCCACTTACCAGAAAGCCCGCTTCATTTTCATTTTCTGTTTGAATTTTTGCTTCAACAATAATTACCTTGTATATGAGTAATAATTATTTATCTGGATAATTACTGCATTTTTTTCTCCGTGAATGCACCAGAAACATATTCTTTCAACACTAAATCTAGAAACTCACAACGTGAATGTGGGGCCCACCGTAATATATGTGGCTTATCCACCGTGCCCATTTGTTTGTCACGAGCCAGAAATGAGGCAGATCCAAGGCTTAAGTGAACCACACCATAAGAAATAATGGGAATCGAATGTCTGCCATTAAAAACCTCCTAGGGCCCTTAGAAGTTTTAGATCAAGATGATATTTGTGTTTTCCCCTTATCTATGTATGGGTTACCCTATGAACAGGTTAGATGACGAATAAACCTCAATGTAGGCCCAGTGAAAGAAATAAATTTCAATGGTGGAAAAATTAAAGCCACTTTTTCCTTCCTTGTGGACCATTTGAGTGTTGCATATGCCTCATTTTTTAACTTATATACCAAAATGTTTTTGTAAAATGGATGAATGGAATAGATATATCATATACATTACATGAGACCTGGATATTTAAGTCAATGCTTTTGAACCAGTTTACAAGGTGGAATAACTCACCCATTTTCAAAGCAAGTGAAAAAGTATTAATTACTTATTTACCATAAACTTACATGTACCGTGGAAAACCAAACAGGTGCTTTTCACATTTTACCTCAACGGCTCTACCTCATCTAAACTAATATTGCCCACGTGAGGGCTATGGAGGGTGCATTTTTTCTCCTACTAGCATTTAGTTGCAGAAGAGTAAAATTTTTCTTGGAAAATCTTTCCCTTGCACATTTGATTATTCTCCATTTGATCAACAAAAATGAAATTTGCCCACTCGGCAGTTTCCAATGAAATCTCCCCCTTGCACATTTGATTATCTGGAGTTGATATGTGACGGTGATATGGTTGATTAGGCTTGCCGGTGGGCTGGCTGCCCATTGGGCTTTTGGGCCTGGCCCACCTTTGGTTAGACTTGGGCTACAATATCAAGCTCGAGGCCTGATTTGGGCTTAAAACTCAAGCCTGTTGATTAACTGCCTATTTGGGCAGTGGGATTAGAAGGGATTAGGTGGGATGGGATTCATCCGGTCGGTGTGCCGATTCCACTCCATATTTGGGAAGAATGGAAAAGCTTGGAATTAGATTAGATGGAATTGCACCGGGTCTGTGCCAATTTCACTCAATGTTAGCAAGTTGTGTAGGTCCCACCATGATGTGTGGGCTATATCCACACTGTCCACTCATTTTTTGAGATTATTTTAGAGCACAGGCCCAAAAAATCAAGTAAATCTAAAGCTCAAGTAGACCCCATCATAGAAAGCAATAGCCATTGAATACTTACCATTGAAAATTTCTTTGAGGCCACATAGGTTTTGGATCTACCTCATTTTTTAGGCCCATGCCATAAAATGAGGTTACAAAACAAATGAACAGTTTAAATATAACACGTGTGTTATTCTCCATAATTTCAAATGATAGTAGGTATATCCATTCAATGTACCACCTTATTACCAGCAAAGCATGCCATTAATCTCATGCCATTAATCTTATCCCATGGTAATAGGGACAATTCCTGCCATGGGTAATAATTACATTTTTTGAATCCCATCTCACCTAATCCCTTCTAATCCCATCACTCAAAGACGCCTAAATGAGCCCAGCTTGGACCACTTACAGAAGCTTGTCAGCCAGACCTAAATCTAACTTTTATGGCGTGTTTGGGCGGTGGGATTAAAAGGGATTAGGTGGGATGGAATTGCATCTCGTCTGTGCCAATTCCACTCTATATTTGGGAAGAATAGAAAAGCTTGGAATTAGATTAGATGGAATTGCATTGGTCCCGTGTCAATTTCACTCAATGTTAGCAAGTTGTGTAGGTCCCACCATAATGTGTGGGCTATATCCACACTGTCCACCCATTTTTCGAGATTATTTTAGAGCATGGACCAAAAAATCAGGTAAATCTAAAGCTCAAGTGGACCCCACCATAGAAAGCAACGGGGATTGAATACTTACAGTTGAAAACTTCTTTGGTGCCACATAAGTTTTAGATCTGCCTCACTTTTAGGTCCATGCCATAAAAATGAGGTTACAAAACAAATGAACAGCTTAAATATAACACGTGTGTTATTCTCAGTCATTTCAAATGATGGTGGGTATATCCATTCAATGTATCACTATATTACCAACAAAGCATAGAATTAATCTTATCCCATGGCAGCAGGGACAATCCCTGCCATGGGTGATAATTATGTTTTTTGAATCCCATCCCACTAATCCCTTCTAATCCCACCGCCCAAAACACACCCTAAGGACATTTATGTATTATTTTAAATATAAAAACAACTTTTTTTTCTCTTATTCAATCATTACTTCTGGCCAAACTATCATATTGTTACCGAGATCTGCCTCAAGTCTAACGCCACTCTCACTAACTAGACCAACCACATGGCCTTGTGCCCATTACAACAGCGACCTTAAATTGGTTTCTCTCTCTCTCTCTCAAATATGAGAAACACATTGCCTGATCTTAGGCTCAAACTAAGCATAAAATGTTTCAGGTCAGACTCGGGCTAGCCTATTTTAGCCCATCACATACCAAACCAAACTCAAGCCTATGTTGAATGACGTGAGCAGAGGCTCGACAAAGCTTGACCCAGGTTGTTGACACCCTTAGTGGTGATTTTAGGGCTTGTGGTGGAAGAGGATGAATATTTCATACCTTGGATAAGTATAGTACTTCAAACGTAAGCACTGTTGAATATGCCCCGTTGGGGCTTACTTGTGGAAACCAGGTGGGTCCTACACATGTTTCCTGTTGGGTATAAAAGTAGTTCAGGTCAGATAGGTCGACTTATGAAATGGACCAACTCTACAAAACATCACGGCCCTCAAAATCCGAGCCAATAAGGGCCTCTATATTCAAAAACAAGTTGACCTTTAAGGAGGTCGATGTAACTATAAGGACCATAGAAAAGATTGCAATCATAAAGTCACTCATACAGCCAATTATCGACCAAACCCATAGGTTGGTAATAGATCGGCCAAAACACAACCTTGGATCAGTACAATAGCTCGGCTTTAACTCAACAATAGCAAATTGCCTATTACGATCCATACACGAATTAAGCAGTCCGGAAGTATCTCCAACGGTCTAAATATCTCTCCTAAGATCTTCGGGATTAAGAGATTAAGATAAAATCTCTGTACACATCCCAGATCCAAACGAATCCCCTTCCAAATTATCAGAAAGATTCATCACGACGCCTACATCTTATTCCTATAAATAAAGGTATTCTAAACCTTTGAAAGGTATGTATACTCATACTAATACTTATCTGGTGACTCTTTTCTAAGAGATCATCCCCTTTAAAAGACATAGTGTCCTGACTTAAGCATTGGAGGGTCCCCTGCACTAGTCAGGGTCTCCTTTGTCTCTTTTCTTGACGTGTGTAGGTCCAGAAGGGTCCACCAAGGGCGGTCTACCGGAAAACTGCATCAACAGTTCGGTGCCTTCTGTGGGAACAACGTCATAAGTCGTTCCACCTCTATCAACGATCACCCTAAATTCTACAATGGATAGGGGAAAGAAGAAGGTTTGATCCCCTACAGTGGCGATTCCGATCACGACCATACCTGCGCCGGATCGAGCCTCGCAATCTGTAGAGCAGCCAAGACAACCAGAATAACAAGAGAGCCATTAGGGCTCTTCATCGCAGCATCAAGTTACTTCTGGCTCATGTAGACGTGGCCAGCGAACTCGTGCCAGGAACGGTCAACTGAACAATCTGGAAAGAGAATTCAGACACATGAGGGCAAACATGGGCTACGAAAACAGATGCTGGAGCAGATGCAGCCCCAACATACACTGAGAGCTAATGGAGAGGACGGGCAACAAAGCCATAGTCCTCGACTTTCCTGCGTATATACTGCCCCCCAGCCGAGCCAACAAGGTAGCTCGACCAAGCCTGTCCCATCTCACGTTTCTGGGATCGTCCTTTTGCCCGCCTCTGACCTACGACACGAGTTGGATCGGAAGAGGCGCGGCAAAGCCCCGATCGAAACTACTGTCGATAGTGGAGAACCATGGAAAGCCGAACTGAAAAGTTTACGAGATCAGATCGGCAACGTACAACAAACATACCGAGCCAATGCGACAATGACTATGGTGGAGGAAACCGAGTCCCCATTCACTGCTGACATCCTGCAGGCACGACTGCCAGACAAGTTTCGCTTACCTTAGATCACCCCCTTATCAGGAAACACCGACCCTTTAGAACACATGGAATCCTTTCGGATCTACATGTGACTTCATTATGCTTTAGATGCGGTCATGTGCCGAGCTTTCTCCTTAACCTTGTCCGACGCTGCCTGGCTATGGTTTAAGTAACTGAAACCGAAGTCCATCAATTCATTCTGTCAGCTTAGTCAAGCCTTCGTCATGAATTTCATCGGAGGGAAAAAAAGACTCAAAGCACTTGCCCATCTTCTACATGTGGTTCAAAAAGAGGGCGAACTTCTAAAAGACTACATCAAGCGCTTCAACTTAAAAGCACTATAAGTTCAGAAGCATTCGGACAAGGTCACCCTAAACGTTATCATGAGCGAGCTGAGGGATAAGTCATTCCTCTTTTCTCTAGACAAGAACCCCCCCTGCCACGATAGCTGAGTTTCTGAATCGATCGCAAAAATACGCCAATGCCAAAGAGTCTCGGATCTTATGAGACGCTGCCCAAAGCAAGAATCTTCCGGCCAAAGAGCATGCGAAGGCCGAGCCTAGCTCAACCAATGCAAATAAGAAGAGGAAAGATGACCGATCTCAAGACAACCGTAGGCCGAACAAATGGCCGGACAGTAAGTTTAAAACCTACACTCCTCTCAACAAGACATCGGAGCAAGTCTTGATGGAAATTAAGGACAAACGCATTCTCCATTGGCTGAACAAATTGAAATCCAAACCTGATAAGAGAAGCAAGAACAAATACTGCTTCTTCCACTGGGATCATGGTCAGAATACGAGCGACTGCTTCGACCTCAAGCAGGAAATCGAAGTGCTCATTCATGACGGCCACCTTGGAGAATACGTCAGCAATAGAGGAGATCGTATCATAGCCGTTAAGGAACAACCAATCAATAATCAGCCAACTGGAGAAATCCACACCATCTTTGGAGGCTGCAGAGGTGGAGGTGACTCGAATAATGCTCGAAAGGTGCGTGCAAGAAGCATTAGTTGCCTTGAGGAGGAAGTTCTGCTCCTCGGCCGACCTTCGAAAGAGCAAAAGGTGGGAAAATACAACATAGCTTTCACTGAAGAAGACACCAAGGTATCCACCACCCCTACGACGATGCGTTGGTAATTTCTCTAACCATAGTCAATCGAAAAGTATTTCGAATCCTCGTCAACACTGGATCATCAGCAGATGTACTTTTCGCCCAAGCCTTCGATAAGACCGGAGTTAGTCGGTCTTTACTTTGACCTATCAAAACTCCATTGCTTGGTTTTTCAGGTGGACAGGTCATGCCAGAAGGAGTCGTTCAGCTCCCCCTCTCAGCCGGAGATGGACAAAGCCAGACCACCGTGATGGTCGACTTCCTTATAGTCGACCAAGCCGCTATCTAAAATGCTATTCTGGGACGACCATCTCTGAACCTCCTGCGAGCAATAATGTCGACTTACCACCTGGCCATGAAATTCCTAACCGAACAAGGTGTTGGGACCGTGAAAGGCGATCAACATAATGCTCAACAGTGTTATGCGATGACACTGAAAACCCCGCACGAGGTAATGACCATTGCTTCCCTGGATCCATGCGAAGAGTCAGAGGAGAGAGGCCGCCTTGTGGAAGACCTCGTTCCGATCCCATTGGACGAATCCCAGGACAATTCAAATCGGGTCGTCCTTAACTACATCATTGCGTGAGAACGTAATGGCGCTCCTTCGACGATATGTGGACGTCTTTGCATGGTCTCATAAAGACATGCCCGGCATCAACTCCAAAGTCATTATGCACCGACTGAATGCCAACCCTGCCCACTGGCCGATCTGACAAAAATGATGTGTTGTCGGTCTTGAGAGGTACGCAATCATAGGAGAAGAGGTCAACAAGCTCCTCAAATTCGGATTCATCGAGGACGCCTACTATCCAGATTGGATAACCAATGTAGTCCTAGTAAAGAAGGTAAATGGAAAGTGGCGGGTCTATGTGGACTACACGAACCTGAATAAGGCCTGCCCCAAGGATAGTTTTTCTCTCCCTTGGATCGACCAACTAGTCGATAGCAAGGCGGGACATGAATTGCTCAGATTTATGGATGTTTATTCTGGTTATAATCAAATTACAATGCATCCTCATGACGAAATAAAAACTACCTTTATCACTGACAAAGGCCTTTATTGCTACCGAGTCATGTCATTTGGGTTGAAATATGTTGGTGTTACTTACCAACGACCAGTCAACAAAATGTTCGCCCGACAAATTGGGTGGACAATGGAGGTTTATATCGACAACATGCTCATCGAGAGCATAAAAGCGACAGACCATGTCACTAACTTAGAAGAGATGTTCCTCACCCTTCGCAAATATCGAATGAAATTGAACTCGAATAAATGTGCCTTTGGCATTAGCTCGGGGAAATTTCTCGATTTCCTGGTCAGCCAACGAGGGATCGAGCCCAATCTAGAAAATATTAAAGCTCTCCTTGAGATGCAATCACCGAAAATGACCAAAGATGTAACACCTTGAAATTCGGGGGTCGAGCATAACTCAGCTCCCGAGTTCCAAAACATCACTTATGCAACATATTTAATGATGGATGTATGTTGACTGTATTAGTGCATAAAACATGGAATAGATTAAGCCAAAACACATATATAATTCAGGGATAAGTGAATAAAGCAAGTGGAAGACTTATAGAAATATATGTGTACAAGTGTAAATCCCTGAAGTACATTCACCAACCAGGTCGTATGAAAGTGTTGCATTAACAAAATTACAAGTATCAAGTTACATCATTTAATTTTTAAAAATAATCCCAGAGTCCCGCGCATCAGAACAAGTTCGCTAGAACCCGTCTGAAAACTGCATATAGGAGAAAGCAGCCTCATCATCATCCATCTCCCACATCGAACCTAAGGGGTGGGTGTTTAACACGCCCGAACGTGGGAGTGAGTGATCAACTCGCTGGAACAATAATGCAAAGGTTGATAAAGCAGAAAATTAAATAAATCCTAAGTACTCTTATTAATGCAAGGATGCATGCAGAATGATGCGTGCCCTCACGCGTACACCCTCAGCGTCTTCATCTTACGTTACGTATGACACCACCTCAAAGTGCGCCACATCTACAAAGCACATGCAAATGCGGTGCATGAATATGGTTACCGAGTTGTTATTAGTCCTTTTCATACAGCAGGATTGGGAAGCTAAGATACCTTCCTCATATCACCATCCAAACAGTGATCCATTCTAGGGTCGTCAATCCTAGACATCTCATACGATCATATTGTTGTAGGTCGTTGCAAAGGGCTCGTCACCAATTAATGCACGCCTTTCATACCTTTATTACCACAGTTCGGCTCGTCACCTCATTGCGGTATCCAAGTATGCTCGAGGTCACTACAAAAGGGCTCGTCACCAATTAATGTAGGCCGATAGCACGAATATAGTGTCCCATACCACCATAATCGGCTCACGAGTTTAGTTGCTCACTGGTCACTACGGGGAGGCTCGTCACCCCAGCGTAGGCCGACAGCTCGACCACGGTGTCCCATACCACCATGTCTGGCTCATGAGTCTTAGCGGATCAAGGTACCATGGTTATTAGGATTTCAACTGTAAGTTCGGTACCCTAGATTCAAACAGTAGCGTCCATACATGGTGAACATACATCGAAAAATCAGGTTACTTGACGAACTCGACTAGCACGAGCGCACGTTGAGTTGAACGACATAGAGTGCGCAAACACTCCGCGTGGCCAAACCACTGCCGACAACTCTAATACGGCTCGGGTTCATCTAATCATGTCCTTTGTGGCGAAAGCGATATCAGCCACAACCTTAAGGCAGATTACCGATTTCCTGGACTATTCATGGTCCCAAACACAGTACACTACAACAGATAATCATATTAAATGTAGAACAGTAATGGAGCAACAACTCAATTCATGTGGTACTTAAGTATTTGAAGAATATCAACTTAACATAAATGTAAGCATAAGCAATGCTTGAAATTAAATAACAAGGAATGTAACTAGCAAGAAGGAAATCATGCACATCAATAGGAGTGTTGAGAATCACTTCTCAACGCCCGCAATTAGTGTAATAAGTTACACTTTAGATCATTCAGGCATTTCTACAAACACTTAGAATACATGATCAACATACATGACGTATGTTAAACCACAAGCATTTGGACAATTCCTTTTACCAAGGAGTTGTCATACATACATCTAGCATACATACACGACAAATAATCATGGCAAACACAAGTGCATATTTTATACGTATAGGGTACTTTATACATACACATAGAATACACAAATCTCAATATAACACATGCATATCGGGAACGCAACAAAAACATAACATTTGGCATGTGAAATCTCATCCATAACAAGAATAAATCATTAACTGGCATTGAAAGCCTTGAAAACCATAACCTATACACTTAAAGTCCGCACCTTAAGCCAGAAAAGAAACACCGAACTGATTTAGACGAGTTGTCTTCGTCAACGGCGATAGAATACCCTAAAACAAAGAATAGAAATGAGATACAGCAACACCAAGACTATTCTAAGCTCTAACACAGATTAGGGTTAGGTTAACTTACCCCAAGATGAACTCAGAATCGTCAGAATAACGATTCAAAGTAAAGGTTCAAGGATGCAGAAGAATAGGAAAGAATCCAAGATGATTCACCAACTTCTCTCTCACTATCTCTCTCTTTTCCACTCTCTTTCCAAGCTAGGGTTAGAGAAAATTCGTATGGAAAAGAGAGCTAGGGTTTAAGGACTATAAATAGGCCTCATATTGATGAAAATAACCCCAGGGCCAAGGTATATTTAAGGTATAACCAAAACCTGACTCTCGCGATCCAACGAAGCACTTCTGGTGGGCCTATAACCACGAAAGGTCGGACTTAAGCTCATTGACCATGGATCTAGGTCAGGCTGTGGCGGACCACACTCAAATCAACGGTCATGGAAACTCGATCTGGTCCACAAGCACAAGGATATGCCTGGGCTACCTTCCCTAATCAAAGGGTGAAATTGGGTCAGAATCCAACGGTCAGATAGCTTAAAATTGTCGCGCAAGCGACACGACTCAGATTTCATAAAAGCTTATTAAATTTCCAACCGTTCTCACACTCTTCACTCCGAACTCAATCAAATCGACCCAGAACATCACATGGACTTGATTTTCGAGGTGATGGTCAAGTCTAACATAGTAACCGCAACAGCCTCGCGATCCAGGTCCGATCCAGAACTTCTAAAAATTCCCCAGAACAACTGGATTTAGCGATGGATCTCAGATTTCAGAGTAACATAACGTTAACTAATCTACAAGTTTAGAGTCATGCAGATCGAATTTAAAGTGATTGATGCGAATTTCACAAGCAATCGAGCATAACGCTAATTACCCCAAAAACAACTACTTAAGGAAAGATTAGCACAAATTTTTCAAGGTCGTTACAAAAGACGTACAGAGGCTCACTGGAAGAATAGCTGCCCTCAATCGCTTCGTGTCCTGAGCTACAAACAAATGTCTCCCATTCTTCAAGCATTTGAAAGGGAAACAAGTCGCGGACTAGATAGAAGAATGCGAGGTAGCCTTCCAGCAACTCAAGTAGTACCTAGGGTCGCTGCCGGTGCTTTTCAAACCCATACTAGGTGAATCTATATTGCTATGTTTAGTCGTCTCTGATGCTGCAGTTAGCTCAGCCTTAATTAAAGAACATGAGGGAAAGCAGTTCCTAGTCTACTACGTCAGGAAAGCTTTAGTCTCAGCGGAGACAAGGTATTTTATCTTGGAGAAATTAGCTCTGGACTTGGTCATCTCCTCCCGACGCCTGCGGCCCTATTTTTAGGCCCACACCATAGTGGTCCTAACCGATCAACAATTGCGCCAAATACTCCAAAAGCCCGAGGCTTCGGGAAGACTGACCAAATGGGCAATTGAGCTAAGCAAATTCAATATCAAGTCTCAACCTCGGACCGCCACCAAAGGCCAAGCGATGGCTGACATTATCATCGAGCTACCTTTAATGCCTGATCAAACACTGAATGCACGCAGGGCAGGGCTCGTGCCAGAGAACATGACCGACCAGCAAGCTGTCGAAACGTCCAACTCCCTAGTCTGTCCCGACCCACCTAAGTGGACGCTCTACATTGATGGCTCTTCCAATATTAAGGCAAGCGGGGCTGGGATAGTCCTGGAGACCCCAGACTTTACATGTATGTAGTGTGCCTTAAGATTTGTATTTTAAGCCTCCAACAATACAACGGAATATGAGGCCTTGCTTATCAGACTCTGGTTAGCATCTAGCCTGGGGGCCCAACATCTTGAGGTCTTTAACGATTTACAGTTGGTCATCAACCAAATCATCGATGCCTACCAGGCTAAGAAAGAGCGTATGAAAGCATATCTTCAGAAGGCCAACGAATTGATCAGAAGTTTTCAAAAATGCAGTGTTGCCCTAATACCACGAGCCAAGAATTCGAAGGTTGACATGTCGGCGAAGCTCGCTACAATAGATGAAGATGACATCCCAAGATCCATTCCGATCGAATTCTTGGCTAAACTGAGCATCAATGAAGCCAACCTCACGGCTGTTCTTCCGGTTAGCTCGTAATCGACCTGATGGATCCGATTATCAAATATCTCGAAGATGGCAAGCTACCCAAAGATCGAGCGGAAGCACGATGGCTGAAGATTAAAAATGCCCGATATATCAACTCAATGGTGTACTCCACAAGAAAGGATTCTATCTTCCTTACTTGAGACACATCCGACCAGAAGAGGCAAAGTATGTTTTAAGGGAGATCAATGAGAGAATCTGCAAAAACCACTCTGGAGGGCGAGCATTAGTGCACAAGGTCATCCGACAGGGTTATTATCGGCCGACCATACAATACGATACACAGAAGCTCATTCAGAAATGTGACAAGTGCAAGCGATTCACAAATGTATCGGCAACCGCCTGAAGAGCTCACCCCTATGGCTGGGCCCTGGCCGTTTACCCAGTGGGGGATCGACATCATTGGTCCGCTCCCCACCGGTAAATGTCAAACCAAGTTCGTCGTAGTGACTGTCAACTATTTCATGAAGTGAGCGGAACCCGAACCACTAGAAAAGTTAATCGAGCAAAGGATCACAAACTTTGTTTGGATAAACATCATATACAGGTTCAGGATACCTAAGAAACCATCATTTCTGATAACGGTAAGCAATTCAATAACAAGCAGTATTAGGAGATGTGCAAAAACTTCAAAATTTGCAATGTCTACTCATCACCGCGACATCCGCAAGAAAATGGACCAGTTGAGGCAGTTAACAAGATCATCAAATATCACCTTCGGACCAAGCTCGAGAACGCCAAAGGAGCTTAGGAAGAGGAACTCCCCAAAGTCCTCTAGGCATACGAAACTACCGCTCGAACAGCTACTAGAGATACCTCTTTCTGTTTGACATACGGAGCAGAAGCCATCAACCCCGTAGAGATCGAAATACCTACGGCCCAGACGGATTTATTCAATGAACAGGCCAATACCGAGCTTATAGCCCTCAGTCTCGACCTTCTCGAAGAACAAAGGGAGCAAGCTTGGATTCGAACTATTGTCTGCCAGCAGCAGGTGTCGCGCTTCTATAATGCCCAGGTCAAGGTTAGAAGGTTTCAAGTCAGAGATTTGGTTCTCCGGAAGACATTCCAGAATACCGAGGAAGTAGGATCAAGGACCTTAGGCCCGAACTGGGAAGGACCTTACGTGATATCGAGCGCCAGCCGACCTGGCTCATATCGATTAGAAGATCTGACTGGCTAGCTCCTCTCGCATCCATGGAATACCGAGCATCTGAAGATCTATTATCCTTAAGTTGGTTGGTACGACTTTTGTCATGTATCACTCTACTTTGGAACAATAAAAGGTCTGACAGATTATCCGACCAAGATCTGACCAAGGTCTGATTTATACGCGACCCTGATCTGATCAATGCCTGAGTTGTGTCTGAGCTATCTGGCTTGGGCAACTTTGGTAAAACACCAGTTGACGTTCAACTAATACCTGATTTACAACCTAAGATTAGTTCGACCTACTCAAGCAAGATAAGAGCATATCTACTTTAACTTAGAAATTAAGAGTTCTAAAGACAAATCATTGTAACGTCTCGGAAAAATCCGTACAAAGACCCGAATCCACCTCAGGCAAAAATCACTAAGGACCAAATCCTTTAAAAATTAAATGAAAATTAATTAAGTGCTAAACTAAATTAATCCGTAGATTAGCTTGTATCACTTTATATACGAACTGCAAGATCCAAAACTAGCAGAATCGATAACTCTACATTTTCTAAAAACCTAGGATCAATCTTTAAACCCAGTTGCTCTCGGGAGCACATTGAAACTCCGTATCGGACTTGGACCACGCGTTGAAAGTCCAATTACCGTGAAACTATACTGTTATGACCGCCTTACTGGGCTTGACAATTATATCGGGAATCAAGTCCAAATAGTATCCAGAAACGTACAACTTGAGCCTGGAGCGAAGTGTGTGAGAAACGTGAATATCTTTAGAAAACAGACTCAACTTAAGTGAATTGGATCATTCGCTTGTAGGCCAAATTTAAGGTTTCAAACCTCAGATTCTGACCTAACTACACCCTTAGATCAGGAGAATTTCCTTATACATGTCAGTACACTTGTGGCCCTGATCGAGTGACGATGATCGTTGAACTGAAACTGGTCCTCCACGGTCGATCCACTAACCTGATTGGACCAAAAACTTAACCTGACATAAATCCATTATTAGGAAACTTTCACCAGACCGTATGCAGGAACTGGACCTCCAAATGAGCCCCGTTGGATCGAAACAGCCACTCTTTGGCTATAACCTAAGTATATCATGGCCCTGGGGCCATTGACATTAGTTCTGGGCCTATATAAGGGCCTTAATCCACCCCTCTCTCATTCCATACGAATTCCCTAAACTTTACGAGAGAGAAGAGAGAGAAGAGAAGGAAAGAGTGAGGAGAAATGAGAGAAAGTGAGAGAGCGTTGCTGGGATTCGATCCCATCGCTCCACGTGCCGAATCATCCCTCCTGTATCGCAACACCGACGATTTCGATTCCACTTTTAGGTAAGAAATCCAAACCCTAATCTGTTTTAGGTATCTAAGTAGATGAATCGACGAAATATCTAACCTATTTCGTGATTCAGGTAGCCGTTGTGCCATATGCAAAGGCATAATGTTCGAATTGAGTTTAATACGAGTTTACCGACGGAAGGTGTAGACTATAAATGTTTAGGTTATGGTTTTCAAGGCTTTCAATGTCAATTAATGATTTATGACTGACTTGATTGCTATCACATGTGCTTAGATATAATGTTTTCCGTATATTACACACACACACACATATATATATATATATAAACTATGTTGATTTTAATGCATTCCATGTGTTTGTTGAAATGTTTGAACGAATATGAAATTAGGATTTGTTCTTGCCATGATTTTCGATTGAGAATACATGATTGTTGTACGTGTGGCAAATCCTTTGTGAAAGGATTTGCTTTAATACCGGTTATAACTAATTTATTATATGTATGTTGATATGTGTAGTCTAAGTGTTTGATAAAATGCATGAATGAGAAAATGCTTGTTGAAATGTATTTAATTAGGGTGTTGAGATATGATTCTCAATCCCCTTATCTATAGTTACAATTTCCTTCATATAACCTATCTTACTACTACGTGCCTTATGGATGAAATGCTTATGTATGACAACATGTGTACTATGCGTTTGTGAAAATGCTCAAATGAGACTTATATTTGAATTGGCCGTCACATGCTGTTTGACTATCACATATGAATGCCTATGGTGTTTGAATATGATTGGGACTACTGTGTAGTCCAGGCAATCGGTAATGATTCCCGAATCAGTGGCCAAGGTCGTTTCGCCACACAAGACATGTTCGATAAATTTGAGTCGTACGCTGTTTGTCGATAGTAGTTAGGCCACACAGAGTGCTTATGCGTTCCATGTCGATTAAGTCAACGTGCGCTCGTACCAGTTGAGCTTGTCAAGTAACCTAATTAGCCTAATGTATGTTCACCATGTATGGACGCTACTACTTGAATCTAAGGTACCACTTACCAGTGCAAAGTCTATTTAACCTTGGTACCACGATCCGCTAAGACTCATGAGTCGGGCATGGTGGTATGGGACACGTAGTCAAGCTGTCGGCCTACGCTGGGGTGACGAGCCTCCCCGTAGTGACCAGTGAGTAAACCAAACTCCTGAGCTGAATACGGTGGTATGGGACACTATATTCGAGCTGTCGGCCTACGATCAAGTGACGAGCCTCTCGTAGTGACCTCGAGTATACACTAGGACTACGCTAAGGTGACGAGCCTTTCCGTAGTAACCTCGAGTATAAATTAGGCCTGCGCTGAGGTGACAAGCCTCTCCATAGCGACCTAGAATTGCCTATCGTATGTGATTAACTAGGATTGATGACCCTAGATGGATCATTGTTTGGGTCAATAATATAAAGAGAGGTACCTTAGCTTTCCAAACCTGCTGTATGAATATGTCTAATTAAGAACTTGGCTAATCACGTACATGTACCGCATTGCATGTGCCTTTGGTGTTAGAGTTGAGCATAGTGGGAGTGTTGCATGCGTGACCGTGAGATGATGTCGTAGGGAGAGTGTAGGCGAGGGCATACATCATTAATACATATCATCCTTGCATTAACCAGAGTATTTATGAATGCTTGTTGTATTGCTTTATCATTACTACTTAACTGAATTGATAATATGTAAACCTTTACCTTATAGCTCCACTGAGTTAATTACTCACTCCCACTCTAGGACGGTGTTTTAAAACACCAACCAGACTTTGTTGTAGTTTTAGGTGATGCCAAGGCTTACACGGCGGAGCCTGCCTTCTATGACAACGAGGAGTTCTCCTACCTGCAAATCGCTAGCGGGTCTATCTAGACATGGAGTTACGTCACCGGGGCTATAAGGACATGGATTAGATGACATTACACTTCATCATTTTGTATATTTTGGAACTAAACATGTAATTATTTAACCTGGTATCATGTTCATACTCTGGGGACCCACAATCACTTATATGCTTTATATACTTATCACAGTCTTTCACTTGCGTAATCTAATTATCTCTGGAGTATGACATGTTGTTTTGGTATAATCCCATTTATATTTAATGCACTAATACGGACAATATTTAATCATCATTATCTATGTTGCATCTGCTCGACCTTCGATTTTCATGGTGTTACAATCATCCAAAAAGGAGACGCTTCATTAATAAAGCCCAAAAAGGCACGATTACATCATTATTACATCAACTACGGATCGGAAAAATACATGTACATCGATTTACAAATGAAGCTAAAGAAGGCGGAGGCAGATAACACTTGGTGTGCTTGAAGCTGAAAAAAGGAAAGGTATTGCAGGATAAAGGAAATATTGCTCTGTAAAAACCGATCCTCAAGCATCGACCTTGGGGGGCTGCTCGGGAGCTGCCTCATCGCCTGACCCATCAGAGCCCGACTCGGCCTCGTTGAAACCGTAGAGGTCCATCTCAGGGAAGGACTCCTTCATGACCCAGACGCACTCAGCGTAACCCTGGCGGAGGTAATCCCTCTCGTCCAAGTACGGCTGAGAGGCCTTGAACTCCTCCACTACAGTCTTTTGAGCATGAGTAAGAGTAGCCTTCGTCTCGGCCTTGAGCTCCTCCAGCTTGCTCGAGGTCTCCATGAGCTTAGCTCGACAATCAGCATACAGAGCCTTAGACTCTTCCAGCCTCGCCTTCACCTTGGCCGTCTCCACAATAGTAGCCTCAAGGGCCATTTTCGCAGCCCTTAGTTCGGCTTTTACCACCACAGCCCCAGCCTCTGATTGGGCCACCCTTTGATTGACCCCAACTACCAGCTCGTGCATCCGAGCGAACTCAGCGCGCGCCTTCAACACGCATGGAGTAAACTACCATGGAAAATGAAGAGTAAGTTAGGTGCGAGCAATATAAAAAAAAAAAAAACAAAGTTCTGAGATGTATCCTACCCCTAGGAGACCCGTCGTCACACGAGCCAAAATAGAATCCATAGGGGAGTCGAAGAAATTGCCGAACTCCTCCGACGTTTGGCGATCTGCCCAAGGGAGGATCTCCTCAAGAGTCCACTGGAGACTACGCGGGCGAGCTGTCCCCTCGGCGCTCGAAGGTCGAGCTTCAGCGGGAGGCTCGGCAACCCCTTGCACCTCAACAGGAGCAGACTCTTTCGAGGCAACCGCCCCCTCCGCTCCAACAACGCCAGAGGAGATCTCCACCTCCATACTCTCTCCCTCTGCCTCTATCATGATAAGACAGGAGGGTCTGACCTTCCCTTTGCTCTTGGAAGACACCTTGGTCTTCCTCTTCCTGGGCGTCGTTGCCTCATCCTTAGCAGGAGTGTGGACTTTAGAAGGAGCACGAATCAGGGGATGCATCAGACATCTCTACATTCAACATACGAAGAAGAAGTCAGAGAAATCCATGAAAAATAGCTAAGTACTATAGCTCGGAAGTAAGTCTTACCCAGAGGCTTACCGGTGAGAGCGAAATCTAAGCCCGACTTGAGAAGTGACTCA
The DNA here is from genome assembly GCF_029962835.1 of Magnolia sinica. Taxonomy (NCBI): domain Eukaryota; kingdom Viridiplantae; phylum Streptophyta; class Magnoliopsida; order Magnoliales; family Magnoliaceae; genus Magnolia; species Magnolia sinica. Next base: position 42,465,674 of record NC_080575.1, read on the forward strand.
GGCTGAAGGAGAACCCTCGAAGATCTCCTCTCCCCAGAGAGCGCTCTTACTGCCTTGATTCGAGCAAGTGCCCCGCTGTCGATCAGAGGAACTTGTTTGGGGACAACTGCATAGAGAAAATAATACGTCAGCTACAATACGACCAGAAAACTGACCAACTCGAAATGAACTAAGAGTGTCAGTCCAAGAAATGATTACCTAGGTCAGAAAATGCTGTCGGGACACAGTGCTGACTAGAAGGTAGGGATAGATCGGCTACCTCCTAATTCCAAACGCCCAAAACCATTTGTCCCTCTAGTTCTTGTTGGATGACAGAGGGTCAGTAATGAGGCTCCCTCTAGTTCCTCGCCAAACAAACAGATAGTGTCAGCCGGGCTGATTACAGTTTAACTTGACTTGGTATAAGTGGGGGAATTCTTGTTAGCTTAGGCTGTTCTAGCTCAGCACAAAGGACAGCATAGCTGATCAATGCCCTCCAACCATTCGGGATCATTTGTCTCGACGCCAAGTTTAGTCAAACAAGCAGTTTTCTCACTACTCGTTGCAAAGGGAGCCGCAGGCCACACTGAAGCGCGACCTAGAAAATGGCTACTAACCCCTCTGGAGGATGGTTCGAGAGTTCATTCGGACTAGGAAGCCTCGTAGTCACTGACTCTGGGATGTGGTACCCGATCCTTATCCGGACCAAATCCTTGGTAGTAATGGTGGAAGGGATCGGACCCCCAATCCTATCCTCATCAAATCCCTCTGGATCATCCCTGACAGTAGAAGGCTTCGCGTCCAACGACCTTTCTGCTGGAAACGGTTCTATAGCCCGGGGCGCCAGGAAATCAGTATTCTCCACCATCCTCAACGGCGACAATGGATTCGATATAACCCGAAGGCTACTGGACCCACTATCACCGCTGGAAACTCCCTCCCACGGGCCAATGGAATCCGACATTATAGTTGTTAAAAAGAAAAAGAAAGAAGGAGGGAGAAGACGAATGATGAAGGGCTCACCGGAGCAAAAGGTCCATCGGGAATGCCGGTAGCTACAGATGCCAGAATCTCCTTTGTTGTGTTTGGGCGAAGACCACTGGGCAGGAGGTAGAAATCTTAAGTGGGGATGACCATGCGTTAGGGCTTCCCTTATATAGGGAAGCCATGTGGCATCGATTGAGTGCGACCATTAGTGATGGCCGTACAACGTCCCTTCGACTTCCCCCCAATAGACACATGGCGCGACCCCATGTGTTGCTAGACCCCACTATCGAGTACAGGGCCACGTGTCGAGTTCCCATTCAACAATCACCGAAACGGCGGCCCAACGCCCCACATGACCTCGAATCCCGAAATGACAAGCCGTGTCCATTACTGACACGCTTCGCGCACCGTGCTAGCCGCCAAACATGGCATTAATGACTCTACAACCCGACCTAAACAAGGTCTGGCTTACTCCTCAACCCTCTTTGTGATTAGCTTGAAGAGTAAGGAGGGTTTACTATTGGGTATAAAAATAGTTCAAGTTAGATAGGTCGACTTATGGAATGGACCAACTCTACAAAACAGCACGGGCCCTTGAAATCTAAGCTAATAAGGGCCTCTACGTTCAAAAATAGGTTGACCTTCAAGGAGGTCAATGCAGCTGTAAGGACCATAAAAAAGAGTGCAATCATAAAGTCACTCATATGGCCAATTACCAACCAAACCCATAGGTCGGTAATAGATCGGCCAAAACACGACCCTGGATCGGTACAATAGCTCGGCTTTAGCTCGATAATAGAAAATTGCCTATTATGATCCACACATGGATTAAGCAGTCAGGAAGTATCTCCAACGGTTCGAAGATCTCTCCTAAGATCTTCGGAAGATAAGATCAGATCCCAAGATCTCCGGGATTAAGAAATTGAGATAAAATCTCTGTATACATCTCGGATCCAAACGGATCCCTTTCCAAATTATTTTAAGATTCCTCACGATGCCTACATCATATCCCTATAAATAAAGGTATTCCAAACCTTTGAAAGGTATGTATACTCATCCTAATACTTGACTGATGACTATTTTCCAAGATATCATCCCCTTTGAAAGACCCAGAGTCTTGACTTAAGCATCGGAGGGTCCCTGGCACTAGCCAGGGTCTCCTTTGTCTCTTTTCTTGACATGTGCAGGTCTAGAAGGGTCCACCAAGGGCGGTCTACCGGAAAACTGCGTCAACATTTCCTCTGATTTCTCACTTATGATTGTTGAAATTGAATTTTAAATTTGAAATTAAATATTTGATCTCCTCCCTGCATCTCAAGTATCCTACACTATGAGTTTTTTTACAGAAAAGATAAGAGGAAAGTTTTACACCCAGTTTGTCCATCAAGCCTGCCTTATGGATGATGTAAACATATTGGTCATAATTAGAAGGCCATATTAATCATAAAATCAGAAGGGTGACAAGATTATCTTTGCTCCCATTGTAGTTAGGTGGACCTCTGGTTATTCACTGTCGAATCCTGTAGGGCAACCCATCTAGGGTGACTTTTAGTGGCATCAAAGCGACATAAGATGAATCTCCAATTTAATGTGAAACAAGTTACATCGAGAAAAGTACCTTCCCATACCAAAAAAATAAAAAATCTTATTTACATTATCATTTTATTTTAATTATAAATATTAACTATCATTTAAATTAGCCTTTGTTTTAAGAAAAATCTATATTTGATATTAGGCCATAATTGGAGAGATCGATGCTAAAATCTTTTGGCTTTCGCATGGATAAGGAATTGAAATAGAGAAAAAAGAGAAATTTTGTATAAATAAAAGGGGAGGGGGATTTGTGAGAAGAAGGCTTACAAAGCAGCCATAATGGTAGCAACCACCATCGCCGATAGTCCAGGCAGTGGCGACACCCTCTCTCTCTCTCTCTCTCTCTCTCTCTCTCTCTCTCTCTCTCTTCACTTCCTCTTTAATCTCTTTTTCTCTTCGCCATCGTTAACCAGTAGCAGTGATCATTGCCGTAACCACTATTGGCAGCAACAATAACAGTGCACGCTACCTACAAGTAGCCATGGTAGTCACCAGATCTAAGGCCTATTAATCCGTCTCCCGCAAAAATATCTCTTGTAAGTGCTTATATGTTTAGCATACATAAGGTTGTCAAATTTCGTAAGACAAAGATACATAGTGATACTGTTCAGATTACAACTACACTAAATCTCGTGAAGATCAACTCAAGATCGACTTACCATCTAAAGATCAACTTAAGATCGGCTTATCATCTTAAGATTTCGCTCGGTTTCAAGTTTATCAAGATTGGAAGATCTCTATATTAGCTAACCAACATGTGATATAACCCTAGAAAGACCTTAGCTTATGTGCTTTCGAAAATTGTTCAAATTGGGTTAACTTTAGTGTAATTTCACTGAAGTGCGGCCAACCTAACTTCTTTGCTAACCTAACTTCAGGTTTGGGCAAAAATTCATATTTGAATATTTGAAAACTCCAACCTAGAGTTCAGCCAGCCCGAGGAAAGTTCACATTAAATTCCAGCAAAGGATTCTAAAATTTTTGAGAGAAATCGGCTAGTTAAATGGGAGATTCGGCCAGCAGAATTGGAAATTCGACCAGTTGAATTTTCCCTTAAGCCAGCTGAATTTTGAATAAATCTTATCCTGTATAATCTGATAGCCACTAGAACGGATTCGCTGGAATCCAGCCAACCGAACTTAATCTTAGGCTAGCTAAATTTTCATATCATTTGGTTATAAATATAGACATTCTCTCACTCTATTATACAACAAAATTCACTCAAAATCTTCTGATGTTCACTCCCCAAGTATAGGGTTGTGATGTAGTAATAAACTCGATAAGACCGAGGTCGAATCCACAGGGATTGAAACTTGTACGTTTCCTGAAACTAGGTAGAAATAGAACTAGCCTAAGATGCAATCAAAATCAAATGTAAATTGATGAATAATGGTGAGAGATTAATGTAAAACTTAAGGAATTCGGAGGAAGGAAACTAGAGATTCGGAGGATCCACTTGTAGCGATCGGGGAGCCCTCTTGCTTGATTCATGGAACACAATTGGAACATAGTTTTTAAGAGATGAAAGGTATATAAATTAGAATGGATTCCATCATCTAACCATGCCCGGAGACAAAGCAAACAACAGATTAAACTAATGACCAACCAATCAATAATGTAAAGTCAGGAAGGGTACCATCATCCAACCATGCCTAGGAGACGATGGTTTCCCGACGTCATAAACATCAAAAAGGGAGAAAGAAATATTCAAAGCCATAGACCCATTGTAATTTCGGTCACAGACCATTAAAGACTAAGAAAAACATTCCTTTAATAATCAACACAAATCAAATTCAATTCATGAATTTAAGTTAAAAGCATGAAACAATATCTCCCATCTCGCTACGAGCTTCACCTCTTAGCCCTAGCTAAAAGGTTCAGCTCAACATGTAGGCTGAATCCAAAATACACAAGAGAAGAAGAAGAAAAGATAAAGATAAAGATAAAGGTATCACCTTCTCTCTCTCACGTTCTAGCAGCCCACCTCGGTTGATGCCTCTGCTCACGTCCCACCAAGATCACGTTTGACTCAAACCCGGCCACGCTCTCCGTTTCTCCTCTCTTGCTTTTTCTTCTGCACCAATGAATGCCCCTCACGTTCTCTGTTTCTCTTCTCTTATAGGAAAACGGTGTCGATCGAGTGGAGAGGCGGTGACTATAGCTGGAGTCGGTATGGAAGAACCGACCCCCTATTTTGAGCAGCAAGGAACGCGAATCACGAAAATATTTGGAAACCGACTTGCGTTGGCTCGAAATTGTGGTGGCTGATGCCCCCGGATTTCCGATTTAGCTTTATAAACGGGGTCAGGACCCCCTTCTTCATCTTCTGGACGGATCGGATCATCGATCCAATCATTCCCTTGATCGCACAGTGAGCCTATGCACGGTCCTTGCGCTGTGAAGGTCGGTGGGCCCGTGATTGATGCCAGCGGTGAAATTCATCTGGAGGGCGAGTGGGGCCCACTGATGAAAAATGGACGGACAGCGTCCGTCTGCTGTTGCTGCGGAAGAAGAAGACGGGTCAGCCCGTCTTTGACCGGGCTGACCGTCCGGTGCACGGCTGGTGCACATGCACACTGTGCACATGCAATGCACACGGGGGGTCCATCATAGTGCATGTACAAAATCTCCTCCGTCCATCTAGTTCTTCATATAATTTAAGGTGTTGAGACCGAAGATGAGGTATGTCCAGATATCAGGTGGGCCCCAGATCGATGTTTTGTGGGCTGATTTGATCGTTGGGACGTTTCCACAAGAATCCAATGACTGAATTTCGATGTGTACGGTTAATTTATGGTCCTCAGTCTATGTATGAGTTTTCGAGCCAAACGGATGGTGGAAACCTTGTGATCTTGCATTCTGGCTGCCTTTCGGGCCCTTAAGCTAGCTGAATTTTGAATAAATCTTATCCTGTATAATCTGATAGCCGCTAGAACGGATTCGCTGGAATCCAGCCAACCGAACTTAATCTTAGGCTAGCTGAATTTTCATATCATTTGGTTATAAATATAGACATTCTCTCACTCTATTATACAACAAAATTCACTTAAAATCTTCTGCACGTGAGAGAAAAGCTCAGGTTCTCATCAAGTCATTTGTGCGGTATTTATAAATTTATTTAAGTTTATTCAATTTTCTTTCTGAGTAGATTTCAAATACATTTTTAGAGAGTATTCTATAATCTACTTGAGAATCAAGAGAATTGAATATGTAGCATTATGGTTTTCATTTCCTGAAATACATTAGATCCTTATACTCTTTCTGGTTGAGCAAATATTGTCTCCTCTATACTAAACAAAGAAGATTGCTGCTTTAAACTTTGACTGCATCTTCGAATCATCATTTGAAGATAAGTACATTGTCAATTACTTTATTTTATATGAGTTCTTCAGAGATAGCCCAAAAATATCTGTGAGTTAATTTGTGATAGCCTGTGAAAATCAGAAAGAGAGTTTTATTGTGGTGAGCCCGTGAAAATCACAAGAACTGTATAAGGTTGTTAAAGTGAACCTGTAAAAACCTTGAAATATTAAAAGTCAAAATTATGAGGTTAGTAATTTTGGGAGTGGAGTAGGTGTGGGTTTAAGCACTGAACCATTATAACCCCTTGTGCATTGTGGTGATTGCTTATCTATGGTGAATGTTATATTAATTGTGGTGAATGTTGTATTTATTTTATCTTCTCTTACTAGTTTGAAATATTGATTTCAAAGACATTCGTGAAATTAAGTTATCCTACCTAAAATTCTAGGTGAAAGTTTTCTTACAAATTATTTGGAATTAATGTTTAAATACTTGGGTGATTGAGATTATTTATTCCGCTTTATTTTGAAGAATTTGGTATTGTCATATTCACTCCTCTTCTAGAACATTGATAGTTGATCTTTCAAGTGGTATCAGAGCGAGGTTGCTCTTTTTTAGGATTTACTTCTTAGAGCTACGTCCAGAGTTATAAGATGTTAAATTTTGAGAGTTTATCCATTTCTAGGCCGCCTCTCTTTGATGGCTCAAACTATTCATACTGGAAAGCCAGGATGATGATTTTCCTCAAATCCATTGATGAAAGTATGTGGCAAACCACTATGACACAATGGATCTCTTATATGATGGAAGTAGTATCTGAAAATGGAAGCACGTCCATGAAAGAAATCGCTTATACTTTTTGGACGATTGTTCAAAAAAAGTGAAAGTAGTACTAATGCAAAGGCCTTAAATGCAATAACTTGTGCTCTATCATCAGATGAATTCAAAATAATCATTTCATGTGATACAATTAAACAATCATGGGATATTCTTGAAATGATACATGAAAGAATTAACATTATCAAAAAATATAAGATCCAAATCCTCGCAACTAAATTCGAAAAAATTCGTATGAAAGAAAATGAGTCTTTTATGGACTTTTATACGAAACTGAATGACATAGTCAATTTAGTGTGGGGTCTTGGAGATAGAATCCCTAAAAGCAAGTTTTACACAAAAATACTGCGATCACTTCCTGATAGGTTTAATTCGAAACTGACTGCTATACAAGAATTATTGCTCTTAAAATTTCTAAATCTAAATCAAAGATTCTAATGAAAATTCAAATCTTGAAGAAAATGAAGACGATATGGACATGTTGGCAAGAAAATTTTATAGAATTTTCAAAAATAAGAAAAGAATTGATTTTCAAAAACTGTTTGACAAAAGAAAAGGGAATTCAAATTATTAGAAATTTAAAACAAAAAACACTCAATGCTTCAACAATTCTGAATATGAGCATCTTATTTCTAAATATTCTAAAAATGATAAATCTAAAAGAAAATGCATGATAGCTACTTGGGATGAATCATCAGAATTTGAAACTAATTCAGAAACTGACGAATCAGATCAGTAAAATGCAAATGATTTGAAAGCCTTTATGACTACAGTCAGAATCAATTCTTCAGATGATTGTGAAATGTCTGATTATGAAACTCCAAGAAGTGACTATGAAAATGAAGATGATTTTAAAGTTGCATATGATGCCCTATAAAGAGAAAGTTGTAAGATTGTAGTCAAATTGAAAATTCAAAAAGAAAATTAATTGAAATTATAATTAGAACTTGAAAAGGTTGTTTTAAAAAAAAATCTCAATTTACTAATTGTTTTGAAAAAAACTAAGTTAGACTTAAGTTTGAAATTTTATAAATTGCAAAAACTTAAATAAAAAAAAATGAAATTAAAACTTGAAGTTTTCTCACTTCGAAGTTCAAAAGATACTTGGAAATACATCCAAGGTGACCAGAAACTTAAATTGTTAACCTCATCTTGGCTATCTGGTGACAAATCTAGACTGAGTTATATTAGAAATAATTCTTTGAAATCTAAGAAATTTTCTTCTGCTTTTATAAAAGGAGAGTCCTCAAACTTTAAAGCAAAAACTCTAAAAGAGTCAAACGGCAAAAAGAATGACTTCAAAAATATAAAACCTTTTCAAGCCTCTAATATAAAAAGTAGTGTTAACTACCACAAATATCAAATGAATAATAATAGAAATCCTCATTTAGTTGATAAAATAGTGGACTTGCTCAAAGAGCTATTGAAATCCAACTCATGTAAGAATTGAGTAAATACAAATAAGACAAATCCCAACTCCCAAATACAATGAAAGGTAAGAAACCCTCCTAAATCCAGAACCGTAATGAAATGGTTCTAAACATTAAGCGTCTTGTTATCTACACAACTTTTAAAGCAAATAGCCATTTAAGATGGTACCTGAATAGTTGATGTTTTAGACATATGACAGGTGATAAAGCTATACTATCAAACATCAACCAAATTAATGGCAACTCAGTTACATTTGGAGATGGAAGCAACTACAAGATTATTAACAAATGCAATGTACAACTTTCCAACTTATCTCTCTTCGAAAATGGTATCCTATTACACGCAATTTCAGTAGGAGATTCTACCACCATCCTATCACCTTGGTCATTTCAAATGGAGCATCACATGTAAGGTATTTGTTTGTGGAACTAAACCATTAGCATCAACGGACGCATGAACATTTGAAAAGTGGATTCAAGCACGAGAGAGCTTTAAAGAGGCAATTCAAATAAAGCGTTTCAAATGGGCTCAATTTGACAAATAAGTGTCAATTGTATGGTCCATTCACACTCATTCTTAATGTATGATTGAGTATAGAGTTTGTAATAGGTTCTTATATAGGACTGTATCGCCACCAAGACGAGTGAGTACGTGTGGAAGCCTTTTTGTAGGCCACCGATATGGGTGTAGGAGTCCTTGTGTAGGCCACCAACATAAATGTGTGTGGTAAATACTTGAGTAGGCCACCAGTATGAATAAATACATAAGTAAGTTCCTGTGTAGGCCTCCGACAGGAGCATATGTTTGTATATATTAAATGTGAACTTAATTTAAAACTTCGAATAGAGAATAGTGCACTCGATAAGATTGAGTCCACCGGAGGGGAGTAAGTAAGCTGAACCAGATGGTCAGACTGGCTCGAGCCTATGCTGATTAATGCGGGCCCTGCCTGGAGAGAGCTTGGCCCGCCCGGAATTCGGCCCGTTGACACCCCTAAATGGGCCAGCACCGGCGGATGAGGCGTCCGGAATGGCATGCTGTGCACACGTGTGTGGGTACATCAGCCTCAAACGCAGAGTGCCAGTATCAAGGTCGCAAATTTACGGAAGATTATCCATACGAATTTTGGAGGGCATATGTGGCTGAGATCCTCTCCTTGCCCATGACCACCAAATAAAGCCACCAAACCCAATCCTCTTCAGCTTCCTCGCTTCTACCACTCTCCATCTATCCGCCCCTTCCTCTCTAACCCCAGCCGCGTATCACATCGGAGAGAGAGAGAGAGAGCATAGGCATACTCAATGGCAGCAATGGTAGGAGCATCCACAGCAGCAGCAAAGCTTCTTCTATTCACATCATCATCTCCCTCAACAAGCAGCAGCAGCTGCAACAAAAGAGCAAACACCTCATCTACACCTCTCCTCTCTTCCTCATTCACCAATTCCTCCTCTTCACTACTTTCTAGCATTAGCAGCGGCTGTGTTCAATGGTGGACAAGGGCAACGCCATTGACGAGCAGGCCGAGGAGACTGCCGGTTGTCCGTGCCGCCCGTGGCAAGTTCGAGCGCAAGAAGCCCCACGTGAACATTGGCACCATCGGTCATGTCGACCACGGCAAGACCACCCTCACAGCCGCTCTCACCATGGCCCTTGCCTCCCTCGGCAACAGCGCCCCCAAGAAGTACGACGAGATCGATGCCGCCCCCGAGGAGCGGGCCCGTGGTATCACCATCAACACCGCCACCGTCGAGTACGAGACAGAGAACCGCCACTATGCTCACGTCGACTGCCCCGGCCATGCCGACTATGTCAAGAACATGATTACTGGCGCGGCCCAGATGGATGGAGCCATCCTCGTTGTTTCGGGGGCGGACGGGCCCATGCCCCAGACCAAGGAGCACATCCTGCTGGCGAAGCAGGTCGGGGTCCCCAACATGGTGGTTTTCCTCAACAAGCAGGACCAGGTGGACGACGAGGAGCTCCTCCAGCTTGTCGAGCTCGAGGTGAGGGAGCTCCTCTCATCCTATGAGTTCCCAGGTGATGATGTCCCCATCATTTCGGGCTCCGCCCTTCTTGCCCTCGAGGCGCTCATGGCCAACCCCACCATCAAACGCGGCGACAACTCTTGGGTCGACAAAATCTACGAGCTCATGGATTCTGTTGACAGCTACATACCAATCCCCCAGCGGCAGACCGAACTCCCATTCCTCCTCGCCGTTGAGGACGTCTTCTCCATCACTGGCCGTGGCACTGTCGCCACCGGCCGTGTTGAGAGGGGTACCATCAAGGTCGGTGAAACTGTTGACCTTGTTGGCCTCAGGGAGACCCGCTCAACCACAGTCACTGGTGTCGAGATGTTCCAGAAGATCCTCGACGAGGCGCTTGCTGGCGATAATGTTGGAATCCTCCTTAGGGGTATACAAAAGGCCGACATCCAGAGAGGCATGGTCCTAGCCAAGCCTGGCACCATCACCCCCCACACCAAATTCACTGCCATTGTCTATGTCCTCAAGAAGGAGGAGGGTGGAAGGCACTCACCGTTCTTTGCTGGCTACCGCCCCCAGTTCTATATGAGGACCACCGATGTCACAGGCCGGGTCGCCTCCATCATGAACGACAAGGATGAGGAGTCCAAGATGGTCATGCCTGGGGACCGTGTCAAGATGGTTGTTGAGCTCATCATGCCCGTTGCTTGCGAGCAGGGGATGAGGTTCGCTATCAGAGAAGGCGGCAAGACTGTTGGGGCTGGGGTCATCCAGTCCATCATCGAGTGATTGATTGCATCAGTCTTTCCTCCTCAGAACAACAGAAATGATGCTGAATTCGGTCGGTAATCTCTTTTAAACAAGCCAGTGAAAATTCACAATTGCATCCATGTTATATAGGTTCACCTTATACTGTTGTTCTTCCTTTTTGTCTTTTGCTGTGATTTTGGTTAGGTAGTTAAACTCATGATGAATTTATGTAATTGCTTCAGAGATTTCATACTCTTTTTTTTTTTTTTTTTATAGTATGATGTGTTCTTCTTTACCCAAAAGCGCCTCATGGGAGGCAAGCTGAGTGTTTGTAGGTAAGTGATCTCTCTGTTGGAGTTCAATGATCTCTTTTAAGCTGAGAGGTTTGAATTTCAATGATCTCATGGGTACCTCAGTAGTCTATAGAGTTCACAAATTCAAATATTCAATCTCTATGTAATCAACCTAGTGGGAGGATTGTAAACTAGCATATCGAGGTTGGGATGACTGTGACACTTCTAATATGGGTGGTGCCTATGACCTCTGCTTGTCAAACCAAAGCTAAACTTACCTTTTGTCCTAGTCTTCAAATCTAAGGTGATGGAAATCCTGAAAAGTGAATCTTCATCCGTTACTAGAGTCAGTCCTTCATACCATCCTTTCTCGTAATTATTTCCAGCAATCTATGCTTGCAGCTCTTTGCCGCCTCAAACCTCTATAACCATCGTCATGTTTTTCGGAATACTAAAAGATATGTTATATGCTGGTATATTTAATCGTTTATTAACTTATCTCTACTAGATATAACAAGAGTTACCAAGGGCAAAAAACTGCACGCAAATAGTTTTTTGAATTGCTAAAACTTTGCATTAGTAAAAGAACATAGTAAGGGTTTTAAACCAAATTACAAGGTGAAGCCATATGCTAAGCGAAGCTCTCCATTAAAGAGGCATACCACATACTTTCTACGACTGCTGCTCCTTTTCTCCCTCCCACACTTGCAAATTGCTTCTTCTCTCTTCACCTGCACTGCATGTGTCATATCTACTCGTGAATATACCTAACTGAAAAAGAAAATTGAATATATTCTGCAGGATAAATAAATACTAAATTGTCTTCATCTCAAAGAAAATTTCTGAATAAACCTTTTATTTTTCGTTTAAATTGGTTTAAATTGGGCCTGCAAAAGTAATTTCAGCTCAAAAATATGACTCGATTTAAAATCCAACTGTATGGAGTTGCCTTAAAAAGAAATCTTTTCAATCTAAAAAAATAAAAAATAAAAAATTGCATGGAGAAATACGAAAAGAAGTCTCAACTCAAGATGTCTGAACTTTGTTGACAAGGGTCCCCTCTTTTTAGGGAGATTTCTGGGTCATGGTCCATCTGTTGCAGGTGGCGACATATCAATGGTCTGCAAATTAGAAAACCATGGCCTCACTTGTCAAAATTAAAAAAACCCAGTATGACATGCAAGGCCTCCATCTTATATCCTATAATTCCTCACGAAGGAAAGTCTATTGTAGAAGTGATTCTATCAATCTCAAATTCTCAATGGACCATAAAGTTAACGTCTATTGAGTGCATATGGTCAACATGTCATGTGTGTACAGCATCCAAGGTGCTGAGAAGATAGGACCCACCTTCAAGATCTTTGGACACAAAATCTTGCCGATCACTCATTCAGTGGGCTGCACTTATGTGGAGTGAACATCAAGTGGGCTGCTGGTATACATGGAGTGAACCAGTGGCAGTCCATAGTTTTCTACTGGTATCTATGGTGTGGCCCACCTGAGGAATGGACCAGACTGAGCTTTTGGTCCAACAAGCTTTAAAGTGTGGCCTACCTTTTCAGTGGCTGAAGTGTTGTCTATGCATGACACATTGGCCCCATGCACTCAATGGATTTTAATTTGTGGATTATTGAGATGGGGTAAGCATTCCTCTTTTTTCCATTATAGAAAGGTCAGTCGCTTGTCTGGTTGTGTGATGGTTGATATGCACATGCACTGGGAATGAGATATACTTGCAATTCAATTAAACCATCCAAATTGTGGGATCTACTGTAGATATGCCATCACGCAAAATGAGATTGGTTGAATGATCCTTCCTCTGATTAATTGCGTTTATTTGTTGAAGTTGGATCATTGACTGTTTTTCATCTATACTGCCATTACATGTCCATGAACAGGCAAGTTTCGATCCCAGTTCAGTGTATTCTTTGTTCTGTGACCCTCTGACTTTGGTTCCACAACTTGGCTGGTCTAATTTGAGTTGCATTCATGAATGTGCCTATACAATTGCTTGGTGCATGTTTATGAACTATGACACTCTGCAAGTATTAAAGTTTCTGTTAGTGGATCTGTGAGGTTGCTAAGCCAGCCGACAAACTACCCATCCACTTGCCGCCACATGCCCAAATGTGGAACGTGTGTGAGAGATCCAAAATGTCCATCAGGAGTTTCCACCATGTAGATTACATTGGGTAAAACATCAAAGCTGGTCCACTAATCATGCGGACCATGATGATGTAAATAAAAAACAGATGGCTTAGCAACACTTGGCCAACTTTTTCCAAGCTGCCAATTTAGTTTCATAGATTGTCACCAACATGGTCCAGGGACTGAACTGATTTTTGGGTCTGTGAATTGACATGGTGGTTATCTCACCGCTTGTAGATGGTAGCCTTATACACGCTTGGGCTTACCATTGTGGAATCTGGACACAGCCTTCCAAGAAGTCACACCTGGTAAAATCCAAGTCCAAATTCGATTTCATTAAACCAGAGTTTTCAATCTTGAAATCTGAGTTTACATAGGATCTTTTGGTAATCCAAGGAGACCTACATCAGAAACCTGATTCTTCAAGATCCTATGAGAACCGGGTTTCCATGTGCACCCAACCTCACTCTAACAGATGCAAATATGATATGATTTATCTCATGCTTTGTTGTATGAGAATCTGCCACCATATGGTCAATCATTGCCCTCTTGCTTAATATATTGGAGCTTCTTTCTCGATTTGTTTGGGGTGTGGTGATGCTGTCAGTTTGGCTGAGGCCTTTTGGCGAAGCCAAGTCAATTTCGGGCCACCAAACTGCCTTTCTCTGCTTGGAGTGTCGCAACATCAGTCATGATTGTTGAAGGTAGTCTTATTGTAGGGGTGATCAAGTGCGCCATTTTTTTCCGAAAAGGATTTAAAGAGCCTATTCTTGGTTGTCCAAAAGGATTTTAAGTGTTCATTGGCATAGTTTGCAAACCAGGTGGGTTGACCTGGTACTTGGCTGAGTTGACCTGTCCAGCTTGCTTAACTGGTCAGTGGGCCTGGAAAACCAGGCAGACCCTAGTTGGCATGCAACTCAAGCTTGGTTTCCCGAGTCTACTTGGGACTGTTGACTCGGCCGAGCTAACACTGGTCAACCAAGTCTTACATAAGGGTAAACCTGTCAAAAAAAGGTATAATGAAGAAAAAAGGAAAGAAAAATAAGGGGGGCATTCCTTGCCCTTTCTGTTTGCTCTCTTTCTCCCGTTTCCTCTCTCAATCTCACATTGAAGAAGAAGAATTGAGATGCAAACTTTCTTCTTCACTTCTATTTCCAAAATAAAATAATAAAATAATATAGTAAAAGCACGCAGCCCCCCCCCCCCTCTTGTGAAAAAAAAAATTTTTTGATGGAGACATCGCGCACGCATGCCGCCTCTACGCACGTACGGAAGGAGAGGGAGGGCCCCACCGTCGATCTGGCTCGATGACGACGTCCAAGGAGGGTCTCCTAGTTAGAAGACGGAGTTTTGATTCAGTAGAGTGAGCCCAATAATCAAGTAAAGCCCATCATGAGATCTCATAATCGGGGCCCACTAGTCGGATTGATTTTATATTTTAGGTTTTGATTATTTATATTATTTAGAACATCATGAACGCTTTAAATTTCTTTGTTTGATTTTTATTTTAGTTTACTTCATCACCAAATAATAGGTTGCGCACATGGTGCGAGTTTTGGGGTATAAGATTTTCTTATAAATAGGCACCCCTTGTAATTCTTTTGATTCACTGAAGTTGAATAAAAATTCCTGCGTGGTTTTCTGCTCTCTGAGTTGTGGAAAAATTAAAGTGGGTGCGAAGCCCTCCCTTTTCGAAGGGTTAACTACCGTGGTGCGAGGCCACGTTTATCTCCATCCGCCCCTCCATCTTATTTCATCCTTCCCACAACCATTTTCGCACCCAATCCGTTTGTTTTGCAGCTGTTTCTCCCTCCATAGCCAGTTTTCAGAATCTGGCCCTGTAGGAGGGTGGAAACTTTAACGGAGCACCACGCCCAGACCACAACCTGGATTGACGTGAAATTTGAAGGTATTGTAACCCTAGCCTGGCCGACCAGGGCCCAGAAGCCGATTTGGGAAGGCGGGCCTTCATCTCACTTGTGGTCAGCCCATCTGCGCACGAGCGTCAGCCCCGGGGCACTGTCTGCACGCAGGAGCTATTTCTGGGTCAGATTTTTCTCTTGTTTTTCTCTTTTCATCCGTAAGTTTATAAACCTTAACCCTAGATTGACCTAAATCCCCAATTTCTATTTCTTTTCTCACCCTAGGGTTCTTTGATTTGAAATTCGTGAATTCCTTGGATTAGGGATTGATTGTCACGCATGTGTGGATGATTTTTATTTCCCTTTGAGTATTGTTTGGTTTATAATTTTTATTGATCCAACCCTAACGTGTGTAGGCCTGGAACCACATAGAGTCCCCTTAATTGAATATTTAGACTTTTGTGTGGGATGTAGAATTTGTGTAATTGTTTATGAATTATGTGATCTTAAATTTGAAATCTTGCACATCATATCTGAATTTCATGTCCTGCATCAAATTTGGTATCAGAGCTTAGGGTTTTTATAGGGGAATACATTACATATTTAGGGTTTAGTTTGCTTGAGTCCTTCATGCATCCAATTCATCACATATAGCTGTTAGAAGACCGTAGTCCCTGATATTAGTTGCTGAAATTTCTGTTAGTAGGAAGTTAGCAATTCACATTGCTGTAACTTTCTGTTATTCCCTTATTTTGACAACTATATTGCCGGATTTTAGTAACATTGCGTAGTTTCCCTCATGTAGTCTCACAGGATCATTTCGTCCCATAGAGTTGTCGTAGAAAGTCCTTAGGTGGAGTTGCAAGTTGTATGCCTCTACGTACGGGTCATGGTTTTGGCTAACACCCTACACTAAACATGGAACAACTGCTAGATTCACTAAACAAGCTGTCCCAGCAGATCGAGTCTTGGGGTAAGCGCTTGGAACAAGACATAGATCAACGTCTTGACTAAATGGAGGCCTCCCTTAAGACAAACCCCACCATTGGGGTAGATGTCCAATCTCAGGTAGGTGGCCAGGAGGATAGACCAATGAATGGAGTTGACGAAGGAATCAGTCATGAGCATGCACCCGTGCACCCACCCTACGAGGGACATTAAGACCACTATTTTGAGTGGTACAACATGCACGGCCTTGCGGCTAGAGAGGGTGCACCAGAGGCTAGTGTAGAGTTACCCACTGAGGCTATCCTGGTAGTGGATGAGTTCCGTGATGTCTTTCCTGATGATCTACCGGATGAGTCTCCCCCCGGGGGGATATAGAGCACACCAGAACATGGGACACTGTAATACCTATAGCTGAGTTTGCGTTTAATAGTTTTGTCGATAGGTCCATAGGTCTCAGTTCTTATGAAGTCGTTACTGGTTATAAACCTGAGAAACCTATTGATCTTGTCTCTATGTCACTGTCCCATAGGCTGTCAGAGCCTGCAGAGTTTTTTGTGCATCACATTCATTCATGTCATCAAGAAATCAGGCAGGAGATTACTACTAGTAATGAACATTACAAATTTTCTGCAGACCAGCATAAATGTTTCAAGGAATTCAATGTAAGGGACTCTGTGATGGTCCGTATCAAGCCTGAGCGGTATCCTTCGGGGGCCGTTCGTAAGTTACACGCGCGTAGCGCTGGACCCTTCAAAATTATCAAACGAAACGGTTTCAATGCGTATGTGGCAAATCTTCCACCCTCCATGGGAATTAGTTCCACATTTAATGTGGATGATCTAGTTGCATTTCAAGGGTCCATTGATGCATTGTCCAGCCTTTTGCCTAACCATCCTGATTCCTCAGACCTTTTTTTTGATCCATGGCTCCCTCCCGACCCATCTTCCCAGCCTCTACCTCCCATACCTACCCTTCTCGACCCATCTTCTCAGCCTCTACCTCCCATACCTACCCTTCCCGACCCATTTTCTCAGCCTCTGTCTACCATACCTACTCCTCCCGATCCATTTTCTCAGCCTTTACCTCCTATATATACTCTTCCCACACCTAGAGAGGAAATAGAGGATATTCTGGACCATCAGATAATATCCATGTTGGACGG
Organism: Magnolia sinica; assembly: GCF_029962835.1. Classification (NCBI taxonomy): domain Eukaryota; kingdom Viridiplantae; phylum Streptophyta; class Magnoliopsida; order Magnoliales; family Magnoliaceae; genus Magnolia; species Magnolia sinica. The sequence goes on from NC_080575.1 coordinate 42,482,952, forward strand.
CAGGTTTTAGAAGTACTTGGTTAAATGGAAGCCACGTCCAGCTTCAGACAACACGTGGCTTACAAAGGAGGAGCTTCAGAGACTTGATCTTGACATCCTAGAGCGGTTCAGGAGTTTTATTTCACCAGTGGCGAAATCTTCGCAGCTGGGGAGAATTGATGGGGACATCACGCGCATACGCGCTGCATGCGGCCCCTACGTACGTACGGAAGGAGAGGGAGAGCCCCACCATCTATTTGGCTCGATGACGACGTCCAGGGAGGGTCTCCTAGTTAGAAGACGGAGTTTTAGTTCATTAGAGTGAGCCCGATAATCAAGTAAAGCTCATCATGGGATCTCATAATCGGGGCCCACTAGTCGGATTGATTTCATATTTTAGGTTTTGATTATTTATATTATTTAGAACATCATGAACGCTTTAGATTTCTTTGTTTGGTTTTTATTTTATTTTACTTCATCACCAAGTAATAGGTTGCGCACATGACGCGAGCTTTGGGGTATAAGGTTTTCTTATAAATAGGCACCCCTTGTAGTTTTTTTGATTCATTGAAGTTGAATAAAAATTCCTGTGTGGTTTTTCTGCTCTCTAAGTTGTGAAAAAATTAAAGTGGGTGTGAAGCCCTCCCTTTTCGAAGGGCTGAGATTAAAGTGGGTGCGAAGCCCTCCCTTTTCGAAGGGTTAACTACTGTAGTGCGAAGTTACGTTTATCCCCATCCGCCCCTCCATCTTATTTCATCATTCCCACAACCATTTTCGCGCCCAATCCGTTTGTTTTGCAGCTGTTCATCCCTCTACAGCCAGTTTTCAGAATCTGGCCCTGTAGGAGGGCTGAAACTTCGACGGAGCACCACGCCCAGACCACAGCTCGGATCAACGTGAAATTTGAAGGTCTTGCAGCCCCAGCCTGGCCGACCAGGGCTAAGAAGCTGATTTGGGAAGGCGGGCCTTCATCGCACGTGCGGCCAGCCCATCTGCGCACTGACGTCAGCCCTGGGGCACCATCTGCATGCGGGAGCTATTTCTGGGTCAGGTTTTTCTCTTGTTTTCCTCTTTTCATCGCTAATTTTATAAACCCTAACCCTAGATTGACCTAAATCCCCAATTTCTATCTCTTTTCTCACCTTAGGGTTCCTTGATTTGAAATTCGTGAATTCCTTAGATTAGGGATTGATTGTCATGTATGTGTGGATGATTTCTATTTCCCTTTGAGTATTGTTTGGTTCATAATTTTTATTGATCCAGCCCTAACGTGTGTAGGCCTGGACCCACATAGATTCCCCTTAATTGAATATTTGGACTTTTGTGTGGGATGTAGAATTTGTGTAATTGTTTATGAACTATGTGATAAATATGAAATCTTGCACATCATATCTGAATTTCATGTCCTGCATCATTTTTGAATTTCTTTTATTTCCTATTAAAAAAAAGTTATTTGAAGAAGAAAAGGAAGAGTTGTTTTTTTAATCTCTATCGTTTTTATTATTATTATTTATTTTTATTTGTATCTTCTGGAATCTAAAGATGTCCTTTGTTGATGTGATGGTACCTCCATGGATTAAAAGATCCTACCCTCTCATTCAGCCACCTACAAATGGATTGTTGGGATTTGATAAAAATGTCCAACTGTTATGGACTTGGAGCTTTCATTTTCTAATTTTGTACGAGTGGTGGGTTGATGGTGCAAAGATCCAATATGTTGATATTATAGACCTGCTCATAAACAGCCTCACCATCAATAATTTGTCATGTGGAAGAATTACAGGTTTTTACTATTCGTAATTTTTTTATTTTTTCTTTTCATATTAGATCTTCCTTATAAAGAGATTCAATTCAGAACTATTATATGTCGAAGGTCTAATATTGAAATCATTTTAGAAGTTTTCTCTTGGGTTGTCTATGTCAGCAGACAATTTGAAATACCTTGACTTTTTCAAAACCGGTCCAAGTCAAATAGCAATACCAATTTTGAATTTTGTATAAGTGTGGTCCATAGTTGAAAGATCCAAACTGTTCATATCATGGGCATGCTGCTCATAGACCTCATCATCAATAATTTGTCATGTGGAAGAATTACCGATGTTTACTTTACTATTCTTTAATTTTTCATGTTGTTTATTATTTATTTATAACAAAAATAATAAAAATATCATTTTTGACCCTACCAGGTCCTCCCACCCAGTCCATGGTTGACCCAACAGAGTCCTGAGTTAGGTCCTGGTTTGCAAACTATGGTCATTGGAACCTATATTTGGTTGCAACTTTTAGTTTGTTCGGGAGAAGAGTAAGCTTAGAAGGATTTAAATAAAAAATATAATAGCGCCATATATCGAGAGTCCGTCTTTGAGAGGATTTTCAAGTTATGGGGGCAAGGATTCGTAGTAGTTTTGTAAAGTGGTTTGGAAGATTGATATATATCTATCAAAGGCATGTAGATTGTATAGTTATGGAAATTGCCATTGGTTGTCTATCTTAAGCTCACTTTGTACAGCAGTAATCTAGGTAACCGAAAGTTCAAGAGTCATCAGGTTTGACATGTCACATTGTCTGGGTTCATGATGAAAGTTGTGGCAGAAGTTTCATGCTGGCTGCCAGCATGATGCAATCCTCCTTTTTCTGGGCTTGGGACCAGCTATGGGGAACCAAACTCCAACAGGTGCTTACATAGGTTGATTAAATTCAACTAGTGATTAAGAGTGTTGCATGCAATTGTTAGGAATCATTTGATAGTGATTAAGCTGGTTTTCTCTGGATTTCTGGGTTTTTTATAATCAAATGAGGCTGAGATCTTGGCCCTTCTTCAAGGTGTTAAAATGTTCCCAAATTCTTTCTTGGATGCTATGGTTATGGTGGGAGTATTGTACAATGGACTAGCAATGCTATGCTTGTGGAGGGGGGACATTCCACAATGGATTCTTCATTCTGGTGGTTTTTTTTTTTTTTTTTTGGTCCTGACATTGCTATAAGTCATTTTTGTCCTTTTCTTTAGTATAATCCATGGAAGAGGCATGCAAGTAATGGATAGACTTTCTTTCTGATAAATCTGACATCTCTCACTGCCAGATACCTGGATTGGTGTCTGTTTGAGAGGAGTACATGATTTTCCCTAAGAGCCCCACCAAGAGGAGAGCTTTGCTTTGCCTCTGGTTGAGTGGCAACCCTTGATGAATGTTAAAAATTATCCATATATGAGACCTTTTCAATCTCTAATAGTTGTAAAATCTTCTTACTGTCCTACTTTGTCGAAACTAATCCTGGTGGAGGACCATAACCATTTTTCCTTCCATGTTGTCTTTTAGATAATTTCAGTGAGGACTACCACTGAATTTGTCTGATAAAAATTCTCTTCTTATTTTCTGAGGTTACTTGATTAAAACCTATGTAATAGACTATTAGATAGTGCTTGATTGTAATCAACCTATGTAATAGACTATTAGATAATTCTTGATTGTAATCAACCTATGCAAATAGTCTGTTTTGTGCTCTCATTCCTGGCCCCCACTTGGATAAAGCAGGGTTGTGTCAGGTTGGCAGCTGGCGGCAGGCGTCAAACTCATGCCGTAACTTTCATCATGAATCTGAACAATATGACATTCTAAGCTGAAGGTCTAGCCCCTAAATAGAGTGGAATGGTGGAAACATGATTTTCATCGCTGACCCAATTAATTGGCTTAGATGATGGTGATGATGATGATGATGATGATATTCTGGTTGCTGATAAGAGCTGCCATGTTAGGTAATGCATCATGCCCAACCTACATGAATAATTTGTGATAGTTTTAAACAACACCAGCTTTCATACCCGCTTGCATGTGGCACTATGGTGCTCCTCATAAGGTTGCCTTCGCTCCTCATAGGGTAGCAGCAGCCTTTGCTTGATTATTGGGTAGGAATAGGGTGCTTACACTTGACAACCTTCAAAAGAGGGGGATGGCCATATGGGGTACATGCATCATGTGCATGCAAAACTTGGAGTTAGTAAATCACTTATTCATGAATTGCAATTTTGCTAGTGTAGAAGAGATTCTTCGATCGCTTCAAAGTGTCGTGGGTGATGCCATGATGCCAGGGACCATTGATGGCCTGTTTCTAGCTTGGCACAGGGTGGGATTTGGGGAAAAAGGTAGGGTGATGTAGAGGTTAGTTATGGGGAGAATTGGGAGTAAATGGTGTTTGAAGTGTGTTTGGACGGAAATGCATGAAAATGACATGAAATGAAATGGGAGTAAATTGGCATGTAAATGAAATCCTCGAGAGGATTTGGAAGTAAATGGGGTGAAATGCTTTTTTGAGCTTCCTTGGAGAGTTGCATGAGTAAACAAAGGTGGCTACACACGTCCCCCATGCACATAGCATGATAATGATAATCTGAAACAATTCAATTACCGACTACATTACTAAAATCACAGCAATAAAATGATCCAAACCGTCAAAAGGTTGGCCATCTAAATGGATAGTTAAAAAGCGTTGATAAGTTGCTTGTTTGTGATCCTCATGTTTGTGGCCCACCCGAGACTCTGTTTAAAAAAAAAAAAAAAAAATAAAAAATAAAATTTGCTAAAGTATATATTTTAATGGGCTTATTACAAGCATTCTGTTAAATATCACATATGCACACTAATTTGAGCCATTAAAGCTGATTTGGGATATCACATGTTCTCACGAATATATTAAAAAATTCCAATGCATTCTAATTCCTTCCATTTACTCTCATCCAAACAGAATATTTAGATTTCAAATACATTTCATTTACTTCTATCCAAATACAACTAGTAAGCCATTTACTCCCAATTCATTTACCTCTAATTCCATTTCCCATTTACCTCCATTTACTAGCTTCCAAACGGGCGAGGGGAAAGGAATAACTGGTGTTTCCGAAACCAATGCCAGCGCTAGTCAGTTGTTTGGAGATGGGTGATAGGTTTGAAGCTTAAAAGCTCCTGATGAGTGTTTTATTTATTTATTTATTTTATTTTTTATTTTAAATCTTGCTTTGACCGTTATGTTTTCATAGCCTCTGTGCCCCCCTGATGCATAGCCGTGAAGGTGAAGCACGTGCTATCGAACACTGGTGTGGCCAAAACGTACATTTTTTTGTGGATTGTATGAGTTGGCCAATTGAAAACTGAGTCCAGGATGACCGTGGTGGAGCCAGATGCTGTGAAGAAAACTGGAATCATTTGCTCTGTAATGTAATGATATAGGTCCACTATAGCAGATTGTTTGGTGGTGAGGCCCACTGATGTCTTTGTGCCATACAACCCATTAGGTGCGCCCCAATCATAGGCCTGGTGCCCAAAAATCAGATCGATCCGAAAGTGTGGATCGCACCGTAGGTAACAATAGAGAGGGGAAAGTCACCATTTTAAAGAAATTATAGATTGTTTGTGGGGTCCACCGTTGTGTATATGTAATCCTGACCATGCGAGCTCGTTAATCTCTCTTTTTAATTTATCATGCTCTTGTGAAAATGCCAAAATGCCCTTGAGAGAAACAAAAAGAAGAAGAAGAAGAAAAAGAAAGTGAACTACTATTAAGAAATTAACTTCAACTTAAGTAGAGAAAATTGAATATCCGAAGCTGATTCCACTGAGGCTCACACATGCACATGTGGGTTGACTTTGGTCAATCCCACACATGGTGATACACCATAGCCATGCACAAGGTGGGCCCAGATATGTAAGTCACTTGGATAAAATATTAAGCTAGTTTAACTCATAAAGAAGGTTTGAACGCTAGATCAATGCACAAAGTGGAGCCAGAGATGCAGGGCACTTGGATAAATGTGAAGCTGATTAGTTCATCAAGAACCTTATTGTGAACATTGATTATGAACCATTGGAAATTAGGTCCTAAATGCCCATTGTATGAAGTTGCTGATGAGTTGAGTGGTCTGGCCTTTAAGACAGGTCATTTAACGTTAGATTTTCTAAACATGTAGTAAATAAATACTTACAAAAAACTAAGGTCTCTCAATTGTGAATCAGAAAACATTGATACTCTAGCAAACCGGTGGGACCCATAAAAGTGTATAAAACAACCGTACAATCTACTGTGGACCTCATTACAGATGTGCTTTAAGATAAAATTAATTCTGATGCATGCTCCAAACTGGCCGATTGGTGGATGCTTATGGATGTTAAAAGTGAAAGAAGATCCATCAGGGAGGTTCACTCAAATACATTCTGTGATATGTCAGGGCTTCTTGTTTTTTTAACAATGACCCAAGCTGCCTGTGGTAGGTAGGGCTTCCCTTGCATGGGATGACCAATTTTTATTATTATTATCGGATGGAACAATTTCAATGGAGTTTTACAAAAGTTACTTAAATTAATATGGTATTTACATTCTGATGCCTTTTCAAAAAGCTACCTCATTAATAGATATTAACTACTGTTGCGTTTTTTACACGATTGGAAACAACTTAAAGGGCGTTGGGTTTTTTACATGATTGGAAACAATTTACAGGGCAACGTTTATCCTCCAAATTCCTTCCCTGGATATATATCCCACCTGAATCATAAATGGGCTTTATTTTTAGGCTATCGGCTTAAAATTTTTGTGTGACATGTAATGGTTAGAGTGGATTTCATATAATCATTATGGTGAATCTTGTAAAAATTAAGGGGAACATTTCTCTTTGGTGTGGCCCAACTGAATAACCAGTTAGCCTGATTTTTTAGCTCTCAGCCTAAATTGGAGTTAGGTATCTAATAATTGTAGTGGATCTTGCACAACATCCGATCTGCAATTTGTACGAGGAAGGCATTATCTCTTACCTCTTCCTTCAATGTTATCAAGAAAGTGTGGAGGAAATTTTTTTGGTAGACAGATATGAAACTACACCCACCCTTTTATCTAACACCGAGACCTGTTTTTTTATATGGACTGAGAACGGAGAGAAATCTTTTCCTATGTTTGGTGGCACGTGCCTTGATAAAACCCTCCAAAGAGAGTGGTTAGTTTTTAAAAGAAAAACCAAAATTGAGAAAAATACGAGGGCGCTGCCTTGGAGGCACCCTTTCCAAAACCCTTGTTTTCTTAGCTTAATAATAGAAATTTACTAAAAATATCCTTCTAAACTATTGATATCATACTTATATGGGTAAAATGGCAAAAGAAAAATGGGCTGAAACTCCCTCTTTTTACAGTAGTAAATGTGTATTTGGGTCCGGTCAGATGGTATTGGTAGCAGTAACACTACAACTTATAAGAAGAGAAATCCTCCGCTATTTCTGATGGCGCATACCCTAACAAAACCCTTTGGGAGAGACTAAAAGCCAAATAGGAGAAAATTGATAGACATTTGGAGGGAGAGTGGATTGCCTAATGAGCAACTCAGCAGTAAACTCTGTGGGCCCACTGAGATGTATGTCTTATCCATGCCTCCCGTCCGTTTTTTAAGTTGATTTTAGGGCATAAGCACTAAATTGAAGCATATCAGAAGCTCAAGTGGACCACACCACAGGAAAAGGAGGGAATTGAATGCCTATGGTTGAAAACTTCTTGAAGGCTACAAAATTTTTAGATCAAGTTGATTTTTTTTTTCTCTTCGTCCGTGTTTGTGTGACCTTATGAACGGGTTGGATGACAAATAAACATCACTATAGGCCTTAGGGAGGTTTCAATGGTGGAGTTCATAATCCCTACTACTTCCTGTGGTGTGATCTACTTGAGCATTGGATATGCTTCAATTTTGAGGTCATGCCCTAAAAAGAGCTGAAAAAACTGATGGACGGCATGGATAAGACACATACATCAAGGTTGAGCCCCATAGAGTTGACTGATGCCTAATGAGTAGAGTTGTTCATGAACCAAGTTAGCTCGGTTAACTCACTCTAATTGGCTCAAAACTGGGTCTAAGCTAAGCTGATTTTTTGAGCTTGAAAAAATTTCGAGCCGAGTCCAAGCTAGACCAAACTCGACTCGACTTGACTCGGTTTGAATCGATTCGACTCCGATCAAGTTCACTGTGTGTGTGTGTGTGTGTGTGTGTGTGTGTGTGTGTGTGTGTATAGGGAAAAGGTTCTATACGGTCGAGCTCATGGGAACTCCCCATGAGGTTGAGTTGTGTGGGCCCCACCATGATGTATGTCGAACATCTACCCCCATCAGTTAGATGCACCATTCCATAGTGGGCCTAGGGCTTAAAAATCAAGTCAATCTGTGACTTGTGTGGGCCACACCACATACAAAAGTTGAGAGGGGTTACCCTCCATTAAAACATTCATAATCATTTTTTGGGCCCACCGAGATGTGGTTCACAAATCTAGCCCATCCATTATGTGTGTCCCACTTGGATGAGGGGTCAGACCAAGTTTCAGACGCATCCAAATTTCAGGTGGGCCCCACCAAGTGCTTTTATATGTTTTAGGCATGTCTTCACATGATTTTAGATGGTATGGCCCACCTGAGTTCCATATACGGCTGATTTTTGGGATATCCCATAATTTAAAGGGGACCCGTCAAATGCACGGTGTTGATGTTTGACATACATCATGGTGGGGCTCACACAGCTCGACCTCATGGGGAGTTCCCATGAGTTTGACCGTATAGAACCTTTTCCCATACATACATACATACATACATATATATATATATATATATACACACATATACATAAATTAAAAACTATAAAACCTAAACTCGAACTCAGCTTATAGGCTCGAACTTGAACTCGGCTCGAAAGATCGAGCTGAAGCTCGGCTCAAACTTGGCCCAACTTGGCTCGAGCTGTTGATCCAGCCAAGCTAAGCTACCTAGTCAGGCTCGAGGATTGAGCCAAGCCAAGTTCGAGCTGGGGTAGCCTGCTGGCCGAGCCGAGCTGAGCTGGGTCAAGCTCGACTCGGTTTGACTCGTGTACAACTTTGCTATGGAGTAAGTACCTAATCCCCTCTCTGTACGAGGGGACTATCACCTAGCTCCACTTCGGGGCAATGGATCCTTGACTGTGTGCATCACTTTGATGTATGTGACTTACATCCGTGCCGCCCATCCGTTTTAATAGCTCATTTTAGGGCATGATCCAAAAAATGAAGCAGATCCAAATCTTGGGTGGACCACACCACATAAATAGTGGTGATTGAATACCCACCATTAACAACTCATTGGGGCCACTGGAATGTTTATTTTCCATCCAACTTATTGATAGGGTCACTGTTGTTCCCTTTAAATCAACCTGATTTAAATTAATTTTAAACTCGCAAGTATACGAGTCGGGTGTAGACACGGCACATATTACGATATCATTCCCATAAGAATTGGTTGTCACAATTCAAAATTTAAGATTCTTCTTAACTAATCCAACAAATAGTTTAGCTAATTATTAAGTAAAATAACATAAATCAATAAAAAATAACTGAAAATGAGAAGGAAAATTCACTCCAGAAGAACACTAGGACTTTTGAATCCACCCATAATTATCCTAACCCTTGTTTTAGTTGTTGATTCACCCTATTTCAGATTGATGTAAATTTAATAAATAAAGCACAACATGCATCCTTGTTTAGGCACACGGGATGTATAATTTCCTGGAAGCACAATTGAGTTTTCCCTTGACACTAATTATCCCTAATGCATGTACACCAATGATCATGTCTATACAAACATTAAGAATAAATCAAACCACTTAAATCTACATCCATAATCTACTATCTTGATTATGAATCGCAGACAATGAAATTGGAAAAAATATCGAGGAACATATCTTCCCATCCATGTTTAAGCATGAATAGATGTAAATTCTGATCTCTTTCTTTGTAAGGAAATCTGTTTGTGGTCAGATACAAGCACACCTGGTATAAGATTTCAAACAACATCCACTTCTAGACTTCGGGCAAGCTTATAAATTGGAGAAGTATAGAAATTGCATTTAAACATATTAGAGAAATAAATAAATAAATCAAATTCAGATGAAATCAACAATCAACCAGAATTATTCAAATTCGGGGCTTCATCTTGGCCCTACCTAAGAAATTAAAAATTCATGGGGTGTAACATAGATTCAAAGGAAAAGAAAAAGGATACAATCGATAGGAAACATGTCCCTAACACAACCCTCTTGATCTTCTAGCTTCAAACCTTTAATTTCTTTTAATCTCTGCAGTGAACCTGTCACCTCCAACACCAACAAAAGCAACCTCTCCCCAGAAGAGATGATTTCCCACGGCTTTATAGCCATTTCAGCTGTCCTAAACCTCCAACAACAACTTCCCCCTTCATCCCTTAAGAGGAGATGGAAACTCCCTTCTCTTTCCTCTCCTGGTTGAAAACCCCCAAAATGGAAATCCCTCTTTTCCTCTTTTTACTTGTGACTTGTGTAGACAACTACACGCACCATGCATTCAGACCGTCCATTCAGCAGCCGCACACACCATACATCTAGACTGTCCATTCAATAGCCGCACACACCATGTTTCCTGAAACTCCCTTCCAGGAAAGAGACGTAACATGAAATTATACAATAATACTTTCTGATCCGGTTCAAATGTCTTGTGAAGAATTGATTTGTCATGAAAACTTTTCGTCCGTTCTTTATAAAATTTTACATTCTCATATGCCTCATTTCAATTTCTTCTAACTTATTGAGTTGAAATTTATAGTTCGACCCGGCCTTGTTTAAGTCAAAATTAAAGGTTTTGATGGCACAATAAGCATGATGTTCCAATCCCACAGGCAAGTGACAACCAACAGATATTTGAAAATTCGGACACGATGAGATCTGGCGGTTTCACGACTGGTCATACGTGGTCTATGACTGGTCGTAGGTTTCCTTCGACTGGTCGTAGGTTGCTCACGACTAGTCGAAGCTAGCTGAATTTTAATACTGTACTTTGAGTCGTTGGTCTACGACTGGTCGAAGAAGTAGTCGACACTGTTCAAACAACTAGTCGAACAGTCCCTAAGACTAGTCGAAACCTAACAGAAAATATCCGAATTTTGCAACAAACTTATGACTGATCTAGGAAATTCTTAGACAAGTCGAAGCAGTGCTAGGACTAGTCAAACAAAGTCCAGGACTAGTCTTAGAACAACCTAAACTCACTTATATAAAACATATGAATTATGTATCCAGAATGGCCTACTTTAAAGGTCAACCTAAGGTCAGTCATACCTCAATAGTGAAGTAAGGACATTGAAAATAGGAGACGAGAGACCTTTGAAAGTAATGAAACTTGAAGTCTTGATATAGTTCAAACTTGAAAGCTTCTTGAGATCTTGAGTTTGAACTTGAAAGCTTCTTGAGATCTTGAGGTTGAACTTGAAAGCTTCTTGAGATCTTAACTTGTGAACAATGCTTGTCAATTAAAGCTGATCTTGAGTAGAGCTTTGTTCTTTACATATGCAAACTTCATAACAGTGTCTTTGGCACTACAAATTTGACAACAAAAAGGGGCTATAAACTATAGCACTTACGATCTCCCCCTTTGTCAAATTAGTGACAAAACACACTTCTAAGATATGTTACATAACACAAAATATTTGATTAAAGAATCATGCACCGGTTGTTATATCATGCACCAGATGTTACCAACCAGCATACTAACATGATCCTACAAACCTGTAAATCAATATTCAACATAACATACAATCCACTACTGCACATACTCCCCGAGTAACATACATAAAAAATGCAATGCTACTCCCTCCTCACAACATAATCATTAGACACATCACATCCATCCATATCCATTCTCCCTCTTTTTGTCACAATAGGACAAAGGAAGCACAAAACATATGGCTGAGGAGAAATAAGTAAAGAGATATATGAGTGAAAACAAGACAAGATATGAGTATCCAGCATAAACAACTCACATGATCCATAAACTGAGCTAAGTTAAAGATAGTTACAGTCTCAAAACCAGTTAAGCTAGTGCAAGAATAATAAAGTTATAACATACTAGCAAACTTAAAAAAACTAATCTGAACCAGATGAAGGAGCAGGGATGGAAGGATCAAGTTGATGCATGCCCTTGTTCAAGTGCCTAAGATATTTGCGCATATACTTGAATTGTAAATCATGGGCAACAGACATGTTTTCTATCTTAACATTCATATTCTCAACCTTATCTTCCAATGCACGCAAACGTGCATCAAACTCAGAAGGCTCATAATCTGGATCAGTTGCAGAGTCAGATTTAAGTTCGTCAAAAATATCATCCATGTTGATATCATCAGGAGGAAGATCACTAGCTTCTTCCTCATGTTCAACTTCAGCATTGCCACCACCAACACCTTGACCAGGAAGGAAATCAAGCTTCATCTTATTGATATTAGAATTATTAAATATCAGATGATGGATAGGGGCTTCTCTAACCGGCATATCGACTAACATATGTGTAGCTAACACAGTCATCAAATAACTAAAAGGAATGCCACTGTGACCAGGATGGAGTCGAAACTGAATAATGGAGTGACAAATTAAGGATGGTAGACAAACATGACACCGCTAGTAATAGCATGAAGAACTCGAACCATGAAGGAAGTCAATTCAGATTTATTACCCGATTGAGGATACAAGTTAGACACAAAGATTTTGTGAAGAACTTTTTATTTGGGTAACAGATACTTTGAGGGAAGCGCGTTCCCTTTATGTGTCTATTGAACATCCAAATTACATAAATCTTTTGTGAGCATACGTTTTTTAGATACTAAGGGTTTTTCAGATAAGTTATGGATAGGAATGCCCTCATCATTCACAGAAATTTCCATAAGAGCTGAAATCAAATGACGATCAACGTCAAATGATCCTTCTCTTGTGGCTATCTCAAAAGATAAATTTTTCAATGAAAAATCATATACGCATGCAAACATGGACTGGGCAATGGACCGGTATGCTGGCCCACCCCAATGTAATAAGTTTTCCCAACCTACAGTTTGGAGCATAGGAAGGATATCAAAAGGAGCAACATGATTAATATCAACAGGATGTTCAACAATAACATTACGCAATCTGATGTCCCGAACATAAGATGGATCATCCTCGGGAGCTTGAAGATGACGCTTAGTGATAGGGGCCGATCTGGAGGAAGAAGATGGACCATGGGATGTTGTCTTTCTCCCTCTAGATGCCATTTGCAACAAGGATTTCAAGAAAATAAAGAGTTGCAAAGGATTGAGAAGAGGGTTTTCTCAAATCAGATTTTACAAAAGAAAAACTCCAAATCTCAACGAAATTTGAAATAGATAACTTCAAGAGTAAAATAGAAGTAATCTAGATACAAATCTACAAGGAAAAAGTAAATGGAGCATTAACCTTGAAGATTTTAAAGGAATGGTTCGATTAGTCATGCGTCGGCCTGTTGGAGAGTGAAGAGGAAATGAAGAAGATGATGCATTTCTTCCAATTTTAAGTGATTCACGACTAGTTATGGATGTACATGACTGGTCGTGTATACTCATGACTAGTCGAGTACCGGCCAAAAAATTTGATTTTTAGCAATATATACAAAAATTAAAATCTAATCAAGCAATATGATACAAATAGGCATAAATGCTCATTTTAAAATGCACATGCTAAGATCAAATTTCATTTTGTTAAACCTGCTTTTGTTGAGCGGTTTAGTAAAAATGTCAGCACGTTGATTCTCGGTAGGGATATATTCCAAAGATATAAACTTTTCTTCTACTAATTCTCGAATATAATGAAATCTAATGTCAATGTGCTTAGTATGAGAATGCTGAATTAGATTTTTTGAAATATTTATGGCACTGGAATTATCACAATATAATAATATAGAATCCTGTTTAATTCTATAATCACTTAGCATACGTTTCATCCAAACAAGCTGTGTATATGCATTACTAACTGCGATATATTCAGCTTCAGCTGTTGAAAGTGATATAGAACTTTATTTCTTACTAAACCAAGAAACTAAACAGTTTTCAATATAAAAGCAACCACCACTGGTTGATTTTCTATCATCAAGATTACCAGCCCAGTCAGCATCGAGTACCCAGCTAATTGAACACTACTCTCATGTGGATACTAGAGACCGAGATTAACAGTACTTGCGACATATCGCATAATCCGCTTGACAGCAGTCAAGTGCGGCTCTTTAGGATTAGACTGATATCTAGCGCAAATACCAACACTTAGAGCGATATCGGGTCTATTAGCAGTTAAATACAGTAAACTACTAATCATACTCCGATATAATTTCGGATCCACATTTTTACCTGTAGAATCTTTTGAGAGTTTCAAAGATGTACTCATAGGGGTATCAAAATTCTTACCATTCTCAAATCCAAATCTCTTAATCAAATTCATAGCATGTTTAGATTGAGAAATGAACATTCCATTAGGTTTTTATTTACCTGCAACCTAAGGAAATAATTCAATTCCCTAACCATGCTCATTTCAAACTGAGATTTCATCAAATCTGCAAACTCAATAGTCATGTCAGTACAAGTAGATCCATAAATGATATCATCAACATAAATTTATACTCATCATGTTTTTAAATAAATAGAGTCTTATCAACACATCCCATTTGAAAATTATGGCTTAATAAAAACTTTGTTAGTGTCTCGTACCATGCCCTAGGAGCTTGTTTTAAACCGTAAAGTGTCTTTTTAAAGCGATACACATGATCAACATTTTTGGGGTCTTCAAAACCCATCGGTTGTTTAACATAGACTTCCTCATGCAGATCGCCATTTAAAAAAGCACTTTTCACATCCATTTGGTAAATCTTAAACTTTCTAAAACATGCAATGGATATAAAAGTCTAATTGATTCAAGACGTGCTACTGGTGCGAAGGTTTCATCAAAATTAATGCCTTCAATTTGAGTGTAACCTTGTACCACTAGCCTAGCCTTGTTTCGAATTATATTGCCAAGCTCGTCAGACCTATTTTTGAAAATCCATTTGGTTCCAATAATGTGTTTATCTTTAGGTCTAGGTACGAGATACCAAACATCATTTCTCACAAATTGGTTAAGTTCTTGCATCGCAACAATCCAGTTTTCATCAGCAAGAGCTTCTTTTACGTCAGATGGTTCTATTTGGGATGTAAACCATATGTAATTACATATATCCTCAAGTTGTCTATGGGTACGAACACCAGTGAGAGGGTTTCCAAGAATCTGTGTGGTTGGATGATCTTTAACAATCCTCAGTTCAGAATCAATCTGATTAGATGAAGTATCAGATTTATCAATTACTAGTACTCCATCATTATCTGAACTTGAGACTGGTTTGTTTAAGTGATCATCAATGACTACATTGATAGACTCTTGAATCACACTGGTCCTTTTATTCAGAACCCTATAAGCTCGACTGTTTAAAGAGTATCCTAAAAAGATCCCTTCATCACTCTTGGTATCAAACTTTTTCAGATATTCATGATCTCGTAAAATATAGCACTTGCTGCCAAAAACTCGAAAGTATTTGACAGTAGACTTTTTATCAAACCACATTTCATAAGCCGTTTTATTATTACCTTTACTAGTGTAAACCCGGTTAATGATATAGCAAGCTGTATTGACTGCTTCAGCCTAAAGATTCATAGAGAGCTTCATACTATTCAACATGACATTAGCCATTTCTTGAAGTACCCTATTTTTCCTTTCAACTATACCATTTTGTTGTGGAGTTTTGGGCACTAAGAATTCATGTAATATTCCCTAGTCGCTACAGAACTTCTCAAAACCGCTATTCTCAAATTCAGATCCATGATCACTGCGAATCTGGTAAGGTCAGCTACTATTACCAAGATATATCTTTTGCCACCTCGACTTTTCGTCCTGGTAGGTCCTACAATATCCATATGGAGAAGCTCGAGTGGTCTTGATGTGGTATTGGAATTCACCTTTTTATGTGAGTTCCTCGTTTGTTTGCCAATCTGGCATTCACCACATATTTTATCTAATTTTTGTAGTTTAGGTAGACCTCTTATAAGTTCCCATTTGCTCAATTTATATAGATTTCGGTAGTGTACATGTCCAAGATGTTTGTGCCACAAATCAGTCTTGTCTGTATGGACCATGTAACACGATTGATTAGATGAGCTAGATTCACTAATAATATAACAGTTTTCAGACGTTCTACGTCCAGTTAGTATTACTGAACCCTTGTTGTTTAGAATCTCACAGATTTGATCAGAAAACCGTACACTATGGTTATTATCACAAATTCGATATATGCTTAAAAGATTATGTTTCAGTTCTTCAACATACAAAACATTTTTAAACAAAGGAAGGTTATAGAGTTGAACCTTACCTTGGCCCATAATCTTGTAATTGCTTCCATCACCAAAAGTAACTGACCCATCAGTCATATCTTTAAGATCGGTGAATAAAGCCTTGTCGCCTGTCATATGCCTGGAGCATCCACTATCTAGGTACCACTTTGAATGGCTTGTTGCTTTGAAAGCGGTGTGGGCAACCAAACAGGCAACCTTAGGAACTCATTTCAGAACTGTTTTGGGTTTAGGAGTATAGTTGGTCTTCTTCTATCTATTGTTATAAGAATGACCTACTGAGTTAGATTTTAAGAGCTCCTTGAGTAAATCCACTATCTTTTCAGCTAGTGGGTTTTTGTTCTGATTTTTGAAGTTGACATAGCTGCTTTTAGTTTTTTGAAGAGCTTTTGAATTTTTAGAAAAACCTTGACTAGTATTTTTCCCTTTTGAGTTAGAGGACTCTCCTTTCACAAACATAGGAGGAGTATTCTTTTGTTTAGGAGGAACATTTTTATCGTAGCCCAACCCTGATCTATCGCTACATTTTCTAGATCCGGATAAAAGTTTTTCTAACTTTTGATCTCCTTGGGCATACCTCCATGTATCCTTTAAACTCAGAAGAGAAGATACTTCATTTCTAAGTTTCTCATTTTCAGATTTCAGATTTTCAACTAGGGAGGTTTTGAATTCTAAATCGCATTTTAATTTTTCAAAACAATCTGAAATTTGAAATTTTTCTAAAATAAGATATTCATAAATTTCTTTGAGTTTAAAAACTTTTCTTTTTGAAGTTTAAGTTTGACAGCAATTTTACAACTTTCCTTGTATAGGGCATTGTAAGCGTCTTGAAGATCATCTTCATTTTCATAATCACTATTCAGATTTTCTTCGCTAGTTGAATCATCATGATCTGAAAAAGTGAATTTGGCTAGAGTCATAAAAGCTTTCACTTCACTGCCCGACTCAGTTTCAGAATCTTCTGATTCAGAAGAAGTTTCAGAATTAGATGATTCATCCCAAGCAGCTAACATACCCTTCTTTTCGGGTTTGTCCTTTTTAGGACACTTGTTCGCTAAATGCCCATATTCTTGGCAGTTGTAACATTGACTATCTTTTAAAGACTTCCAAGTTTTAGATTTAGGTTTTGATCTAATCTTGTCATTTAATTTTTGAAAATCAACCCTCTTCTTACTCTTGAAAATCTTGTAAAACTTTTTCGCTAAAAGAGCCATATCATCTTCAGAATCAGAGTTGTCTTTAGAAGATTTAAGAGAAATAGATTTACTTTTAGGAGCTTTAAAATTTAACTCATAGGTTTGTAAAGAACCAACTAGTTCTTCTGCCCTCATATTATCCGTATCATGAAGTTCCTGGATCACGGTTGCCCTAGAGTTGAACCGTTCAGGAAGTGAGTGTAGTATCTTTGCACACACTTTACTCTCTGAATTTTATCTCCAAGACCCTACATTGAGTTTATAATGTCATTTAATCTAGTATAAAAGTCCATAGGCATTTCATTTTCCTCCATATGAATATCTTCAAATTTGGTTGTGAGGAGTTGGACTTTAGATTTTTTTGACAATTGTAGTACCCTCGTCTGTCATTTCTAATATACCCTAGGCTTGCTTTGCAGTATCACATGATATGATTCTTTTGAACTTATCCGGTGATAGTGTGCAAGTGATTGCATTTAGTGCTTTTGCATTGGCACTACTCTCATTTTTCTGAAGGGTGGTTCATGAGAAATATGGTGTTACTCTCATTGATTTTGAACCATCATACCAGTCACTTCAGTGGTAGCTGGGTTCCATTCAGTCACTGTGGCTTGCCACACACTCTCATCCATTGATTTGAGGAAGATTCTCATCCTGACTTTCCAATAGGCATAATTGGAGCCATTAAAGGGTGGAGGCCTAGTGACTGATAGGTTATCAAAATTTGACATCTTTTTAAATAGCTTAGATTGTTAGCTCAAGAAATAAATCTAAATAAAAAGCAATAAGAGCGAGCTATTAAGCTTTGATACCACTTAAAATGGCCTAGCTATACGTCCTAAAGGGGGGGTGGGGGGTGAATAGGACGATGCCAAAATAAAACTTTAACAGCGGAATAAAGAAAGATAGATAGCCAAATAAACTAAATCAAATCGCAATGCTGAAATAAAAGCAACCTCTCTAAACAAGAATTGAGAGGTTGATATGAATTCAATTCTAAGGACAACCTTACACCATAAAAACCAAGGGTTTATGGCAAGACAACCTTATTTCTAGAACGTCTTTTGTATCAAAAATTCAAACCGGAGAGGAATATATAAATAGCAAGGAATTGAAATAAATTGCAGAAATTTAAAACTAAATTATTACAACATTCCCATTGTGCTTGAAATGTAAATTTTACAACATTCACATCCACACATACATTCCACAAATCTGAATGAAAAGAGATATAAAACTTAAGCAAGCATTTAAACCACAGGACAAAGAATTATAGTGGTTCACTTGTGTGAACACCAACTGTTCAACAACAGCCACACAACGCTACTCCACTCCTAATATCCTCACACAGGGGATATCAGTGTTCACCATCAAAGATAAGTTTTCCAGGTTCACCCAAAACCTTCACAATTGTATTTTTCTCTGTGGGCTTACATAATTAAAAAAAACCCTCTTCTGAGTTTTCCTGGCTCTCCTCTGATAACCAATACAATGAGATTTTTCTAGCAAATCTCAAAAGAAAACCAAATGAAAGTAAATTACACAAACATAAAATAGCTAAATTTCTCTTTCGTTGTGGCAACCCAGAAGAACCAAGTTGGAGTAGAGATTTAAATGTCAAAGTTCAATGTCCAATACTCACTTTATAATGGTTCCAGGTTCTAATAGATTTTAAATTAAACCAAATTGGGCGTAGCTCTATTTGATTTTGATTCTAAGAAGACGGAATACAGTAATTCCTCTTTTTAAATAAGATTGGAATATAGGAACAAAATCAAATAAGAAAAGCTAAAGAAAGAGAATATTAAATATGCACACTTAGCTTAAAATGGAGCACAGACTTATCTCTCAGAAGGCCGAATTAAATTAGTTTGAATTTCATGTTTTATTCTGAGATTCGTGCTCTATTTATAGGTGAGCAAATTACGTCTTCGACTGGTCTAAAGAACTCTACGACTGGTCATAGAACTAACAGATATTTGAAAATTCGGGCGCGATAAGATCTGGCGGTTTCACAACTGGTCGTAGGTGGTTTACGACTGCTCGTAGGTTGCTCATGACTAGTCGAAACTAGCTAAATTTCAGAACTGTACTTTGAGTTGTAGGTCTACGACTGGTCGAAGAAGTAGTCGACACTGTTCATACGACTAGTCGAACAGTCCCTAAGACTAGTCAAAGCCTAACAGAAAAATCCAAATTTTGTAACAAACTTACGACTGATCTAGGAAATTCTTAGATAGGTCGAAGCAGTGCTAGGACTAGTCGAACAAAGTCCAGGACTAGTCTTAGAACAGCCTAAACTCACTTATATAAAACATATGAATTATGTATCCAGAATGACCTACTTTAAAGGTCAACCTAAGGTTAGTCATACCTCAATAGTGAAGTAAGGACATTGAAAATAGGAGACGAGAGACCTTTGAAAGTAGTGAAGCTTGAAGTCTTGATGTAGTTCAAACTTGAAAGCTTCTTGAGATCTTGAGGTTGAACTTGAAAGCTTCTTGAGATCTTGACTTGTGAACAATGCTTGTCAATCAAAGTTGATCTTGAGTAGAGCTTTGTTCATCACATATGCAAGCTTCATAACAGTGTCTTTGGCACTACAAATTTGACAACAAAAAGGGGCTATAAACTATAGAACTTACAAATATTGGTAAGTGGCATCATGTTTCTGCAAGAAATATTACCTATACATTGGCATCTATCACATGTAGAACAAAAGGCATGGGTGTCTCGGAAAAGTGTAGGCTAATAAAATCCACTTTGTAAAACTTTTACAGCATTTAAAAAAAAAACCAAAATGACCACCACATGCATGGTCATGACAAAAGGAGATTATACTATGAAACTCACTCTTCGGTACACATCTCCTAATAACCTGGTTGGGATAAAGTTTGAATAAGTATGGGTCATCCCAAAAGAAACGTTTAACCTCAACAAGAAATTTGGATTTGTCCTATTTAGTTCAATGAGAAGGAAATTGACCTGTAACAAGATAATTTGCAATATCCGCATACCAAGGTAATTGGGAACCAAGTAAAAGTTATTCATAAGGGAAAGACTCGTTCATTGGCAAAGGATTCTCTGTGGACTCTAAGACAAGTCTAGACAAGTGATCAGCTATCACATTTTTGGAACCCTTTTTATCCTGAATTTCAATGTTGAATTTTTATAACAAGAGAACCCAATGAATTAATCGATGTTTAACATCTTTTTTAGAAAGAATATATTTTAATGCTACATGATCTAAGAATACTATAACCTTTGATCCTTTGAGATACAACCTGAATTTGTCTAGAGAAAATATCACTGCCCATGATTCTTTTTTAGTGGTAGAGTAATTAAGTTGAGCATCATTTAGAGTCCTACTAGCATAATAAATGACATTAGGCATTTTGTTCACTCTTTGTCCTAAGACAGCTCCAACAACATAATTAGAAGCATCACACGTGCTCAAAAGGTAAACTCCAATCAGGTGGTTGGATGATTGGAACAAAAGTTAATAAATGCTTTAGCTTATCAAAAGCTTTCAGACAATCATCATCGAGGATAAAGTAACATTTTTAGCTAGTAAATTGTATAAGGGTCAAGAAATTTTGCTAAAATCCTTAATAAATCTCTTGTAGAATCCCGCATGCCCCAAGAAACTAATCTCATTCACCATTCTGGGTGGAGGAAGACTAGAAATTAAATCAATCTTGGCTTTATCAACTTCAATGCCTTTGCTTGAAATAAATGCCAGAATACAATCCCTTTTTGAACCATAAAATGACACTTTTCCTAATTCAATACCAGGTTCATTTATTCGTTAATTTTTTATTTTTATTTTTTACATCTTTCTAAGACAAGAGATAGATGGTATAAACATTCATCAAATGAAGATTCAAAAATTGAAAAATCATCCATAAAAACCCTTGAGAAAACGCTCAGCCATGTCAGAAAAATTACTCATCATACATCGCTGAAAAGTTGCAGGCACATTACACAACCCAAATGGCATATGCCGATAGGCATATGTACTAAAAGGACATGTAAATGTGGTTTTCTCTTGATCCTCAGGAGTAATGGGAATCTAGTTGTACCTAGAATAGCAATCTAGGAAACAATAGTAGCTATGCCTTGCCAATCTCTTAAGCATCTGATTATTGAAAGTAAGAGGAAAGTGATCCTTCCTTGTGACCAGGTTCAGTTTATGGTAATCAATACAAACTCGCCAGCCTGTGGTCATGCGGGTTGGCACTAACTCATTATCGTCATTTTTTTTCTCACCGTAATCCCAGACTTTTTTAGGAACAACTTGAACTGGGTTGACCCACGTGCTATCCAAAATGGGATAAATGATACCAACATCCAACAACTTAAGCACCTCTGCCTGGACAACCTCTTTCATGCTAGGGTTAAGCCTCCTTTACATTTCACACGATGTTTTTGCATTTTCTTCAAGATGAATATGATGCATACACACAGTGGGGCTTATTCCCTTTATCTCCGCTGTTATCCACCCAATAGATGCCTTATGTTTTCTAAGTACATTAAGCAACCTACCCTCCTGCTCCTTATTAAGGTTAAAAGCTATGATGATAGGCATGGTCTCAGAAGAACCTAAAAATGCATACTTGAGAGTTTCAGGTAATTGATTAAGGTCAAGTTTAGGTGGTTTCTCAATAGACGGGACCGGTTTAGACTCAGATGGTGGAAGAAGTTCCACTTTGCATTTCCATTTAGTAGTATCCATTACAAGAGTAGGGTTAAGTAATGCATTAACTTCTTAGATGGAACTACCTATGCCAAAATCTATGCCAAATTGTGCTAAACAAGTCTTAAGAGTGACACCCTGATCCATAGCTCAAGTGGTAGATTGAGTGTAGATACCTCGTTTCAACACTGAGGTCTTGGTATCGATTCCCTAGTGGGGGTGGCTAATAGTGGAGTGTGTGCTGACAGTGGGGTATACTAACAAGCTAACCCCCCCAAAAAAAAGTCTCAAGGGTGTCTTCGGAATATTTCAAGAAAGAGTTATGCACCAGACTCTCAATCATGTTCACTTCAAATATATCATCTGAGTCTGATGGTTGTTGTCCAGCATTAAAGGCATTGAGTTGGATCTTCATATTTCCAACAGACAACTTCATAACCCCATTCCTGCAATTTATGATAGCATTGGATGTGGCAAAAAATGGACGTCCTAGGATAACCGAAATCTGACTAGTAGGATTCTGGACAGGGTGAGTATCTAGAATGAAGAAATCCACTAGAAAATAAAACTTATCAACCTTGATTAGCACATCCTCAATAACACCATGGGGCACCCTGATAGATCTATCAGCTAATTGTAGTGCTATTTTAGTTGATTTCAGCTCACCAAGTCCTAATTACTCATATACAGATTATGGCAACAAATTAACGCTCACCCCTAAATCAAGTAATGCCTTCTCAATCCTATGATCTCTTATGATGCAAGAAATGGTGGGGGCTCTTGGGTCCCTAAACTTGGGTAGGGTGTTGCATTGAATCATGAAGCTGAGTTGCTCCGCAAGGAAGACCTTCTTGTGAACATTCAGCTTGGGCTTCTGAGTGCATAGATCTTTAAGAAAATTAGTATAAGTAGGGACTTGCTTGATAGCATCAAGCAATGGAATGTTGATTTGCACCTGTTTAAACATGTCCAATATATCATTAAAGTTGTTTCCTTTCTTAATTGGTGCTAGACGTTGATGAAACGGTGCTTTAGGCACATAGGAGGGCACATGAGTGGTTCTTAGAGAGTCAGAGAGCTTTTGGACTTTGGATGCACTAGTGTGTCTCTCCTCTTCATTTTTGGCCTTTTGATTTGGAATTTGGTTCTTCCCTAGGCATCTCTACTTTGTTCTCGATCTATTTTTTAGACCTAAGGGTAGTGATTGATTTGGCTTGCTCATGATATTATTCCTAATTTGAATTAGAGCCAATCTCATACTGTCCTTTTGGATTTGCCACAGGTTGGCTGGGGAACTTACCCTTCTCTTTCTCATTCAATGTGGTCGCAAGTTGACCCAATTATACTTCTAGCTTGGCAATGGATTGTGCATTTACATGTAATCTTTGCTCGTTAGCTTGTAAAGTTTGTTAAGTATCTTTTTGAAATTGAAGGAAACTCTGCATAAAAAGATTAAGCGTATCTTTAAGAGTTGGTTTCTTTGGTTGTGTGGGAAGTTGTTGATACTGTGGAAACTATTGAAGTTGTTGACTACTAGCTTGAGGATAAGACTACATAGTGGGGTTACCAGATGGTCCTCCTTGTTGTGGTCCTTTTGCCTAAGAAAATTTTGGATGTCTAGCTCACCCTGGGTTATAGGTGTCTGAGTAAGGATCGTTCCCAGGTCTCTGAAAAGTGTTCATAGCATGAACTTATTCATAAAGAACTTTTGAAAATGCTGCACTAGATGGACAAGACTACGTATGATAGGTGGGATTGAAACATATGGCACATGACTCGATTTGAGTTGTTTTTGGATTATTTAACACCAAAGCATCAACTTTCTTTGTCAGGATATCAATCTTGACATAAAGATCTGGTGTGACTCCTATCTCATATATACCACATTTCTTCTGTGGTTGGGGACTTCTTTCAACTTACTTAAATAGTCCCATTGCTGGGAGTTTTAACACAAGGTTTCAAAGAAATTTCAAGCTTCGACATACTTTTGGTCATGAATGACCCTCCACTGGTGGCATCAACCATGCGATGGTTTTGGGGTGTCGAACCGTCATAGAAGTATTGAACCTATTGCCACTTCTTAAAACCATGGTGCTGACATTTAAGAAGCAAGTCCTATTGCACTTATTGTCTTAAATCTTGGATTTTTTTTAGTATGCTCGACCTGTCGAGAGCCTGGCACGACCGATCGAGGGAGCTGCTCGATTGGTCGTGGCCTGCTCGACTCAAAGTCCAGCGAGCTTATTATTTGGGTGTCCAGGGCACTTAACCGGTCGAGGGGGTCCCTCGATCAGTCGAGCAGTCTGCACGACCAGTCGAGGTTACGTAGATTCATTTTCGGATTTGATGCGGACTGCGAAAATTTGAGTCGATTTTCATTAGGGTGCGAAACGGAAGTTGCCTAAACTATAAATAGGTGTCCCTAGGCCTTTTCTAGGCAATCGAGAAATAATTCTAAAGCTTCCTAAAGGTATTCTAAAGGGTTCTAGGGTTATCAAAAGGTGTAACAAGTGTGAGATTCGAGGTTGTTCGAATCGGGTAAGTCCTCTCTCTTTGTAATTTATGCTTTCATATTGGAAATTTATCGCTTTGTGCCGTGGTTTTTTCCCGTAAGGGTTTTCCATGTTAAATCTGCATGTTCTCTAGTGTTCTTGGTGCCATTGGATTACTATCCTAGATATAGATTTGTGTGATTCTGCAGGCCAAAATCCCAACAAGTGGTATCAGAGCAATCGTTGGGGCACAGATCTGAATCTGAGGGATTAGTAATAATGGGAAGCACTAAGTATGAGATTGAGAAGTACTTAGGGAAAAATAATTTTGAGTTATGGAAGGTCAAGATGATGATTTCCTTAATTAAGCAAGGCGAAGATGGTGCTCTTGAGGAGCGAAAGTCTACTATAACTGATGATGAATGGAATACTCTTGATAAGAAGGCTTTATCATCGATCTGTTTATGTCTCACGGATGAGGTGCTCTACAACATCATCAAGGAGAAAACTGCGACTAATTTATGGGTGAAGTTAGAGGATGTCTATGCAAAAAAATCCTCTGAAAATCGCTTGCACTTGAAGCGGCAATGGTATAACTTCAAGATGACAGATGGTGGAGATCTGGAGGCTCAGATCAGTAACTTTAATAAATTGGTTTGCAAATTGCTGGATATGGAAGAAGTGATGAAAGATGAAGAACATGCATGTATGTTACTGAATTCTCTCCTGGTGACGTATGAGTCATTCAAGGACATTATGTGCAGCACGAATAAAACCCTGAGTGTCGACACAGTTATCTCAGCCCTTTAAGGAAAGACTATGAGAAAGCTAAACGGTGACATGGGGATAACTTCTGATGCACTGTTTACAAGGGGTACAAATTCTGAACAAGGTACAGGTTCTTCAGGTTTTAGATCCAAATCAAAGGGCAAGGGCAAAGGGAAGGTAAAGTGCTGGAATTGTGGGAAGAAAGGACATGTGAAGAAGGATTGTGAAAATTCTAAATCAAAGTGAGAAGATTTTGAGGTTTCATACAGGGAGGCCAATGCTGCCACGTCAGATGGATCGAGTAGATGTGATGGTGATGTTTTATCTGTGTCTTCGCTCAGATGGCCATACGATGATCGCAAGGACGAGTGGATGCTAAACACAGGGGTATCTTTTCACATGACTCCTCATCGAAGTTGGTTCACCAGTTACAAGGAGTGCGATGGTGAACATGTATTTATGGGCAATGACATGCCTGTAATGTTGTGGCTATTGGTTCAGTGCACATCAGGATGTTTGATGGGGTGGTGCGTATCTTAACTGATGTTAGGCACGTTCCTGATTTGAAGTAGAATCTGATTTCTCTTAGTATGCTTGAGGTAAAAGGATGCAAGTACACAGGTATTGATGGTGCTTTTAAAGTATCTAAGGGGGCACAGGTAATCATGAAAGGGCAATGACTCGGTAACATGTGCAGGTTGATCGAAAGCACTTCAAAAGGTAGAGCTGTAGTGGATGTATTGGATTCCACCTCTGCACGTGTGTGGTACACTAGGCATGGCCACATGAGTGGGCAGGGCAGGAAGGCTGAGACACGTGGATAGGGGTACAGAGCAAGTGGAGCAGCCACCTGTGGAAAGAATCACACTGTATGATCGCAGGATATCGGTGAGGTACATGGACAACTCCAATATCGCAGGGGATTCCTCTTCTATTCGGATGGTTTTAGGTGAGCCTGGTGCTGAGAAGTATAAGGTGACTATGGGCAATGTGATGAATTTGTTATACCAGATCGACATATAGGAGCGGGTGGAGCTTCAAGTGGGTCGGAGAGTGGTTGGATGCAAGTGGATCTTCAAGAGGATACAACATAGATACAGGGTGAGGTTGGTAGCGAAGGGTTATGCTCAGAGAGAAGGGATCGACTTCTCAGAGATATTCACGCCGACAGTATAGCAGGTGTCTATTAGATCCGTAATTGGCGTTGGTTGGCCAATGTGATCTTGACCTAGAAGGATGGATGTAGAGTCTGCACTTCTGTAAGGGAAAGTGAAGAGCAGATATACATGAAGAAACTAAAGCAGTTCGAAGTTAAAGAAGCTGAGAAAAGACTTTGCAGGAGGTCGTGGTTCGACTTGTCTCTTAGGCAGTGGGTTGATTCCTTTATGGTGAGTCAGGAATTGATGACATAAAAATCGCCAATTATGACATGTCTAAAATCAATGTACTGAAGACTCGGTTAAGTGAGACATTCGGGATGAAGGATCAGGGGGCTGTAAAGATGGTTCTCAGCGTTGAGATTAAAAAAGGAGTAGGCTTTGATAATCACAGGAGGAATACCTTATGTGTAGGTATTAATTAAGGATGTGATGGACTAGGTAAAGCCGGAGAGCGTTCCCTACGCATCTCTCCTCAAGTTTTCCTCAGGACGTGTCCCAAAACAGATGAAGAAAAGCAGGATATCTCATGAGCCTTATTCGAATGCGGTTGGCAGTGTATGCCAGGGTCTGGATTATATCGGTTATTTCATAGGCTATCAGTGTTGTGAGCAAGTACCACGACAAGCAATATTAGGTAGCAGTGAGATAGTAAGAAGACTACATCTTTTCTTTTAGGAAGATAAGAGAAAAGGTGGTTGAACACATGGATTTTGATCCGGAAGACATGCTCACCTAGATCGTTCCTGCAGAGAAGTTCAAGTTCTGTGTAACTTCTCTGAGCTTGGCGATGGTAGAAAAGAAGGACGAAGTGTGCACGAGAAGCTATGATGTGATGTAAAAATAACAGAAGAGGACAAGGAGCTACATGGTTGAAGATTGAAGACATGGTGGAGATTGTTGCACTTAATGTCTTAAATCTTGGATTTTTTTTTGGTATGCTCGATCGGTCGAGAGCCTGGCACGACCAGTCGAGGGAGCTGCTCGACCGATCTTGGCCTGCTCGACTCAAAGTCCAGCGAGCTTATTATTTGGGTGTCCGGGGCACTCGATCGGTCGAGGGGATGGCACGACCGGTCGAGGGGGTCCCTCGACCAGTCGAGCAGTCTGCACGACCAGTTGAGGTTACATAAATTCATTTCCGGATTTGATGCGGACTACGAAAATTTGAGTCGGTTTTCGCAAGGATGCGAAAGGGAAGTTGCCTAAACTATAAATAGGTGTCCCTAAGGCTTTTCTAGGCGATTGGGAAATAATTCTAAGGCTTCCTAAAGGTATTTTAAAGGGTTCTGGGGTTATTAAAGGGTGTAGCAAGTGTGAGATTTGAGATTGTTTGAATCGGGTAAGTGCTCTCTCTTTGTAATTTATGCTTTCGTAGTGGAATTCTGCCACTTTGTGCGGTGGTTTTTTCTGGCAAGGGTTTTCCACGTTAAATCTACGTGTTCTCTAGTGTGCTTGGTGCCATTCAATTACTATCCTAGATATAGATCTGTGTGATTCCGCAGGCCAAAATCCCAACAAGTCCTTCCATCTTTTCTAACATTCGTGAAAGTGCTCACCCTCTTTTTGCGTGAAATTTGTAATTTCTCTGCGAAGAGAATTAGTTTTGTGAATAGGGAAGAACTTATTGAAGAACTTCTTAGACAGTTGGTCCCATGTAGTGATAGACCTAACTTCTAGAGAATTCAACAATGCTTTGCCTTATCCTTCAGAAAAAAGAAAAAAGGCGCAAGGAGATCGAATCATCTGAAAAGTTTTGGAACCTAAATGTAGAGAAAATGTCTAGGAATTCTTTCACATGATGATATGGGTCTTCCTTATCTAAACCATAGAAGGAAGGCAACAATTGTATGACCCCAGGTTTAAGTTCAAAATGTGTTGCCGTGGTGGCTGGCAACACTATGCATGAAGGCGCATTAAATTGGACAGACGCTTAATAGTCCCTAAGAGCTTTAATTCCGTTCTCGTCCCCCATTTCAAATAGAATGTTTCTAAATCTTCTACAAAATGTTCTTTCTATTTTAGGATCAAAAGGTGCTAGTTCTATATTCAGAGATCTATGTCCTAACATAAATTGAGTTTTTGAGATGTAGGAAAGAAAGCTAAACTAAGATGCAACCTAAGAAAAATAAAACTA
This sequence comes from Magnolia sinica, assembly GCF_029962835.1. Classification (NCBI taxonomy): domain Eukaryota; kingdom Viridiplantae; phylum Streptophyta; class Magnoliopsida; order Magnoliales; family Magnoliaceae; genus Magnolia; species Magnolia sinica. The sequence continues at coordinate 42,511,598 of NC_080575.1, forward strand.
GAACTAAAAATCACGAATTCCTAAATGCAAATGAAACTAATATGCAAAATCAAGATAAAACTATGTAAACAAAAATTGGAGGAAAGAACCTAGAAAAAGAGATGCTTAATTTTCAAAGACTTGGGAGCTCCTATTTCACTCCGAAGACCTTTTTCTTCCAGCTTCCTTCCCTAATACCAGTAGAAAACAAAGAAAAAAAATAAAGTAAATTTCTTAAAAATTGTGAAATGATGTAAGAAAAAAAAACTAAAGATACGAATTATGATAAGTGAGACTCGTAAATCCTATTGGACTGAAATAGTCCCTAGCAATGGCACAAAAAACTTGTTGTTCTCTTTAAACCAACTTGATTTAAATTAATTTTAAATTCGCAAGTATACAAATCGGGTGTAGACACGACACGTATTATGAGATCATTCCCATGAGGACTGGTTGTCACAATTAGGATTCTTCTTAACTAATCCAACAAATAGTTTAGCTAATGATTAAGTAAAATAATAGAAATCAATGAAAAATAACTGAAAATGAGAAGGGAAATTCACTCCAGAAGAATACTAGGATTTTTGAATCCACCCCTAATTATCCTAACCCTTGTTTTAGTTGTTGATTCACCCTATTTCAGATTGACATAAATTTAATAAATAAAGCACAATATGCATCCTTGTCTAGGCACACATGATGTATAATTTCCTGGAAGCACAATTGAGTTTTCCCTTAACAGTAATTGTCCCTAATGCATGTACATTAACGATCATGTATATACAAATATTAAGAATTAATCAAATCGCTTTAATCTACATCCATAATCTACTATCTTGATTATGAATCACAGACAATGAAATTAGGAAAAATCTTGAGAATCACATCTTTGCATCTACGTTTAGGCATGAATAGATGTAAATTCCTATATCTTGTTTTGTAGGGAAACCTGTTCATGGTCAGACACAAGTACTCCTGGTATAAGATTCCAAAGAACATCCACTTCTAGACTTTGGGCAAGCTCATAAATTGAAGAAGTATGGAATTTGCATTTGAACATACTAAAGAAATAAATAAATCAATCAATTTCAAATGAAATCAACAATCAACAAGAATTATTCAAATTAGGGGCTTCATCTCGGCCCTAGTTAAGAAATGAGAAATTCATGGGGTGGACACAATCGATAGGACACACATCCTAACACAACCTCTAATCTTTTAGCTTCAAACCTTTGATTTCTTTCGATCTCTGTGGTGAATTCATCACCTCCAACACTAGCAAAGCAACCTCTCCCCCCCAGAGGAGATGATTTCCCATGGCTTTATAGCCGTTTCAATCTCCCAAACCCTCCAACAACAGCTTCATCCTTCGTCCCTCAAGAGGAGATGGAAATTCCCTCCTCTTTCCTCTCTTGGTTGAAAACCCCCAAAACGGCAACCCCTCGTTTCTTCCTTTTCTTTTTCTCTTTTTTACTTGTGACTTGTGTGGACAGTCGCACGCAACATACATCCAGACTATCCAATCATCAGCTGCACACACCATACATCCAGATTGTCCATTCAGCAGCTGCATGCACCATATTTCAGCACATTGTTTCTCTTTTTTTATTTCCCAATTCGTGCTGACCATGGGAGTCACATGTACACAAGATCCAACCTGTTTAATGAGTGGGCCTTGTCGTGAATAAGACTTGGTTTCGAAATTAGGTATCTAGATATAAAGTGGTTCAAATCAATCCATACATGTCCAATATACATGTGTGGCCAACATGATCTCGAGGTAATAGTGCATAAAGATGGATCCATCCATTTATTTTTAGGACCTGACAGAATTCCACAGTCTACATTGGATAGGCTTCTAAGGGTTGGACACAACTTCATGGATCAACTGGACCACAAATTTGGGAGAGGTACATTCTTCTGCATCTTTTTCGTATTTTCACATCATCTTCCATTATTTGCAAGAATCATCATAATCACAAAATCAGATTTAATTAGGCTAAGATAAGATACCAACAGGCCTAACTTTTGGATTATAACTATCAATATTTCATGTATATTAGTCACAAAAACCTGGATGAAGGGACCACACAAATATCGGCTTGATCCCAAAATTTTGTGGGTCACAAGAAGTTTTTAATGGTTAATCACCACTGTTTCTTGTTGTGTGGTCCACCTGAGCTTTGGATCTGCTCCATTCTGGAATCATACCCTAAAATGAGTTGTAAAAATGGATTGACGACATGAATATAAAGCACATACACTGTGGCCCCTACAATCAGGGATCATCGAAGCTACGCCCAGATGCACCCATGTCCAAAATGGGAGCGGATTGGTTAGGATTTATTGACTTAAGGTGTTACCTTGACAGGGCGCAGATAAGGTGCTACCCCGATAACAGCTTAACGGGTGTTATCCTTGCCATAGGGCCCACCTTGATGATATGTTTTATATCCACTTTGTCTATTCATTTTTCCAGCCCATTTTAGAACAAAATCCCAAAAATTAAGCATATCCAAATATCATGTGGACCACACCACAAGAAATAATGTGTTTCGACCAGAAACAAAAAGCATTTGATTTGGGGAATTATCTCACTCAATAATGACAAAAGAAATAACTAAGAGAACAATCATCGAATTTATTCATTCTGAGTTCTTTGCGTCCTTTTAATACTCTGATTCTGAGATAAAATTTCTAGAAAATACAAAAGTTCAAGTATTGAATAGGCTCAAATATAAATTTCGGCAGCATTCCAGCTCATATCAGTCATGTCTCCATGGGAGATGAGTTGTGTGAAATTTTCGTGTACTTTGTCCCTCATTGACATGATAAAGGAGTGTTAAGATTCCTTTGGAACATCTGAGTTGGCCCAAAGACTTGTGAAAATGTAGCATAGTGCAGCCTCAAAGAGTACCCACGCAACTCCTCCATGAGTTGCATGAGTCGAGGAGTTACCCGAGCCGGCGCAACTCTCCAGGAGTAGTGCGGCCAGGCCTTCTGCGCTCTACACTCCCTCTCCCTCTCTCCATCTCCAGTACCTGTCAGAGACACTGGTCTTCCAAACATCCGATCCTGCAAATGAGGGGGTAGGGGGAATTTATAGGCTTCCGCACGTGTGGACCCTCGAATCTTGTGTCGTGGACCCCACTTCGCATCATTATGTGTCTCAACACAACCGTCCCAATGACAAATTTCATGCACCCGCGCAAGTGGGATGAGTTGTGCGGGTCCGCGCTACTCCTTGATTCTGCGGAACTCCATTCTCCCGCTTAACTTGAAGCTTCTGCAATTTTCTCCTCACGTAACTCGTGATCGGTGCAACTCGCTTCCAGTGTAACTTAAATCTTCTGTAATCTACTCCCCGTGCAACTTATGATCTGGCAACTTGATGCCCTTCTTCTTTCTTCTTCTGGCCCTTTCTTCTTTGTCTTTGATATCTTCTCTTCTGTCAAAATTTTTGTGTACTTAATAATGTACAATGAGAACTTTCATATACATTTTTATGCACCAACAAATGCCCCCTCGATCCTTCTTTGATTTGTATACAAAATCAAATGAAGGATCGATCTTCTTTTGCACAAAAATCCTTTCCCAGCAAAGGACTCTTCATGAATGTAGAGCTGATTACATATCAAACAAGGATCGCTTGAACGGAGAACCTCAGCAGTCGCGTTCAAATGGAAGCGGTCAAAGGACGACTGGATGATCAGGCTCGGCCGAAAGATTGAATGATCATACTCGAACGGAAGACTGAATAATCGCACTCGAACAGAAGACTGAATGTCCCAGTCAGAAGCACCGAGTGAATGCTTTAATAGGGAGGATAATGCAGTAACAAAAGCACTCTGTCTTCATAGCGGTCAATCAGATAGAACGCCTTCCTACGAACAGAGCTACAATTGCATCCTCCACAGTTTTAACTTCCTTATTCGCACAATTCTCTTTTCATTGAAACTTGCCACTGTAACAGTTATGGCGATCCATGTTTGTGTAACTTGATCAGAGAACTATCTTTCAATGCTGCTCCTGCTGCAACAATCTCTTCGATCAACTCCAACAACTCTTTCTTTGAACTCCGTGGCTAGGTAATTATTCTTTAATGCTGCTCCTACTACAACAATCTCTTTGATTATTTTCTTTATTTATAATCTGCATAATCCAAGATTTCGAATGGTAATCTTTCCTGCCAAATTAATCTGAATTAGTATCTTAAGATATCATAATTTTTTAATTTAGTTTTATGAAGTATTGATAATTGTGAAACAAATCGAAAGCTTTTAAAATAATTGTAATATTTGCAATATGATGATGATTTAGTCATTCCATCTCTGTGCTTGTCAGCGTGCTTTGCATTGCATTTGTTGCAATCATTACTCATTATATCGTACTTTTAGAGATGTCATTTCTGGCTCTAAAAGTTCAATCACTGAGTCTTTTCTAGTTTGTACTCGTTAGCATTTCTTCATAAACTGGCTAAGAGTGTATTTTCCTTGGACCTTTTGCTGATTCAGAAAAATAAAGAACACTTCTTTTCATTTACTAACTTTCTGGAGGATATAGAAGTTATCGACAATGATTCCATCTCTTTTGGCGAACATTCGTTCCTTGTCTTCATCAGGTCCATTACTCTTCCATTAAAAGAAGGTAACAAGTTCTGGTGAGAACCATATTATCCCAGCTGATCATATAGTTGGAGAGCAATTTTGAATGTCAATAGTGGATCTCGCTTCATAATTCGTACTTCTTATTGCTGGATGTGTTGGTGTGCCCAGTAGACTATGCCATACATGTTCTTCCGCCGCATGTAAGAAATTATTAGAAAGACCAAGGTATAGGATTTCTTTAAAGAGACAGATTATGCCCCCCCTGTTTAGGTGCATATTCTTCCGCCGCATGTAAGAAATTTTTAGAAAGACCAAGGTATAGAATTTCTTTGGAAGATAATAATTGTGAAGCAAAGCATGCTGCTGCTCTTGAAAGATGAATAACACTCAATGTTCCTTTAAGGAATTAAAAGAATATATCTGAGTCATCAAGCCGTCCGGAAGAAAATAATAATTCTTTGCTATTTTATTCTCTGTCGCTTTTGAGGATTATGTGAGATAATATTTCTTCATCGTTAAGAAGGCAAGAGACAGAAAGTGCCCGCGGCTCTTATCGGAAGGATAAATATACTTTTTGTCTGAACACATTTTGACTGGACATGTCCTGACATGACTAGAATTAACTCAACTTAACTTGACTATACTGAACCTGACTTGACTGAACTTGACTGGACTGGACACTTTCACACACAGTTTAAGCTCTTAAGTAGTTGGAGCGATCACAGTTTAAGCTCGTAAGTAGTTAGAGTGATCACAGTTTAGACTCATAAGTAGTTGAAGTTGGTCTTACACGAATGACCGCTGTAACTCTCTAGAGTTCGTGGGCTTATCGCGGCCGGGGAGTTCACAAACTGCGATCTATCAGAGGGGCCCAGTGAAGCTACTGGGGCAGTGAACTCAATAGGATTACGCACAGGGTTGGCCACAGTAACTCTCTAGAGTTTGCGGGGCACAGAAGGCTACCGTGGGGTACCAAATCCAAGGCCGTCAGTCCATTAATGAGGGGTCATCTTGCTTCAGAGACCTATCATCTTGCTTCAGAGACCTGCCCTCATACGTTACTGCTGAAATCAAGCTAGGGATCTGGGGAGTTATCCTGCTTCAGAGACTCACTTTTCCTTCGTCTGCAATGTCAGACCCATTCACGAGGGGGCGTTCTCTGGCCACCCAGGTGACGCTGCTTGAAGTTGTACAGATGACATAGGTCACCGCCCGTATGGGTGTGCGTGATGCTCTCTTTGGGCTTTTTTAGGCCACAGGCAACACTACTACTCGTATAGTTCTGCCATATCACCATCGCTAATAATGATAAACCTTATGCGTATTCATCTTCATAACGGCGTCTTTCTTGCTGTCATACATGATAGATCGTCATTACTGTTGTGACCCTTGTATTTGGATTTATAAGCTTATTCTGCTACGGCAAATGATGAACTGGCCTCATTGGGATAATGAATTGAAATTAATATATCGCGCTTGCTGATGATAGTTAACAAAATCTTATGGTTAAAATGGTATATCAGCTTGGCGGTGCTATTAATTTCAATAAATTTAAATAATAAAATGGCCTCGCATCATTATCATGATAATAGTAATTACAGCTTTTGACAATTTGACGATAGTCACTGGTGCTTCGATAATAATCATTTGACGATTGGCAATGGCGATAATCATTGACGTACCTGAAAACTTGTATTTATTCATATAGAAAGAGGAATACATTCTATAGTTTTTTATTACCTGCCTTGCCCCCATTTGATTTTGAAGGTATTGTGCCGATACCTTTTGAAGCCAAAATCACCGCCCTCCATGAATTGGCTTATTGTTGACAAACTAAATATGTGTGTGCCGATGCCCATTTATGCCTCTAATGAAGAGTGCTTTTGTTGCAATTTCATATCTTTCATCTCATTTGCTTCTTTATCGGGGCATTTAGGCTGCAATACCCCTGTTTGTCTATTACTGGGCATCAGCTCATCACATGAAGCCTGTCATCATCTTCAAATACAGATGCCCCCAGAATTTTCTTTTGATTGATGAACTGCTTTACCGGTTCATTGTTTTGGTGGTCAACAGAAGTCAGATCTTCCAGATCGACTCTTCTGACAGATGTCACTGACAATCCACTTACGGATGTCATATTTACAACTGCCTTTCGACGTTGTTCATCGTCTTTTTTCAGGATTATTTCTCCTTGCCTTATCATCCTTTGTAATATATTTTTTCAATGTGAAGCCATCTTCTGCTGATACCTTAAGCAGCAATGGTAATGATAATAATTCCTTTCTTTAGTCATTTTAGCTTCTTCTGGATATCTTAGTGAAGGTAACCTGATGGTTCCAGCAGCTAGTAATTGCTCCATCATTGGCAACACATCCTCTCTATCAAATGCATACTCTCCATGTGAGTCTTATGACTGTCGTCGCTTATCGTTCTTATGGTCCCTTCGCCGATCTGAGTCTTCTCTTCCCTTCGTTTCTCTCTCATCACGGAAGGTGTTTTTTTTTGGCCAACAACATCACTACTGTGCTGTTTGACCCTCTTTTTTCGGTTCTAACTTGGAAGGCTGACATCTTTTTAGTCATCAGCTCAAGTGCATGCGCCTTGGTCGCCAAGTCTGGAAAGTCCTTATATTGGTGCTAGTAAGTCCGAATGCAATCCTTGTCTCCATAGAGCTTTGACACATTTTCATCTGTTCTCTCTCTCTCTCTCTCTCTCTCTCTCTCTCTCTCTTCAGGTAATTGCCGGCATGATGCTCCCAAGGTCTTCCACTTGTTGATGAATTTCTCCACAGACTCTTTGTCTTACAGATGCTAACTCCGCATTGCTAACATCATGGTCCGATGAAAAGAAATTTGACATAAATGCATCCTACATCTGTTCCCAAGTTTGTATTGATTCTGGGGCCAGGCTGGAGTACCATCAGAATGCTTTCCCCGTTAAGGAAAACCCAAATAGAAGTAAGCAATATTGGGGAGACTGTTATGACCCCTACAGTAGCTTGGAATTTGTCTTTCCTGTTTGATGCAAACTGCTCTTGCTGGGCCGAGGGTTGTTCAAGGGCATACTTAACTACAAATCCTATTGGTATGAAGTAGATTGTTTCTCTTTCCAAGATTGCCATTTCTCTTGAAATTTATAGCTTGGATATGTACATTGTTTGTAATTTTCTTTGTCAGAGAACATATACAACATTGATTAGTATTCGTTTACAAACATATTCTATCCCGGAGATGAAAGAAAGGATGTTCCTACCGAGAGTCGCTATTTTGGCGCCTTATAGGACGCCAAACAATGATGAAATTCTCTAAGTCATTTTTAAGTCAATATTAAGTAAGATAATCCCCAGTGGAGTTGCCATTTTGTTTCGACCAAAAACGAAAAACATTTGATTTGGGAAATTATCTCACTCAATAATGACAAAAAGAAAGAACTAAGAGAACAATCATCAAAGTTATTCATTCTGAGTTCTTTACGTCCTTTTGATCCTCCGATTCTGAGATAGAATTTCATAAAAATACAAAAGTACAAGTATTAAATAGGCTCAAATATAAATTTCAGCAGCATTCCAGCTCATATCAGTCATGTCTCCAGGGGAAATGAGTTGTGCGGGATTTTCGTGTACTTCGTCCCTCATTAACATGATAAAGGAGTGCTAAGATTCCTTTGGAATATTTGAGTCCGCCCAAAGATTTGAGAAAATGTAGCATAATGCAGCCTCAAAGAGTACTCGTGCAACTCCTCCATGAGTTGCGCGAGCCGAGGAGTTGCACGGGCCTCGCCAGGAGTAGCGTGGCCCGACCTTCTGTTCTCTACACTCCCTCTCCCTCTCTCCATCTCCAGTACCTATCAAAAACACTGGTCTTCCAAACATCCGATCCTGTAAATGAGGGGGTAGGGGGTATTTATAGGCTTTCGCACGTGTGGACCCTCAAATCTTGCACTGTGGACCCCACTTTTCATCATTGCGTGTCTCAACACAACCATCCCAATGACGAATTGTGCGCCATACTACTCCTTGATTTCGCGCAACTCCATTCTCCAGCGCAACTTGAATCTTCTGCAATCTTCTCCCTATGCAACTCGTGATCCATGCAACTCGCTCCCATCGCAACTTGATTCCCTTCTTCTTTCTTCTTCTGGCCCTTTCTTCTTTCTGTCTGATATCTTCTCTTCTCTCAAAATTTTCGTGTTCTTAACAACGCACAATGAGAACTTTCGTATATATTTTTGTGCACCAACACAATGATAATTGAAGGCTTGCCATTAAAAACTTTAGTAATTTATTTTTCATCCAACCTGCTGATAAGGTCAACTAGAATGGGATGAAGGGAAAATACAAAGATTATCTTGACCCAAAACTTTTGTGGCCTACAAAAAACTTTTAATGGGCATTCACCACTTTTTTCAGTGGTGTGGTCCACCATCTGCTTTAGTTCTGGTATAACTATAAGTGTAAAGCTTTGTCAATTACATATGTTGTCCAAATGAGCCCTATGGATAAGATAAGATAAGTGTGCCATGGTACTACATCACAAAAACTAAAAAATGCATCAAAACCCTATAGGAAAACCTTATGAACCTATCTCCCAAAGTCTAAGCATGGATTAAATGAAATGATTGAAATTCAGGCATGTTCGGTTGCACCGAACCTACATTCGGTCCCACCAAAGTGAACCATAACATGATATCAAGCATATTAGCAAATTCAGCCGTAATCGAATGTGAAATTTGGTCCCACTGAATGCACCTTTGGTGCCACTGAAAGCAACGCTCGGTGGCACTGAAATAAGCCACAACAAGATAGCAAGCAGACTAGCTAATTCAGTTCCATAGAGGTAGCGCTTAGTGCCACCGAACTTCGCAAAAATTGTACAGATAGCAAACGATCAAATTTGGCTACAACCGAATGCTAAATTCGGTCTGACCAAAGGTCACCTTCAGTGCGACCGAAGGTGCCAAAAACTGTCTAGCAGTAAGAGTTAATTTTCATGTCTAATTTGGTACGACCAAAGATGCCAAAAACTATCTAGCAGCTAGAGTTTATTTTCATGCCTAATTCAGTGCGATCGAAGGTTAATTTGATCCAACCGACAACTAGTCATTTTTTTACTGTTTTTCAGCTGTTTCAATCATTTTATAAATACAATTCTTGGGCATCAAAACCAAAGGGTAAGAAGTAGATAGAGCTTTGTGAAAGTGTGATTCTTTAACTAAAAACCGTCCTCCCAAGATCTTTCCCTCATGGAATTCATCATTCAATCCTCGTGATCAAGCACATTTATTGAGCATTCAAAACTCGAATTGAAATATGAACTCTAGCATTCATTAATGCTCTAATGCTTATCTTTAATGGCAAATCTTTTGTGATAAAGGGCATTGAATGCTAGTCCTTGGGAATCGTAACCTAATCCTTAAAAGATCCCTCATCTTGAGTTTGGATTCACCCACCCTTCATCCATACCTTGGCACCAGTAGAGGCACATTTATTTCAAAATTACAGTTCAAGAGAGCTAAAGAAGATGCTTTCATGATTGATGAAGCTCTTCAACAAGGCGCTTCAATGGGGTTCATTTACTTTAACTAAGAAAGTTATTTTTGAGTCTATTTTGTCTGGAAACCGATTCTTGTGTAGAATTGGGTTTCAGAGTTTGACCAACCAAACTCATATGTTTTCATCGTTGTGTAGGGTGTCTTGATTGAATTTGAGATCCAAACTCTCTAAGACCTTTTGTAGGCCATCAACAGATGTAAAATGTAAAGACCCTATGTAGGCTGTAATGGTTTATGGTAAACTTAATTTAAAACTATTTTGATAGTGAAATCCGGTACACTCTAAAAGAGATTGAGTTAGCCGGGAGTGGAGTACGTACATAGCCAAACTACTATAAATAGTACGCAATGGGCCGAATGATTTTTGCTTGTAGTTATTTTTACCTTACTGAATGATGTGGTTGCCTATCCTTACCGTAACAAACATGTTGATATTCACCCCCCTCTCGGACATTAGTCATATATTCAAGCTTTACTAGTAGCAGTAAAACCGCAATTTTAATAATGTCCTAAAATGTGCTGAAAAAACAAATGGATAGCCTAGATATGAAACATATTTATCAAGGTAGGCTATCAAGTTGCAGACAAGGGGATTGCCCAGTGTGCCAACCTCTGTGGTGTGTTGACATCACTCTGTGCCCACCATTATGTATGTGTTATATCTACATTGTCCGTCCATTTGGCAAGATCATTTTAAGTCATGAGACAAAAAATGAGGCAGATCTAAGGCTCGAGTGGACAACACCATAGAAAGAAGCGGGGATAATGATTCCCACCATTGAAACCTTCTTAGGGCCCACCATGATGTTTATTTGTCATCCAAAATGTTCATAAGGTCACAAAGACATGGATGAAGGGGAAAAAATAAATATCATATTGATCCAAAACTTCTTAAGAGCACTTCTTTGGCCAATAAGAAATTTTTAGTGGTAGTTGTTCATTCTGCACTGCTTTTTGTGATGTGCTCCAGCTGATCTTTAGATCTGCCTCATTTTTTTGCCCATGCCCTAAAATGATCTCGTAAAATGTGGATATAACATATACAACATGGTGGGGCCTATGGAACTTGTTAATGTCGCCACACCACCATGCAATCCATTTCCCAAGTTTCACAGGTGGAGTGCATACTGGGGAAGCAGATTGGCTGGCATAGCACACACCACCAGCCTAGCTACGTGTTGCACGAAGATTATCATTGAAGCTCCTTGAGCTCTGACTTGTACCAATGGTTCAAAGGAGATCAAAGTTACATGACCCCACAATGATGTATTTATTATATCCACACCGTTCATACACTTAGAGATTAGAGCATTACCCCAAAAATGAGTTATATCCAAAGCTCAAGTGGACCACACCAAAAATAGCAGTGAGAACCCCCAAATGATTTTAATGGTAGACGTTTAATCCCTCACTACTCTTTGCAGTGTGGTCCACTTGATCTTTGGATCTATCTTATTTTTTGGCTCAAGCCTTTCAATGAGCTCGCTAAATGGACAAATGATTTGGATATAACACATAACTCAAGATGGGATCCACAGAACTTGGTGATGTCCACACAATAGCCAACTCAGTGGTGTGTGGAACACAGCCAATCCACTTTGCATATCGGACCTTCCCTAATGTTCTCGTATGGGAGGGGCGCTGATCAGGTACTACCCCCGCCCCTGCAGAGCTCAGGACATGCTGGATGTGTAACCTCTGTATTAGTGGAGAGCGGGAATGTCAAAAGTAGCCGGACACATCAACAAATGGACGATGTTAGCCCGTGTTTGTACTCGGGTCAATGAAAAGCCCTAAACCTCTCATTTTCTTTTATTCTTTACGTTTCTCTCTTTATTCTCACTCCCTCTTTCCCTATCCATGTAATCTCTCTCTCTCTCTCTCTCTCTCTCTCTCTCTCTCTCTTTGAACAACCCCAAACCCTCCCTCTCTTTCTCTCCTGGCTTATCCCTCTCATCTCTCCCTGATCAATCTCGCCCCTTGTTTCTCTAGCAACATTCCCTTATCAATCTCGCCCCCTCTTTCTCTAGTGGCATTCTATTGCAACCCATTTGCTGACCACTATCATCTTAATGGATCTCTCATCGTACCTCTGCATATAATGGGTAGGGTTTCTACCCTAGATTTATTTTTCTTCATCCTATTTACATGATTAGATTATAGATTTGAAATTAGGGTTTTTCTTTTGGAAAATGAATTGGGATATTATCTTTTGTAATTGGAATTTAGAGTTTCTCGTTTAGAAGTACAATTGCAATTAGGGTTTTGGGATTGGGATTAGTAAAAATTCTCTCCCATCACATAATCCTAGCCATTCGATTAGTGGTCTATCCGAAATTCAGTTGGTAAAAGAAAAATCCATCAATCGTGATGGGCATGCCCTCTTTGTGATGGAGGAGATTTTTGGGGCATGGCCTGTTTGTGATGGGCCTCACTGGAGAGCTCACTGTACAATGAAAAGAGATTCTTATTAAAATTTGCATTTTCTATAATCTAATTTACATGATCTTATATAATTATTTCATATCAAATTCCTATGTACCCATTTAGTTTTCTTCTTTTCTTATAATGCAGAACATACAGTTGGGATTTGTATCTTGAAACATTTACCATCGGGCACACTCATAACCTAACATGGGGGTGGTGCACTCGCTATATTGGCTGATTGTCGCAAAATGATCTCTTTGCTGGATGGTTCATTAGCTGTATTCTCCATTGAATTCATGTTTAGGGGCCAACCATTTCTGCATCAATGTAGCTAGCTTATACCAATTGAGGACTGAGGTTGTTGCAGCTGCATTATATGGGCATTGACCATAACTAAGATTAGTGGGGTGCTCCTCGTGGTGGCAAAGATGGAGAGGTTGCAGGCTATGAAGAAATTAGTGATACTATTGATGTCTTAAGTTTTTCATGGGCATGTGATGGCCTAAGGTTATGCTACTTGTTGCTCTAGCTAAGCATTTGGTCTAGTCATGGATCTATTTTTTATTTTTTTGTACTTATTGTGGATATGTTGTTTTCTTTCAAATACGTTGTGTAGTGTTGTCTAGACTGGGTTATACTATAAGTGAGCCCCGGAACTTTTTGTGCACCTAGCTAAATGCTTATTCAACTAATTTGTTCAAATTAACTAAGTTATGGGTGGACTGTTCTAGCTTTATATGGAAAAATAATAATCTAAAACTAGGTTCTCATACGTTTGGCTCTAAGAAGTCTCCCCCCCAATGGTGTATGTTAGCTGCCTTCTTGCCCTCTCTCAGCATTCCAACCTGATGTAGAGTGGGTCACGGATAGTTTCATGGCCAAGATGGATCAGAAAAGGCCCGGTCAACGACAGAAGTGATCCAGACTGTCGGAACTTAGATCGGGCGTATCTTACAATCCAGAATGAGTTATCGAGCTTAAAATATATGATTTTGGGGTAGAACGGGCTACTTTAGCCAACCAACCTAGCTATGCCAGGTTACATAACCCGGATTTGTGAAATACCCCTAGATCGATAGTCGTTTCCCTGTTTTAATTTCATTTTTACTATAAATAGTAAGTTTTAGTTTGATTATAACTCTTCATCCGTTAGGCTTAAGGAGTTGCGTCCAACATGAGAAGAGCTTAGAATAATTAGGAGAACGGTGTGGTGAAGCCAAATAGGACACTACTATTTTTGGCCGAAAACTTTGTGCACTAGTAGACATCACGACCGTTTATAAATAGTAAGTTTACTATTTATAGTAAGTCGCGAATTCTAGGAGTTTTAGTTGTAGTTTGCTTCTGATTTCTCTCCCATTGGTTGGTATCCCTATTTAAATGGTTTTGAACTTGTTTATTGGGATTCATTAAATCAATTTTGAATTTATTAGAATTTATTTCTATTTTCTGCTTTCTTTCCTCATGGATTTGAGAAGTCTCTGTGAGGAGTCTAGAGAAGCTCCGTGGACTCGGAGTAGTTATGCTCTTGAGGAAGACGGTGATTGACCTCATCACGTTCATCCCTGCGTCATAGCCTCACTTTAGCACCTATGAAGCACATTTGACAATTGCAAATTAAGTTGTCAAGTCAGTGCGAATGGACATACAAAAATCATCTCGACCATTGATCATTGATCTAAGGGCATACGTAGGCTTAGATGGAATTAGATGGGAGGGACTTGTATTTGGTCTTGCAAATTTCATCATGCATTTGATGAAGATGGGAAAGGTTGGGATTATAGGGGATGAAATTGCATTTGGTCCCATGCAGGATTTTTGGTGGATTTTGAAATCCACTACACATGTGGACCCTACATTAATGCATGTGTTTTATCCATGCCGTCTATCCATGTATGCCCTTTACACATGAAATTCTGGTTATATATGTTTACAGGTGACAAACATCCATTCTAGTTATATACGTGTACAAAAACATCTTGGTCAGATGGCTGGAATCATTTCATTGTCATGACTTTTGGTCATACTTCATACACAGATATGCAAATCCTTTGTTCATATTTCATACACATTGTTTCTCAATGGTCCTGGTCATAGTTCTAAACTCCGTTCTAGCAAGATCAACTTAGTCATGACTCATCAAGATGTGAAGTTTGGAGAGCCAATTGCATCAACCAACAAGTTTGTGCCTCATTTGTGACCATGCATGTGAAAGGGAGACAATGCTTTATAACCCGAATGCATAAGCTCTTAGACTTCTCATAGCTTTGCTCTTATAATCCATGTAAGAATGTCCTTGAGATTTCACAAGCTCCAAATTAATTGTACCACTTTTCAGACAGGCCCCAACAAAATAAAAATAAAAGGGGGTTATGCCTATCATATGATGAAAATAAATACAACTTCTACACAAATGAGAAAAAAAGGAAGAAGAATTCAGGCATGCCCCAACAAAAAAAAGGGGAGCCATGCCTATTATATGGTAGAAACAAATACAACTTCCTAACAGACGTTCTGAGAAGACAAAACATCCCGCCAACCACTTAACAAAACACCCAAATGCTAGCTTACAACTTGCATTACCACCACCGATCCATAAAAATTTTTGCCCTAAAAACACTACCGTACACAAACCCATTCAACTGCTGGCATGTAAACAAAGTAACATAGCAAGCAACCTAATTGAACCATGGCTTGAAAGCAAAGAAGATGATGACAACACTTAGCTACTCGCAACATAGGAATACCATAATAGCATTGTCAAAATTTCACCAGAGTTGAGAGAACTTATCAGCATAGAGTGAAGGGAAGTAACCAAAAAGGTAAAAAAGAAGAAGCTCATACAACCAATCCAACTTGTAAAAAGCCAAAACTGTTGATAAAGCAAACACACGATTAGAGGTGTACATGAACCGAGCTAGCTCGGTTAGCTTGCTCGACTCAACTTGAAAAAGCTCGATTTGACTCGGTTCGAAGTTGAGTTCAAGCCGAGTCGAGTGGATTTTTTGAGCTCGAAAATGAGTTCGAGAGGGCCCCAGCTTGACTAAACTCGAATCGAATCCAGCTCGAAATGAACTCGAATTGAACCAGTTCGGTGACTCGGTTACTTTGATATTGATGTTGCTCACCAAGTGTTTAATGAAATGCGCCAAAGAAGTGTGTCTGGTGGCAAGGAAGGTATGTATATGAAACCAACACCCTTTTTTCTTGATTTTTATGTTGGTTAGAAGGTGTTTGATAAAATACTTGTAAAACCATTGCTGTGTCTCAAATATAGTGAGATTTTGAAGGTGCAGTCTAGCTGTTGGTGAAAATACTGCAATGGTGAACTCGGCTCGATCTTGGCTTGAATTGGTCCGAGCTGCTGATCGAACTGAGCCGAGCTGGCTAGTCAGGCTCGAGGACCTAGCTGAGCTAAGTTCGAGCTGAGGCAGCTAGTGGCCGAGCCGAGCCGAGTTGAGGCCAGCTCGACTCGATGTACACCCCTTCACACAATGCATATTGTTGATATAAAGAAAAATAAATAAATATAAGTTTGAACAAATGTGGTAAATCAACCACAGTAGAATCAGGATTTCTATGAGTGGAACTGTATCTTGGAGCAATGGTTGCACACTTGAAATGATGAATGTTAAAAAGGATTCCCTACTTTTCTTCTTCATCCACTCTCTTCTTTCTAATGGATAAGAGAAAATTTTTATTAAGAAAAGTTGCAAGAGAAGATTATAGCAAAAACTGAAAGAAGAGAACTTTTTTTTGAAAGATAACTCTAAGAAGAAAACTGAAAAAGAGTGCATATATCCTTATCATAGATCCTTCTTCATTCTTCCTTCCTATAGTTAAACCTTCGTTACTTGACAAAGAAAAATGAAAAAATTTTACTTCTGTTTTGGGATTTTTAACTTATTTTCCCTAATAACTGACCGAATACATTAACCAATAAATATTTCTTTCCTTCTCTTTCTTAAAAGAGAAAATTTGAGAGTATTTTGAAGAAGCATGACCTTTAGGGCCTATTTGGACATTGGTATTAGATGAGATGGAATTGTTTTAGAAGGAGTTATCATCATTTATTGCACAATGATTACATGTTTGGAAATACCATGGTATTTTTACCATCAAATTCCATGTTTAGGATCAAATTCATCCCTTGAGAAATGAATCTGGATCCTCTGCTTGCCACAAGCAAGAAAATCTTGTTTTCCTACATTATAATTGCTTCATATAATCACTGACGTTATTAGCACTATGCATTAAATGCAGTGTGTGATGATGTGACCCATTCAAATTGCAGCAAGTAGGATTTTACTACTTGTGATAAGCAGATGATCCAGATTCTTAAGAAATACATTGTATTATGTGATTTCTGTGTTTGGTGGAGCATGGATTGTAATCAACAGTTCATGTTTTCGCAACTGGGTTTGGTCACTTGTGTGCATGTGCAGCTTGAATGACACATGTAAAAGGCATGTATGGATGGAATTTGCATGAGGTTAAATGCAATTCCATACCACTTATTCCCATCTAACAACATGTACCAAACAAGCCCTTATCTTTTTTCTTTTGGCATAAGAACGTTGTTGTCATCACAAAAGAACAAGAAAGTGGGGGAAATCCCAACAAAGAAAGCACGCATGCAAGCAAAAAAGAAGCCAAAATATATAGAACATAATCAAGATGGCTAGAGTCCTATGATAGTTCATCACCATTTAAGAAAATGGTGGAGAATCTTTTAATATTGAGTAATTTTATTCTTAGTTGCAGACAAGAATATATGCTCACCTTTGATAAAAGAAAATCTAATTACTCGAGCGTAGGTGGTGATCTTCACCCCCCACCGATTGATTGTAATCATGTAGTGCTGAATCTTTATGTAAATGTGATACTTGCGGGTTTCTCAAGTGAATTTGCTAGTATAAATTGATACTTGGTTGGTGGTTGCAAGGGGCCAAAGGGGCACTCATGGATCCACTTGGACCATTCCTGGGTATTCCGAAATGACTCTCTCTAGGAAAATTTGAACTCTGGTAAAGTAAAAACACAATAATAAAAACTTCAATGAGCACAAGTGATACAAATGTTATATATAATATTACAAAACTACTAAATTAAATGTCATTTTTACGTGAGGTCCAATGTTGGTAGGGTTTTGTTGAAACATGCAAAGATTAGGTAGTTTGTACCCACTTTAAGGCAATTGAGCATTGATGAATCCATAAGGGCTAGGAGTGTAGTTCATCACCATTTGATGATCATGTCTTACATGGTATCCACTTGGTAATCCAAAAGAATTTATCAACATAATATATGAACCCTAATAGAGAAGAAACAAGAATAAGAAACTTTAACAAAGTAACCATATGCTATTATAAGCTTTAATAAGCATGTTCGTAACAATACCATATTGAAATGACCCAATTGGGGGAATGCAAATGGATAAGGTGATGGTTGAAATGAATGATGGTGCATAATGTTTGATGCCTCGGCCCTTGTCTACTTCTCGTGATTTGTTTGTGGCTGAACAGATTCAATTTGAGATATTTTCTTCCTTATTTTATCTAACGGATTTTTAAACGCACGATGGCTACCTCTAACTATAGGCTTTACTTTAATGCCACTTGCAGTTTGTGAACACAGACTATCTACAAAAGTAATTTTTTTTTTATTGCAAGGCATGCACTTTCAGTTGGCTCACAGTGTGCATGTTCAACATCTACAATTTTGATCGTCTTAGGGTATGCAAGTTCATTACTCATACTTACGATCGGCTCAAGGCATGCACAATCAATATCTACACTTTCGTCATTGACTTGAGATGACATCAATGGAGGTTCCTTGATCATTTTTATACATCCCATAACTTTATCATGAGATTTGTCTACAAATTCAAAAACCTCGTCATGTTCCTCGACCATTGTTACAATTTTAAGAAGCTTGTGACATAAATATTTTTTCCGCTTATCTAAAGCAACATTGCAGTCACCTTGTATTGTTAATCTAGTATGATCTTTAGCAAAATCTACCTTTACATTTCTTCACCACATCTTTAGAATATAATGGGGATGAAGCACCTTTATATTATGATGATCTAGAACTTTCAATGCATGACTACATAGGATACCCACAAACTCAAACTTCTTGCAGCTACAACTCACAGTATTGTCCAATGAGTCGAATTTAACAGTACGTCCTTCATACTTTTCGTTATAAGTAACTCGAAACTCTGTAATCGTGCCAAACTCACTACATTTAAACATGGCATAACTAAGACTTTTTTTTAATACTTATCTTGAAAAATTTTCAAACACTTCTGGTGTGTATGCCCTTTTCCGCTTCCTTTAGCATATTCACATCAAGAAATAGTACCAGGGTACTTTGCCTCATTCTAAAATCAGCCATGGACTCCCGGTATCGCCGATTAGCTAGTATTTGTTCGTATTGAGTGAAGAAATGTAATAGATTGTATGTGGAGTTCATATATTTTTTTCAAAAGACTATTCATGCTCTCACTTCGTGTGTATTTTTCATATCAGCACAAAATGTATTTCTTCCATAAATCAAAATCCATTTTTTTCTTTATATAAACAAATCTTGTACCAATTATTATGTATTAAATCATACTTCTCAAGCACGTTATTCCATGCAACTAAAAATTCTTCCTCCTCGTAATCATACATGCACCTATTGAAATCAGATTCAAAACTTTTTCAAGCATTAAATGCACAATTAAGGTGTTTCACAACATTTTAGTAGATGTGCCAAATGCATAAACAATGATATGTTTCCAACATCACTGAAGCTATTGCATTAGCCATTGTGGCATCCTGGTTAGTTAAGAATGTCATTAGCTATCTTTCAGACATCACACTTAAAAATGTTTGAAACAACCACTTGAACGATTTGATTGTCTCATTGTATAGCAAGGCCCCAATGAATATTATAGTTTTCTTATGATGATTTACCCCAATAAATGGGGCATATGGTCATCCATAGCTATTTATCTTGTACATGGTATTAAAGCAAACTACATCCCCCAAAACATTATAATCTATTATTGACTTCATATCTGTCTAAAACATATTTGTGATTTGATCACATTCATTTACATTTATTACATAAAAGAAAGATGGATCATCTACTTACATTTTTTTAAAAAGTATTCTAGAACAACTCTTGCATCACCCTCTCCATTGCTTTTGTTATGGGAAAAACGGACTGACCTGTAGAGGTAAGTCAGGTCAAGACCTGGCACGCCCTGATGCTCATTAGAGGATGAGAAACCCGATTGCCTGATTAAGGAGGAGGGTCGGCCTGAAGGTCAGCATGACCTAGGTCGTCCTGAAGGTTGGCATGACCAAGAATGGACTCTCCAAGGGACAACATGAAGAGGCTATCAAGACTCATGAAGAAGTTAAAGGCTATGGAAATTAGACATCACAAAGATGTTCTACAAAGATGTTCTTCCTAATTGAAAGGATAGGTCGACAGGCGATGATGAACTTATTCGACTTTATGCGCTGTTACCTCTATCTTCTGACCTCATCCGAAGGTCGGATAGATCCACCTTGATTCTCGACTAGCATCCGACCTTATTTGTGTATGTAGTCTGACCTTATCCAAGGGAGCAGTCCGAAGTTCTCTCCAAGGATTGTGGAGGCTAATCCACGATTAGCTCAGGATCCCAAGATATTCGCTGAGGATCTCAGGAGAATCCCTATGCATCATGAATCCTAATTCATCTACAAAATACACCTACTAAACTGGGAGGATCCCTCTATGTTACTATCCCTCCTTAACTATAAATAGGGAGATCTCCAATGGTGAAAGGCATACACACACACACGCGCACACCATCTCTACCCTTAAACCACTTCTACTAGACCTAGATTCCTGACTTTGGCATTAGAGGGTCCCTTGCTCTAGCCAGGGTCCCCTTTGTCTTCTTATTGTACAGGTATTTGAAGGTCTAAAAAGGGTGGACCAAATTTTTTCATCAACAGTTTGGCACCGCCTATGGGAACTGACATCGAAAGCCATTCTCACTGTATCATAAGTTCAATGATGGCGAAAGGGAAGAAGAAAGCCCAGGCCTCCTCCATTGTGCTCGATCTCGCACCACCAGAGCAGCCTGACAATCATTGGTATTCCACTTCCCAACTACAAGTTGACTCCGCTCTTACGATATAAGTGCAATGATTCCGCAATAGGGGAGGACTATTGGACTCCCTCGAACAACATGTCAAAGTGTTGAACAGCAATATGAAATCCATGAGGCAGCTACTGGATCAGCTACAGCCCCAGCCCATACAAGGAGTCGGGCAGGCAGCAGAGCAAGTGGTCTAAGACCCCTCTCAGCCCTCTGATGCACCTACTGCCTCCCACACAAGCCAACAACTTGGATTAGTAAGGTTGGTGCCTTCTCATATCTCGAGCATTGTAGCCCTGCCCGCCTCCAAACTCCATCATGAGCTGGACAGAAAGAGGCGTGATCAGGTTCCCGAGGTCGCTGTTGAGGCAATGGCTGAAAGCAGCAAACCATGGGAAGCTGAGCTGAAGGACCTATGTGGCCAGATCGGCAACATACGACAGGCCTACCGTGCAAATACTCTAACCCCAGTGGAAGCAATACTAGAGGAAATCGAGCCTCCATTTACCACTGACATCATGCAGGCGCAGCTGTTGCCAAGGTTCCAAATGCCATAAATCTCTCAATTTTCCAGAACTACCGACCCATCCGAGTGTTTGGAATCGTTCAGGGTTTAGATGGAGCTCCATAACGCATCTACTACTGTCATGTGCCACGCGTTTCCACTGACCTTGATAGGAGCAGCTCGGAAGTGGTTCAAACAGTTGAAACCATAGTCAATTAGTTTTTTCTCCCAGTTCGGTAAAGTTTTCATCACTAACTTTATCGGCAGGAAGGAAAGACTTAAATTTGCCTCTCACCTCCTTCATATCATTCAAAGGGAAGGCGAGCTATTATAGGGCTACATCAAGCGTCTTAACGTTGAGGCGATGCAAGTACGGGCACACTCTGAAGAAATTACTCTGACCGTGATAATGGGAGGGCTGAAAGACGGGAGGTTCCTCTTCTCACTAGATAAAAACCCCCCGACGACGATGGCCAACCTTCTGAATAGAGCACAAAAGTATTTAAATGCTGAGGAAGCTTCCAGCCTATGAAAGGCCGCCCAAAACAAAGGAACAACGGCCAAGGACCGATGACCTAAGGAAGAGCTCAGCTCAACAAGCGAAGGCAAAAGGAGGAAGGACGACCAACCGCAAGGAACTCAGCGTCAGAACTAGCGGCCTGACAGCAGGTTAGGCACGTACACTCCCCTCAACAGGATGCCTGAGCAAGTCTTTATGGAAGTCTAAGACAAGCGTATTGTCAAATGGCCAAGCAAGATGAAGTCTGGTGTTGACAAATGAGATAAGCGAAAATATTATCATTTTCACTTAGACCAGGACCACTCGACAAGTGACTATTTCAACCTTAAGGAAGAAATCGAAGCGAACATCCGCAACGGGTATCTTCGAGAATATGTTAACAAAAGAGGAGATTAAGTTGATTCAAAGAATGAACATCCCATTAATAATGAACCAACCGGAGAAATTCACACTATCTTCTGTGGACCAGCCGGTGGAAGGGACTCGAACCAAGCTTGGAGGGATTACACAAGGAATACCAGCCACTCCAGCTCGGAGCATCAGATCCTTGCCACCAAAAGACCCCTGAAAGAGAAAAAAGTAATATCTTGCAGTCTGACCTTTACCGAAGTGGACGCCCGAGGAGTTCACCATCCCCATGACGATGCACTTGTGGTTATGATGACCATAGCTAACCGTAAAGTGTTTCGAATCCTGGTGGACACTGGAAGCTTGGCTGACATCCTCTTCGCAAATGCATTTGACAAGATGGGAGTTGGACGGTCTCGACTCTGAGCCGTTAAAACTCCCCTGCTCGGATTTACGGGAGATAGTCACACCGAAAGGTTCGATTCAGCTCCCACTCACTGCTGGAGATGGGCAGAACCAAGTAACCACCATGATTGACTTCTTAGTAGTAGACTGCTCGTCCATTTATAATGCAATTCTCAGCTGACCTTCCCCTCAACTCTCTATGAGCCGTAGTCTTGACATATCACCTCGCCATGAAGTTCCCAACTGAGTATGGTGCTAGATTGGTCAAGGGGGACCAATATGAAGCTCAACAATGCTACACCATGGCACTGAAAGCTCGGCATCAAACAATGACGATCACCTCCCTCGATCTCCAAGAAGATTCAAGTGAAAGGGGATGCCCCATGGAAAACCTCTTACTCATCCCCCTCGACAGTTCGGACCCTACCTGAACAGTTCAGATCGGGTCGTCCCTGGTGGCTCCATTACAAGAAAAATTGTGAACCTCCTTCGATAATACACTGATGTATTCGCATGGTCTCATTAGGATATGCCTGACATCAACCTGAAGGTCATCGTCCACAGGTTGAACGTCGATCCCGACCACCGACCAATCCAACAGAAACGTAGGCCGCTCGATCCTGAATGATACGCCATAATTAGAGAAGACATCGAAAAGCTCCTCTAAGCTGGGTACATGTGGGCCTGTTTTGATTAACCAACCTGAACAAAGCCTGCCCCAAAGATAGTTTCCCTCTCCCTAGAATCGACTAGCTCATCGATAGCATAGTAGGACATGAACTACTGAGCTTCATGGATGCCTATTCAGGCTATAACCAAATTGCGATGCACTTATATGACAAGTAGAAGACGACTTTCATCACCGACAAAGGCCTATATTGTTATAGAGTCATGTTTTCGGGTTGAAGAATGCCTGAGCCACATATCAAAGACTCGTCAACAAGATGTTCGCCCGCTAGATCGGGCGATCGATGGAGGTCTATGTAGATGACATGCTCATTAAGAGCATTAAGGTTATAGATCATGTATTCAATCTCGAAGAGATATTTGTAATGCTTAGAGAATACCAGATGAAACTGAATTCGAGCATGTGTACCTTCAGAGTTAGTTCTGGAAAATTCTTCGAATTCCTAGTCAGTCAAAGAGGAATCGAAGCAAACCTCGATAAAATCTAGGCTCTAGTCGATATGAGCTTGCCAAAGACAACAAAAGAATTCTAGCTCTTTACAGGACGAATTGTTGCACTGAACATTTTGTGTCTCGAGCTATAGAGAAGTGTCTTTCTTTTTTTCAGGCAATTAAAAGGGAAACCAAAGGTGGAATGGTCAGAAGAATGCGAGCTTTCTCTTTAGCAACTCAAGCAATATCTGGGGTCGTTGCCGTTGCTCTTAAAGCTCGAGCAAGGAGAACCGTTGTTGCTGCACTGGGCGGTCTCAACTGTGGCAGTTGGTTTGACCTTGATAAGGGAACATGAAGGGAAACAGCTCCTGTATATTACGTCAGTAAGGCCCTAGTCTCCGCCGAGACCAGGTATCTAAACATGGAGAAACTGGTGCTGGCCATAGTCATTTCATCTCGACGTTTACGACCATACTTTCAAGTCCATGCCATCATCATTCTGACTAATCAACCTCTCCGCCAAGTGCTACAGAAGCCTGAAGCCTCGGAGAGGGTGATAAAATGGGCAATCAAGCTCAACAAGTTCGACATCAAGTACTGGCCTCGAACAACAATCGAAGGCTAAGCAGTGGCAGACTTTATTGCCAAACTCATTCTTGGGCACACTTAAGGATCCGACTCGAGCATTCAGCCCGAGCTAAAATCCGATCCGAGCATTCAACCCGAGCTAAAATCCGGTCCTAGCATTTCGCCCAAGCCGACCTTGGTCGAGTCCGACCAATCGACATGGACATTGTATGTCGATGGCTCATCCAATTCTAAACCCAGCAGGGCCGGTATAGTTTTGAAAATTCCAGATCACACATACGTGCAATATGCCTTAAGATTTGGATTCTAAGCATCTAACAACCACAGAGTATGAACCGCTACTAGACAGACTTAGGTTGGCAGCGGCCATGGGAGCCGAACATCTTGAAGTTTACAGTGACTCATAGCTCGTTGTTAATCAGATAACCAACGAGTATCAGGCCAAAAATGAACGCAAGAAAGCCTATCTATTAAAATCCAGAGAAATGATCTGTAGGTTCCAAAAATGCAACGTTGGCCTAATTCCTTGAGCAGAAAATCTAAAGCAGACATTTTAGCAAAGTTGGCTACTGTGGTTGAAGATGATATTCCAAGGTCGATCCCAATTAAATTCCTTACCTAACCAAGCGTCAACGAACCTGACCTAGCTATAGTCCTTTAGATAAAATCATGGCTGACCTAGATGGATCCGATCGTTGACGTCCTCAAGGAGGACAAGCTGCCTTAAGATCGCTTGGAAGCATGTAGACTACAAACTAGGGTAGCTAGCTACTCCATATTTGGAGATATCTTATATAAAAAGGGATTCTACCTCCCCTATCTTAGATGCCTCCGATCCAAGAAAGCCAAGCACATCTTGAAAGAAATTAAAGAAGGCATTTGTGGGAATCACTCTGGCGGCCGAGCCTTAGCTCACAAGGTCATTTGACAGGGGTACTACTAGCTGACTATCTAGGCAGATGCTCAGCAATATGCCCGAAAATGTGACAAATGCCAACGCTTCGTGGCTATACCTTGGCAACCACCTTAATAGCTGACCCCTATGACCGGACCATGGTCGTTCGTCCAATGGGGAATTGACATCATCGGCCCCCTGCCGACCAAAAAAGGACAGACCAAGTTCGTAGTGGTCGTGGTTGATTATTTTACTAAATGGATTGAGGTCGAGCCCCTGGCAAAGATTACCGAGCAAAAAAATCATGGATTTCATTTGGAAGAACATCATGTGTAGGTCTGGGATCCCTCAAGCGATCATTTCCAAATAATGGAAAGTAATTCGAAAATAAACAGTTCCTAGATATGTGCAAGGACCTTGGAATCTCGAATGTTTATTTGCCGCCGTGGCATCTACAAGCCAACAAATAGGTCAAGGTGGTCAACAAAATCATTAAAAACCATCTTCGGAAGAAGCACGAGAAAGCCAAAGGATCATGTGCTGAAGAGCTCCCCCACGTACTCTGGGCATACCGAACTACTGCTCGAACAGCCACTGGGGAGACTCCCTTTTCCTTGGCCTTCAGTGCCAAAGCTGTTACCCCAGTCAAAATTGGACTTTTGACTACTCGGACTGTTGAGGGTCAAATATTGTATATTATCCCCCGTTTATATCTTGGTTTTATGAACATGATAATGTTTAATGTTCTATTTTACTCATGTTTGTGTTGCAAGGTGAATGTAAGAGCTTGGATTGAAAAGGGTGCTAACAGCTTAGATTTGATGCTCAAGAATCACTAAGGCAAGGGATGGATCTTAGGAGACCATGATTGAAGAATTCACATACCAAAGATCTAAGAAAACCAAGTGAGGAATGAAGAGAGTCAAATATTTGAAGTGAAGAAAATGAATCCGGAAATTGTCCTAAAAATGAACATATTAATGAAATTGTCTTGAAGAAGCATATTCTGAAACTCTAGTTCATTCTGTTAAATTGCGCGGAGTGAAGTCTATTTTAAAAAATTGCATAAATTTGAGGTGACTTCTAGAGTTTTCCAACTAGGTGCGAAAGTTGGAGTGCCACAACTATAAATAGGACTCCCTAGGATGTTCTTAGGCATCTTCTAGGGTTTGAGGAGTGGAGCAAAAGCGTAGAGAAGCCGTCGCCAAGAGTTTTTCTTCCTTTTCCTTAGTTATTTTTATGCTTTTCTTAAGAGATTTTAGTTCAATCATGTCTATGGTTGGTTAAACCTCTTAGCTATGGCTAAGAGGTGAGCTTGTAGCGTAATGGGATGTTCCTATTGCTTTGATTCATGTTTATGTTGAACTCTCTTTGATTCTAGTTTGGTTATAAGGAATACTTTCAGTTTTTAATGGTTTGTTGTGACTCAAATTTACAATACATCTCGATAGCTTTGAGTATGTTCTTTTCATGTATTGAGATTGTGAAATTAGGAAATCTTGTTGTTCACCATCGTCCCTTGGACATGGTTGGATGATGGAATCCTTCCTAACTTTCACAATTCTCTTATGATTGGTTGTGGGATTGGTAAATCCTGTTGTTTGCCTTGTATCCTGGGCATGGTTTTGTGATGGTTCTCACACCTCTCATCTATTGAGAATTAGGTCAAAGGAAGTTCAGATTTGGTCTTACTGAGATATCTTCCAATTGGATAAGATGAGACTCCGATTTCAGTTGTGTCCTTGAATCAAGCATAGATCTCCCTGATCTCTACAAGTGGATCCTTGGAAACCCTAGTTTTCACCTTTAAATTCTTAGTTTTAAGTACTGAATTCACAATTACTCTCTCAATCACTTCAGAATTAGTTTTACATCTTCTTCTAGTTCTACTTCTAGTTAATTTCAGAAACGCACATGATCAGTCCCCGTGGATTCAACCTCGGTCTTACTAAGATTATTACTACATCGCGACCCTACACTTGGGGTTATGAATAAGTTTTTGACGCCGTTGCTAAGGACTAACGGTTGTGTTTTTCTAAGATTAACTAGTTTTCGAATTAGTTTAAGATTAGGGTTTTTCTACTTTCTATTTTTAAGTTAGCGTTATTTTCGAATTTGTTTTTAGAAACTAACTTATCTTTTTATTTCTAGGTTTAGAAACTTTCCTTTTTCGTTTTTAGAAACTTTCCTTTTTCATTTTTAGAAACTAGGCTAGTTTTTTAGAAACTTTCCTAATTTGTTTTTAGAAACTTTCCTTTATCATTTTTAGAAACTAGGTTGCTTTTTTAGAAACTTTCCTAATTTGTTTTTAGAAACTTTTCTTTTTCGTTTTTAAAAACTAGGTTGCTTTTTTAGAAACTTTCCTAATTTGATTTTAGAAACTTTCCTTTTTCATTTTTAGAAACTAGGTTGCTGTTTTTAGAAACTTTCCTTTTTCGTTTTTAGAAATTACGTTGCTTTTTTAGAAGCTTTCCTAATTTGTTTTTAGAAACTTTCCTTTTTTGGTTTTAGAAACTAGGTTGTTTTTTTTTAAAGAAACTTTTCTTTTTTAGTTTTAGACACTAACTCATCTTTCTATTTTTATTTTTAGAAACTTTCTTATTTCTTTTTTAAAAACTAATTCACTTTCCTTTTTCTTTTGCAGGATCCTAACATAGTAACTTCTAATTTGGTAACTTCTTTCTAATTCTCTCTCTTTCTATTTCTAGATTTCTATTTCCCACCGAAGTTATGGCTGCAAATCAATTGGCTAATCAACCTCCAAATCCACCCCAACCTAGGGTGGAGGAAATCCAGGATGAGAACGAGGTGCATCGAGCACCCCCCCCTCGTACTTTACAAGACTATTTACAACCGGTGGGGGTGAGCACCCCTTCCTGTATGGTTTTTCCAGAAAATACAGGAAACATAGACATCAAGCTAGGAGTGATCCAACTCCTTCCAAAGTTCCTTGGGCTTGAACATGAAAATCCACTTTATACTTTCCTAATGTGTCTGAGGATACAATCTGGCTGAAACTCTTCCCTTTCTCATTGAAAGAAAAGGCTAAGACGTAGCATGATCTATTGGTAGATGGAATGACATGGCAAGGGAGTTCACAAAGAAATTCTTCCCATATCATAAAACGACCACCATCAGAAAGTTGATCATGAACTTCGCCCAAAGGGAAGATGAAACATTCTTCTAATGTTGGGAGCGGTTCAAGGATCTTGTCAGTTCATGCCCACAACACAGTTTTGAAACGTGACACATAACAAATTTCTTCCATGGACTAACATCTTCCATGCACCAATTTGTCGAGACAATGTATAATGGGGAATTCCTAAGTAAAGATGTTGATGAAGTGTGGGATTACTTTGCTAAACTTGCTGAAAGCGCACAATCATGGGACATCTCCCCAAGAACGAGCATCAAAGGAAAGAGGTGGAATATATCTTTTAAAAGAGGAAGATGATATCAACGCAAAAGTGGTCAGTCTCATAAGGAAACTCGAGGTCATTGAACTCAGGAAGGATAAGGATAAGGTAGTTGTCTGCGGTATTTGTGCTTGTAACATTCATACAACTGAAAATTACCTAACAATACCTGCATTTCAAGAAATATTGAATGAGCAATCAAATGTCGTAAACAACTACCAAAGGCCTTTCAAGGGACTCACTATGAACACATACAACTGTAGCTGAAGAAATCATCCGAATTTCTGTTGGAGAAATGGACAATCTATTACACCTAAAGGAATCCCTAATCAATTCTTAAATCAAGGGAAACCTCAAGAGGAATTGGTTCAAAATCCTCAAGAGCTCATCCAGCACTCTTCAAGGCTTACAAGAACTCACAAAGCCTATACAAAAGATAAACTCATGCGTTACGGTTATGGAGAAAGGGATGCTTCCAGCCCAACCTATCCCCAATCCTAAACCGTAATACGGAGTTAGTGAACCAAGCTCTTCAAATTCAATGGAGCAAGCTAAGTCTATCACCACTCTTAGGAGTGGGACAAATCTATTCCGGTAAGGGCTGAAAAGTTTAAGGACCCGGATGTAGATGAGAATGATAGACCAAGCGATGCTCCACATGAGGTAGAACCGAAACTTCAAAGCAAACTAGTTACTCCATTACCCCAACGGTTGATTGCATCAAAACCTCTTTCTAACTCTCAGGACATCCTATAGGTACTAAAACAAGTGAAGGTTAACATTCCTCTACTGGATGCCATAAAACAAATACCTTCATATACCAAATTTTTGAAAGACTTATGTACAACCAAAAGACGGCAACACATCCAAAAGAAAATATTTTTGACTAAGAAAGTGAGTGTGATCCTAAAGCAAGATGTGCCATAGAAATACAAAGATCCCGGTAGCGTAACCATTGCTTGCATAATTGAGAGTTATCGGATTAGGAATGCACTTCTTGACTTAGGAGCAAGTGTAAATTTGATCCCTTATTCGGTCTACAAACGACTAGGTCTGGGTGAATTAAAACCCACCTGGACTACGTTACAACTTGCCGATCGCTCAGTTCGTGTATCGAGAGGGATAATTGAGGATGTGTTGGTTCAAGTTGATAAATTCTATTACCCAGTAGATTTTATCGTCCTGGATACTTAACCCATAGTGGACATGAGTACTCAAATTCCCATCATCCTTAGTGCCCATTCCTTGCTACATCAAATGCAATCATTAATTGTAGGAAAGAGTTATGAATTTGTCTTTTGGAAATATGACATTGGAGCTCAATATCTTTTTCAATATGAGCAGACAGGCAGATGATGATGACGATGCCCATGATATTAACTTGATTGATTCTTTCGTGGAAGATAAAACTCTGATGACCTTATCCTTTGACCCTCTAGAGATGTGCTTGGCCCACTCACATGATTTAGATGATGATATGATTAGGGAGACGGGTGTCATGCTTGATACTGTGTCGGTACTTGAAGGTGGAGGCCACAATTTGAAGAATTACCCCAAACAGATATAGTGCCTCTACTGTCTAACCTCAAGGCACCGAAGCTTGACCTAAAACTTTTGCCCTCTGATTTAAAATATGTCTATATAGGTCAAAATGAGACATACCCGGTGGTGATTTCTTCCCACCTGGAGCAAGAACATGAGAGTATGCTTATCTCTACTCTCATTGAGCATAAATGAGCCCTTGGATGGTCGATTGCAAACCTCAAGGGAATTGACCCTTTGATTTGTACTCACTGCATATTTAGAGGATAATGCGAACACCTCCCGGCAACCATAATGTAGACTAAATCCAAATATGAAGGAACTGGTTAAGTCCGAGGTTCTTAAGCTATTAGATGTGGGTATCATATATCCAATATCTGATAGTCAATGGGTGAGTCCAACTCAGGTGGTTCCTAAAAAGTCAGGAATCACCATCGTGGCCAATGTCGACAATGAACTCGTGCCAACTAGGATCACTACCGGTTGGAGAATGTGCATTGACTACAGGAAGTTGAATATTGTCATGAGAAAAGACTACTTTCCTTTGCCCTTCATCGATCAAATTTTGAAAATGCTAGCTGGTCATTCCTATTACTGTTTCCTTAACGGATATTTAGGCTACAATCAGATCGAGGTAGCCCTTGAAGACCAGGGAAAGATGACATTAGATGTCCTTATGGCACATTTGCTTACCGAAGGATGCAATTCGGACTATGTAATGCTCCCGCCACTTTTCAGCGATATACGTTGAGTATTTTTTTTGATATGGTGGGGCAATATTTGGAGGTCTTCATAAATGACTTCTCAATCTTTGGTCCATCCTTCAGCGAATGTTTAAAATTTTTTAAAAATGTGTTGAAGCGATGTGAGGAAAAGAATTTGGTACTTAATTGGGAGAAGTGTCACTTCATGGTTCGTAAGGGAATTTCTTGGGACATTTCATCTCTTCTAAAGGAATTGAGGTAGATAAGGCTACGATTGATCTTATCTCTAACTTACCTCCACCTAAAAACATATGTGACGTGCGATCCTTCTTAGGACATGCCGGATTTTACAGAAGATTTGTAAAGGATTTTAGTCACCTCTCTCATCCTTTATGCAATCTACTTCAAAAGGTTGTACCATACGAGTAGACTGAGCAATGCCAGGAAGTTTTTCCTAAGCTCAAGGGCATGTTAACCACCGCCCCTATCATGTAGCCACCCGATTGGAGCATCCCTTTTGAACTTATGTGTGATGCGTCCGACTATGCTCTTGGGGTGGTATTAGGTCAGAAAAAAGATAAGAGACCCTACGTTATACATTATGTAAGTAGAACCTTAAATCCTGCCCAAGTGAATTACACCATTACGGAAAAGGAACTCTTAGCTATATTATTTGCTTTGGACAAATTTAGGTCCTACCTAATTGGATCTAAGATCATCATTTACACGGATCATGCGACACTTAAGTATATTCTTTCTAAGAATGATGTTAAGCCCCGCTTGATAAGATGGATCCTTCTACCCCCAGGAATTTGATTTAGAAATAAAAGATAAAAATGGAGTAATAAATGTAGTGGCTGACCACCTTTCCTGCCTTGATATCTCTAATTTCCTTGAGACGACACATATAAATGACATGTTCCCTGATGAACAATTGTTTAAAGTCTCTCAATCACCTTGGTTCGTGGATATTGCTAATTATCTTGCCACAGGTTCTACGCTGACACATTGAACTATGCAAGATAAAAAGAAATTCTTTGCCAAGGTATGCAAATTCTTCTGGGATGATCGTATTTATTTAAATATTGCCCAGACCAAATCTTAAGTAGATGTATGCCAGATAATGCACACCAAAGTGTCATCTCCTTCTATTATTCTCAGGCATATGGTGGTCATTTTTCTACTAAAAAACCACAGTCAAAATTCTGCAGTGCGACTTTTACTGGCCAAATATGTTCAATGATACTCATGAGTTTTGTAAAGCCTGTGGGCGTTGTCAGAAATTAGGGGCATTGTCTCATCGAAATATGATGCCCTTGAACTCCATTCTAATTATTAAAGCATTTGATTGTTGAGGCATCGATTTCATAGGACCATTTCTTCAATCTTTCATAAATTTATATATATTGCTCGCAGTAGACTATGCCACTAAATGGGTTGAAACAATCCCGTGCTAAAAAAAATGATCATCAGATGGTCATTAAATTCTTAAAAGAGAACATCCTTTCTTGGTTCGGAATGCCTCGAGCCATCATTAGTGATGGAGGTTCACATTTCTGTAACTGGCCATTTGCGAACTTAGTGAAAAAATATGGCATCTCTCACAAAGTGAGCACTCCATACCACCCACAAATAAGTGGGCAAGCCGAAATTTCCAATAAGAAAATTAAACATATTTTGGAAAAAATGGTTAACCCTGACCGTAAGGATTGGTCAATCCGATTTAAGACCCCTATTAGAATGTCTCCTTTTAGACTTGTCTATGAGAAGGCTTGCCACTTGCCTGTGGAGTTGGAACATAGGGCCTACTAGGCGATTAAAAATCTGAACTTCAATTTGGATAACGCTGGCTCGCTGTGCAAACTTCAGTTGAATGAATTGGAAGAAATCCGGAATGATGCATATGAGAACTTGAGAATTTACAAAGACAGGATGAAGGTGTTTCATGACCAACACATTCTTCGAAAATCATTCACACCAGGTCAGAAAGTCCTTTTGTATAATTCTTGGTTACACCTTTTTCCAGGTAAACTCCGATCTCGTTGGACCGGCCCTTTCACTATTACTAATGTTTATCCTCATGGGGCTATTGAGATTCAGAATCCAAATAATGACAATGAATTCAAAGTAAATGAACATCGTTTAAAGTCATTTTTTGAAAAATTTGATTCAGAGGACATGACAATACCTCTAATTGAGTCTGTTTACCAGGATTGACCTCCTAGTCTAACGGAGGTATAGGTAGATTTATTTGCTTTCATATAATTTAAGATTATGATAGTTTACTTTCCACTGTTTAGGATAGTTTGCTTTCCACTGTTTAGGATAGTTTGCTTTATGTTGGTTTAATTCTTGTGCTAACCCATCTTCACACTGAGACCATTCGAAAAGTCTCAAAATTCATTCTTCAGGTATTACCTTTCCATCACTTCCCTTCTCTTTTCATTGCCTCTTTTTCATTACATGCTTATTTCTTTTATATTGAGGACAATGTATATTTTTCAGTTGGGGATGGAGAATTAGGTGAACCAATCAGTGTTTTCTCAGTTTTGAGCAAAACGTTTAAAAATTTTCAATGTTTCAAGTTGAAATTGTTTGGGAAGCGATGAATTGTGTACCTAAGAATGCGTTGGGTATGATAAAAATAGAGATTGAATTTTGGATTGTTAGAGTCTGATCAACTAAGTAATCTATCACCTAAGCTCTTGCGCTCAATTAATTAAGAGATAGTTTGAATATCATGTTCATTTTAATCATAAGACACATTCAATTTGTCTTCTGTAAGACATGTTAGAAGTTCTGATTGTTAGTATGTGAATCATTGATAGATGGTGAGAATTGAGTCCGGGGAATTTTATCCACCTTAAAAGAAGAAAAGAACCAATTAAAAAAATAGAAGATCGACAAAGAGGTCATGAAAAAGAATAAAAAGAATAAAAAATATGAAAAAGAATGCAAAAATAAAAAGAATGAATAAAAAATTGATCGTCGATATAAAATCAAAGACTGAAAAAAGATGGAAAACGGGATAAGTGTGGAATCAATACTTGAGTTTTAAACTGATCTTGAAGTGATGAGTATGGCTAACATGATGAACTAATAGTATTCGTACAAGAAGTAAGTTAATTTTCACTGAGCATATTGAAAAACTTGATATACAAATTATGTTCGATTTAATGGACAAAGAATTTACTTGATTGGTTGCTTATGTGGTTCGGCTTTAAGTTTTCAAAACCCCACTTTCGTATCTTAATTCTAACCATTCATGCTTGATGTACAAAAGATTGTTTTCCTAAAGAGGTTTTGGACATTAAACATTGAGATTTATTTCATGCATACTTTGCTTGGGATTAGCAAAATGCTAGTTAGGGATTGTATTGAGGGTTAAATATTGCATATTATCCCCTATTTATACTTGGTTTTATGAACATGATAATGCTTAATGTTCTATTTTACTCATGTTTGTGTTGCAAGGTGAATTTAAGAGCTTGAATTGAAAAGGGTGCTAAAAGCTTGGATTTGATGCTTAAGAATCACCAAGGCAAGGGATGGATCTTAAGAGACCAAGATTGAAGAATTCACATGCCAAAGATCTAAGAAAACCAAGTGAGGAATGAAAAGAATCAAATATTTGAAGTGAAGAAAAGGAATCCTGAAATTATCCTGAAAACGAACATATTCCTGAAATTGTCCTGAAGAAGCATATTCTGAAACTCTGGGTCATTTTGTGAAATTGCACGGAGTGAAGTCTATTTTGGGAAACTGCGTAAATTTGAGGCAGTTTTTAGAGTTTTCCAAGTAGGTGCAAAAGTTGGAGTTCCACAACTATAAATATGACTCCCTAGGATGTTCTTAGGCATCTTCTAGGGTTTAAGGAGTGAAGCAAAAGCGTGGAGAAGCCGTCGCCAAGAGTTTTTCTTTCTTTTCCTTAGTTGTTTTTATGCTTTTCTCAAGAAATTTTAGTTCAATCATGTCTATGGTTGGCTAAACCTTTTAGCTAGTGCTAAGAGGTGAAGCTTGTAGCGTGATGGGATGTTCCTATTACTTTGATTCATGTTTATGTTGAACTCTCTTTGATTCTAGTTTGATTATAAGGAATACTTTCAGTTTTTAATGGTTTGTTGTGACTCAAATTACAATAGATGTGCGATAGCTTTGAGTGTGTTCTTTTCATGTATTGAGATTGTGAAATTAAAAAATTCTGTTGTTCACCATCATCCCTTGGGCAGGTTAGATGATGGAATCCTTCCTAACTTTCACAATTCTCTTATGATTGGTTGTGGGATTGGTAAATCATGTTGTTTTCCTTGTCTCTTGGGCATGTTTTTTTATAGAATCACTTCCATTTCTCTCACCTCTTATCCATTGAGAATTAGGTCAAAGGAAGTTTTGATTTAGTTTTATTAAGATATCTTCCAATTTGATAAGATGGGGCTCTGATTCCAGTTGTGTCCTTGAATCAAGCGTAGATCTCTCTTATTTCTACAAGTGGGTCCTTGGAAACTAGTTTCCACCTTTAAATTCTTAGTTTTAATTACTTAATTCACAATTACTCTCTCAATCACTTTAGAATTAGTTTTACATCTTCTTCTAGTTTTACTTCTAGTTAATTTTAGAAACGCACAAGATTAGTCTCTGTGGATTTGACCTTGACTTACCGAGATTATTACAACATCACGACCCTACACTTGGGGTTGTGAACACGGACCCACTCCTACAACGAACAACAAAATATCGAGTTAATGGCACTGGACCTCGACCTTATCGAGGAAAGAAGAGAGCAAGCTTGGGTTAGGATCACGATTCGACAACAGCAGGTCACCCGTTTCTACAACTCCAGAGTAAAGAAAAGAAGGTTCCGAGCTGGAGACCTGGTTATCCGTAAGACCTTTTAAAACACTAAGGAACCCAACTTGGGAACCTTAGGACCGAACTGGGAAGGGCCTTACGTGGTAACGAGCACAAGCGGACCTAGATCATATCGACTCAAGGACTTAGAAGGCCGACTCTTGTCAAACCCATGGAACGCCGAACACGTCAAAATCTACTATACCTAGAGGGCCAACCTACCCTGAGTACAAAATCTACTATGTATAGTCCACATTCGAACTATTGTAATAAAACTTCAAAGTCTACTTTCTACTTCTATATCCACAAAGGGTCATCTACTGAATGTCTATTGAGGGCTTCCCATGGCATTTGGGAAGAACAACCCTATTAATGCGCCGACCCTCTAAGAAGAGGCTGGGCCATACGCCACTGTCATTCACATGACCGACCTACGAAGAACTACTAAGGGCTCCCCTTGATATAGGGAGGAGAAAAGCCCAAACTCACTGCTTGGTCCTTAATAAAAGGGTTGGAAATATGATGATTATAACAACTAAGAGGTCAAAGAATCGACCTACCTACTTAGAAAATTTTATGCACGAGCGAAATGCTGAAAATTTGATTGTCATGATAAGGCTCCGAGGAGCGTATTGCATTGAGTCTACAAAAAAGGGAGAAACCATACAAAAAAGAAAAAAAATATAAGGAACTGGCTGCTAGGTCTCGGGGGCTACTTAGCAGGTGCTTCCTCAGGAGATGTCTCAGAGTCAGAATCAGCCTCCTCAAAGGCTGAGAGATCAAGCTCTAGATGTGCTCCCTTCACATCCTCCAGACACCTCTTGTAACCAACATTGTAGAAAGTGTCCCTTTCCTTCAAGAACAACTCAGAAGATTTGAACTCCTTGATAGCGACTGCTTGAGCTGATGTGATAGCTGCCTGGGCTTTCTTGAGCTTCACCTCTAAGGTGCGCTGCATCCCGGCACTATCAACCTTCCACTGTTCTGCCCTCTCTAAAGCCTCGGCCAGCAGCTTTTTAGTCACCTCCAGCTTGGCCGCCGACTCCATTGCTCAGGTCTCCATGGCAGAGCGAAGTTGCTCGACCTCGAGGCAGGATCGCTCATCCTCAAGACGGAATCACTTGGCTTCAACCCCCTTCCACAATAGCCCCGCTTTTGCTTCCCTCACTTCCTCCCGTAGATGCAAAAGTTTGCGATGTACGTTCATTAAGAAAGAGTCAAACTGTCAAAAAGAGAATATAAATTTTAGACTGGGATAGAAGAGAAGTAACAACAGCTTGAGAATAGCTTACCCCGAAGAAGGTCTTCACCAACTAGCCGATGGTTCCTTCTGGTGGAGCGTTTAACCAATGAGTAAATTCGGTGTCGGAAACATGACGTTCCACCCAAGGCAGAAGTTGCTCCAAAGTCCTCCTTATCGACTTAAGAGCACCTTGACTCTCATGCCACTGACCAATGAGCCCCCCACTTGGGGCATAGGAAGCTCTACAGAGGTCTCCATCGCCTCCTAGGCCTCCATAGGACGAACCTCCTCGAGTGAGCTCATCCCAGCAACCCCTTCAGAAACGATGGGGATGGGCATTGAGGTCGGTGCCTCATCCGGGATCTCCACGACCACAGATAGTGAAGGGCCGACCTTCCTCTTGCTCTTGGAGGTCTTCTTCTTCTTCTTCGAAGTCCCCAAAAGGGGGTGCCTTGCGCTTCGCGGTTGGTCGAACTTCAGGCATGTCTGTACCAATAAGAACAAAAAAGTTAGCAATAAATGCATGAAATCTCTAAGTCCCAAGGTCAGCTAGGACTTATACCCATTAGGTCGGAGTTAAGACCTGAATTAAGTAAGAGCTCGGGTTGAAGGAACCTCCTCCAAGATCTCGAGTCAGCCTCTACCGACCTTGCCCCACTAATCTAAGCAAGAGCTTCAGGACCAAGCACGGCAGGGAATTTGGGAATAACTGCAAAAAGAAGTGTACATGACCAAGTAAGAAAAAGAGAGAAGAATTAAGTTCGAACGATACCGACCTGGATCGGAGAAGGAAGTTGGGACCAAAGAGCAATGCCTGGGTATTCCTGGCAATTCCCAACCTCCCGAAGCCCAAAACCACTTGTTCTTCTAGTTCTTATTGGATGTCGAAACTTCCGTGACCAAGGCCTTCCCGGTTCCCTGCCAAGAAGAGAAGTAATATCAACCATTATATAAAGGGTTGGATTTCACTTGGTACAGATGGAGGAACTCGTTCACAGTTAGCTCGGGTAGGTCAAGCTTGGACCAGAGGAAGAAGCATCCGACCAAGGCTCTCCATGCATTGGGGATCAGTTGTCATGGGGCCATCCCCAGATGTGCGATCATCTGCCTTACTATCTTTTGGAGAGGGACCCTGAGGCCACACCGGAGTGCAACTTGAAAAATGGCCACCTCTCCCTCGGAGAGGCTATTGGGAAGCTCGCCCTGTGTGGGGACTCGGAGTACCACCGAGTCAAGTATGTGATACCCCAACCTAATCCTCAGTAGGTCGGCCTCCTTCAAGATGGACTCCACAGGTCCTTTCTCCTCCTCCTCATCCTCCTTTGTCGAGGACCGGATGAACCCTTCTTCTACAGGGAAATCCTCCTCTATTTCGACCGGCTGCTCCGCCGAGGATCTCTCAAGTACCCGCGATGCCTACAATGCCCAAAATTCGACGTCGCTCATCGTCATCAGAGGAGATGGCAGATTCGACATGGGCGGAGATTGTCCTACCCACCATAAACACCTAAGGTCCCCTCTCGAGAACTTGAAGTTTTCGGCACGGCAATCGGTCCAAGAATGCTAGAAAACCGTTGTACAGAGAAGAAGATAAAATGAAGAGAGGGGAGATTAGGGATGGAGCTCATTAGAGATACAGTGTCACCGGGAATCTGGTGCAACACAGTCGCTGGAAAACATCTATCGCCAAGACTAGCATGAGTTGGAGGCAGGAAGAGGCAAATGATCCCGCTTGAGGCTTAGGGCTTCCCCTTTATAGGGGAGCCACGTGTATGGGCGTTTAATGTCCCTCATTAATGCGAGGCTGTAAGACGCCTCCTCTACTCCCCTGTTTTGACACATGGTGCATCCCCACTCGCCGCACGCCTCCATTGCTGAGGACAAGCCATGTGTCGCCTTCTCATTGGTTTGGCACTGAAAAGGTGGCCCGACAAATCACGCGGGCTCGAACCACAACACGCCACCTCAACAGTGTCATATCATGGTTATTGATGCGCCTTAATTCTCGCACCTTCCGCCTTATTCAACATTAATGGCGGTATGACCCGACCTGATTACGTCTGACCTACTTTCGAAGCCTGTTTCACTAACTTGAAAGTAGGGGGCTTACTATTATGAGAAAATAGATCGGCCTATAGAGGCAGGTCAGGTCGAGACCCTGCACGCCCTAATGAGCAATAGAGGATGAGAAACCCGACCGTCAAATTAAGGAGGAAGGTCGACATGACCAAGGTAGGCCTGAAGGTCGACACGACCAAGGTAGGCCTGAAGGTCGACACGACCCAGAATGGACTCTCCGAGTGACAACTTGAAGAGGCTATCAGGACTCATGAAGAAGTTAAAGGCTACAGAAATTAGACATCACAAAGATGTTTTACAAAAATGTTCTTCCTAATTAAAAGGATAGGTTGGCAGGCAGGGATGAGCTTATCTGACCTTATGCGCTATTATCTCTATTGTCCGACCTTATCCGAAGGTCGGACAAATCTCGATTCCTGACTGGCGTACGACCTTATCTAAGGGAGTGGTCCGAAGTTCTCTCCAAGGATTGCGGAGGCTAATCCGCGATTAGCTCAGGATCCCAAGATATCCGCCGAGGATCTTGGGAAAATCCCTATGCGTTATGAATCCTAATTCATCTACAACACGCATCCACTAAATCGGGAGGATCCCTCTATGTTACTATCCCTCCTCAACCATAAATAGGGAGATCTCCAATGGTGAAAGGTACGTACACACACACACACGATCTCTATCCTTAAACCACTTCTACTAGATCCAGATTCCTTACTTTGGCATCGGAGGGTCCCTTGCTCTAGCTATGATTTCCTTTGTTTTCTTCCTGTGCAGGTATTCAAAGGTCTAAAAAGGGTGGACCAGATTTTTGCATCAACAGCTTTCATTCCCTTTTTCCGTAAGTAATTTTCGTGATCGATAGGTGTAAAACATAGATTCTCCCGACCTTCAGCTCATTTGCTCATCAATTTTCCAACTGATTTAGGGTGTTATTCCTGAAGCATGCGCTATATCTACTTCAATTTTTTGTTCATCAGTCAAGCCTCTTTGTGACCACCTTTGATGGTGTAACAACTTCATGGTTATGTTCTGCGACAAATTTAGTCACACGATATTTTCCATTCACCTGAAGTTTAATAATCATGTTTGCTAAACATTGAGTTCTTGTAATTGGGCAGATAAACTTCGGCTGATCAATATGTTTTCTTTTACGTCTTTGATCTTCTTTGGAACAACAAAAATGCCTCTTAACTATGACACCGCCATTGGATTTTTTTTCCATAACTTTCGAGTACTAAAACCCTTCTTCCTATCATACCTATTATAAAACTCACATGCGTTATTGTCAAAAATAAACTCCATTCCTAGTTTTGGTTGTTCATCTAAGTCATCATCTGTACTGACTAGTACATCTTGTCTTGCTTCATATTCATCTACTTGTTGGTTTGCATATTGATCATCTATTTCCATATCAAACTCTAACCTTTAATATGGCTAAGAACATGCTCGAGTCTTCAAGATATCATTATGCATTTCACCAATTAACTTTCAAAAGAAAAATGCATTTATAGCATTCACCATTCCAAAAATCACTTATAATATATAATATGTATATGAGGATCTAACCATCTACGATATGTATGATTTTAGTTTTACTTTTCATCTCATTCAGTAGTATATAATGCACTTGATTTAAAAAAGAATTAGATCATTAAAAATTAAAAAATTACCAAATATTGCCATGAACATATAAATGCCTAAGTGTCACATGATGTACTTAATTAAACCTTTCTACCATCCAAGATATAAAGTAGGGCCCACCAAAATATAATATAACGCAAATGAATGAAATCAATTGATTCTTCAGTGAGGCCCATTACAACAAACCATACCCCGAAAATTAGATTATAGAAAATGCAAATTTCAATAAGAATCTCTTTTGATTGTACAGTGAACTCTCCAGTGAGGCCCATTACAAACAGGCCATGCCCCAAAAATCTCCTGCATCACAAACAGGGCATGCCCATCATGTTTGATGGATTTTTCTTTTAACAACTGAATTTCAGATAGATTATTAATCGAATGGCTGAGATTATGTGATGAGAGAGAATTTTTACTAATCCCGATTCCAATCGTGATCCCAAAACCCTAATTGCAATTACACTTCCAAATGAAAAAACTCTAAATTCCAACCACAAAAGATAAAATCCTAATTCATTTCCCAAAAGAAAAGCCCTAATTTCAAATATCTAATCTAAGCATGTAAATAGGATGAAGAAAAAAAAATCTAAGGTAGAAACCCTACCCGTTATACGTAGAGGTATGATGAGAGCTCTGTCAAGATGAGAGTGGTCTGCAAATGGGTTGTAGTAGAACATGATAGTGGTCTGCAAATGGGTTGTAGTAGAACGCCGCTGGAGAAAGAGGCGGTGAGATTGATAAGAAAACACTACTAGAGAAACAAGGAGCGAGATTGAGCAAGGAGAGATGAGAGAGATAAGCTGGGAGAGATCTCATGGATACGAAAAGAGGGACCGTGAGATTGAGCAAGGAGAGATGAGAGAGATAAGTCGGGAGAGATCTCATGGATACGAAAAGAGGGACCGAGAATAGAGAGAGAGAGAGAGAGAGAGAGAGAGAGAGAGAGAGAACTGAAGAAAATGAGAGGTTTGGGGCTTTTCGTACATCCAAGTACAAACACGGGCTAATGTCGTCCATTTGCTTGTGTCCGACATCTTTTGACATACCCGCTCTCTACCAATACAGAGGTTAGACATCCAGCCTATCCCGAGCTCTGCACAAGCGGGGGTAGTACCTAATCCACGCCACATGGGAGCAGACGAGTTGTTACCCGGGTAACACCTTAATAGCTGTTACCTTAACCACGTGGGGCCTACCTTGATTTTTTTTAATTATAATATCCCTGCCATTTTTTCTTTCTTTCTTTCTTTTCCATCGTATTTGAGGACACGATTCCAAATCTTTAAATAAAAATAAATAAATAAATAAATAAATAAAATTCAAAACTCAGTTGGACCATGCCAATAAAAACATTGAGAAATAATCATTAAAAACTTTTTTGTGAGCCACAAAAGTTATGGATCAATCCAATATTTGTAATTTCACTTCATCCGCATCTACTTGACATTATCAACAGGTTGGATCGAAAATAAACATTAAGAAAACCCCACGATGGCCCTTTGGGATTCTTAATAGTGAGCTCAATCACCACTGTTTCCTGTGCTGTGGTCCACCTGAGATTTGGATTTGCATACTATTTGGTATCTTGGCTTAAAATAGGCCGGAGAAACGGCGTGAATATACAAAAAATAAAAAATAAAAAAATAAAAAAATCATCAAGATGAGCCCCATATAGAAGTAACACCCACTAGGCTGTTACCCCGGGTGACACTTAATCCGGTCCCTTATCTGACAAGCACGTCTGCCAATGATATGCCGCCATGCCTACCCAAGTATCACCAAATCCGCTCTGGTCCAAAGTGCCTTGTTTCCTTACTTTATTTATAAAAATTTACAAATAAAAACCCTTCAAATAACACCATAGTATGTAAATATCATACCTTCAGGGGTAAAATCGGAAAAAAAAAAAGAAAGAAAAAAAAAGAAAAAGAAAAAAAGAAGAAGATTGAAACTCTTCTTCTTTAAAATGGCAGCACTACAATTTGTCGTGGTGCAAGGCGATTGTGGGGCCCACGTGATGTGTCATTTTATTCATTCCATCCATCATGTTAGCCCCCTCATATTCAACGTAGATCCAAAAGTCATGCTAATACAAGTGTCTTGCGAGCCACGTCACGGGTTAAAATGTTAAATCAGACCCAAAATCTCTAAATTCACCTGGTGTGGCCCACCTAAGTCTTAGAGTAGATATTTTTGATTTGCCCCTTCATCTCGGTGTCTCATGTCTGATGAATGACTAGGATGACTTATACACAACACGGTGTACCCCTCAAAACCTCCGGAAAAGTTTTACTAGTTAGGCATCCCCTCCTAATTGTCCCATATGGTGTGGCCCACCTGAGTTTTTACTTGGAATGGATATTAGCCCGTGTCGAAACATCTAAGGACGGCCTCAATGGACGGGACGGATATCTTGCACACATCACATGGGCCCCACAAAGCCCCGTACCACAGAGAGATCAGTATAGATTGGGCACCGAGGCAGCCGCACTGCCGTCCTACGGACGCGCATTTCCTGCAGAGCCTTTCGCAGGAAGTTCCTGCGCTAAATGGGCTCACCGTGATTTTTGTGAGACATCCACCCCGTCCATCCGTTTTGTGAGCTCATTTTATAACTTGAACTCAAAAGAGAAAAGGATCCAAGACTCAAGTGGAACGCACTAAAGGAAAAGGTGGGTAGGGAAATGGGAAAGTACTTGGGAAATAGTAATTATTACAATTTCACTGCGTTTGAAAATTCATGGGAATTTGTGCCCATGAAATTGGTTCAAAAGAGATAATTTTAATTTTTGAACTGCAAGGTAATGCGAATGATATATCCATTCTGTTAATATATTTTATTTTAATATTTTCAAGCATGAGGCAAAAAATGAAGCGGATCCAACGCTCAAGTAGCCCACGCCAAAAGAAACGGTGCTCCTACGAAGTTTTTAAGGGTAAGTATTCGATTTCCTTTTTTGTATGACATGATCCAATTGAGTATTGGATATGCCTCCATTTTTTACTCATGCTATGAATTCAACTGGAATAATGGATGAACGGTGTAGATAAGCGAAATGCATCACAGTGGGACCCATAGACATTTTGTAATATTCTTAGTTTTCGTGTCAAAAAGTAAGTAATCAAATCAAGTAAGTCGTAAATGTAAGAGGGAGTAATTATTACCTTTTTTAAGCTGCATTTACCATTTCACTCGAAAATCAAACAGGCCCTAAGGGTGTCATGGTAATTTACCTTACATGCCATTCATACCGTTTATGGCGTCATCTCTACTGGGATGAACTGGAAACACAAATATCATCCTGATTCAAAATTTCTGTGGCCCCACGAATATTTTAACCGTGGACGTTCAATACCCACGTTTTCGGCCCACTTGAGTATTGGATCGGCTCATTGGTTTCTTTTAAGTCCTGAAATGAGATCAAAATATGGATAGCCGGGGTGAATTTCTCACAAGCATCATCGGTGGGCTCCACATAGGTTCCCAGCGCAGGAA
This sequence comes from Magnolia sinica, assembly GCF_029962835.1. NCBI lineage: Eukaryota > Viridiplantae > Streptophyta > Magnoliopsida > Magnoliales > Magnoliaceae > Magnolia > Magnolia sinica. The sequence continues at coordinate 42,555,656 of NC_080575.1, forward strand.
CTTCCTACAAAAGGCTTCTGTAGTAAATCCGCGTCCCCGTCCTAGCTTTGGGGACTTCCGCTTAATGGCGTAGATAACCTGGTCCGAACATGACCCCACATGCATGCTGAAGATGGATTTAGTACTTGTTTCCATACATGGGGGTACCACCTGCTGATTGGCCTTATCTAATGCTAGCTTGGAGACGTTCGGTCCCACCTGATTAATGTGGCTCAAGTAGGGCTCGGCTTGCCTGTTACAGGAATCCGAATTCCCCAGTAACCTCAAGCTCAAGCTTCGTGGGTAGTGTCATGTCTGGGTTGTATTCACTCTAACAGTCCGTTTCAAAAACTCATTTTAGACGTGAGCCTATACACTGGGGCTGTCAATGAGTTGTTATAGAAAATGTTTTGGTTAAAAAATATTTTAAATAAAAATATATAAATACATTTGTTGAGGCCAAAATCTGGACCACCCTCCACGCAATATCTCACACCCCACCCTCCACTCAATGCAGCGAACTTTTGACGGGCCCTGGTCTTGCGCAAAAGGGTAAGCAAATGAGACCCTGACTCAGCCGGGGGACCCTCCGATGCCTAAGTCAGGCTAGGGAATCTAGGTATAAGTCGAATGTAGAGAGAAGGTGCAAGATATTGCGTACCTGTAGCAATGGGGTCCCCTGATATTTAAATTGGTTGGTCGGACGATCCACATCCGTTAATCTCGGCATGATTCACTCAATTAGTGAGATATCGTAATCGTGGAGATATTATCCGCAATCTTTGGATCGTGCGGCGTATCGTGTCTTAAAGGTGCGTATCCTTAGATGAGATCTTCGGTCACGTCTACATCTGAGTTGATCTCCAGGCTCGGGATACGAAGTACCCTTACCCGGGCTCGGCCTCAGCCTCATCATGTGACATATTCGTACTCTGACTCGGCCTCAGATTGTGTAGACATGAGGCCGAGTACTAGCAGTCTGAGTCCATCGATAGATCACTAAGGTCAGGGTTCGCTGAATAGAGCTGAAGACGAGGACCAGGGCTCAGCTCAGTCATCCTTCTTCGGATGAGGACGAAAGTTCGTGTTGGCTAATCAATTGTAATTCTGAGTTGTGACTTAGGGGTCGGCCCCTATTTGACATAGTATCCTCTTTACGAGGCCTTGTTATCCGATCCGTGTAGCTCAGGCTAACTCTGATTATCCTTGTACAGATTTCCCCATAACAGAAGCTCCCTATTCTCTTGGTCTGAGCCTAGACTTAGAGAGTAAACGCCTGGGGAAATGAAACGACGTCCCCATGCCTCTGCTCATGATGGCGATTAGGATGATCGGGGCGCAATTAATGTGATCTGTTCACCTTAGATCCCACGTGATGTACTGCGGTTGCAACCCTTCGGCTTCTATCCATTTGGCGAACGAGGCATGACGACGGTTACGATTTGCAATCGGTGGATCGGAGGAGATAGCGCCATGTGCACGTGGGGGGACGAGGGGGCACCTACAGCATTAATGACAATAAATGCTAAGAAGGCTCCATCCTCGAAGAGTGGGTTAGGACATATAACACTCTTCCACTGTCCCTTGGCGTTAGTGCCGAGCCACATTGGGTTCTGGAACGACCGCTTGCAATGATGGCACTGAGTAATGAAGCGGTTATATAAACCCCTCCCGCTCCCACTCTTCCCACTGCTTGCGCGCGCTCTTCATTTTCTCTATTCTTTCCTTCGAATCGTCTTCTGCCAAAAATCGCCTCCTGTCGAAAATCACCTTTCTGCTGGAAATCGCCCTTCACCAAAAATTGCCCTCTGCCAGAAAAAGGGTTTTTATTGCCGGATAAAGGATTCTCGACCATCGGAGAAGGGATTCAGCTTAGCAGAAGCCATTGGAGTTAGGAAATTTTTTACTGGAGGAAATTGCCTGCAACGTTGTGAGTCCTCCAACACTTAAATACCTTTTTCCTGCATGTCGAGCAATTCTGAAGAAATGGAAGAGGTCCGAAGAGCTGGTTCAGAGTCCAAGCCAGAGACTACTGCCTCGGGGCCTGGAGAATCTGAAGGCTCTCTCGAGGTCATACCCCTTTACACTCCAGTCCTAGCCCAAAGAACTGCAAGTCAGAGGGCCAAGAGTGGAGGCAAGGGGCTAAAGAGGGCCCTCAGAGATCCTGCTCGGCTCCCAGCGTATATACGCCAGATTCCGATCATGGGATCCTACAAGAAGGATTTTCCAATGTACATTTATCTCGTAATGAGCATAACCACAAGATTACCCAAACCATAAAGGCAACATCATCATCACATATCCACTAATATAATTGTTTGAATACAATACTGAAAGAGAAATACATATATAAAATAAATCAAAGCTTCAGAAGACCATTGCACGCTCCAGGCTCAATGTTGCTGCAACCTAACATCACCTGCACGCATCTATCATGCATAAGCTTATAGAAAGCTTAGAGGGTGGTGTAAGTTTGTGCACAAGATAAGTACCAAGTATTCAACGCAATGACATAATCATATAATGTCGAAATAAGCGCAAGGTCATGAATCATACATTATCAGAATAAGCGAAAACATACTGATATGCCCATAAATACCATCAGTCTTATCTAGGCTATGCGACGCAGAAATATAATAAAAACAATATCATATACTGATGAAGCAATGTAGATCAACTATGCAGTGCAGAGACAACAAACCAAATATCAGATGTCGCTGATGCAATACAATATACAAATCCTGATGAGTAAAATAAACAGCGTCGGTCATACCATATGTCGCGGATGTAATGCAACATGGGCCTATCAGGCGCCGAGAGTATAATGCAATATGTAAATCCTGCTAAGTCCGTCTAGGCCATATAAGTGCAGAAACATAGTAACTCAAAATGCTTAGTACTGCGGATGCAATGTGACATGCGGTGCAAATGGAATGACCATGCTGGAGTGTGAAGTCGGGATGATAGTACGTAGTATCGCAGGCTACGGGGTCCACCACAAGGGACTCCTATCCAAACCAGTCTCATACCTAAATTTGGATAGCCAGACTCAATGTAGTAAACTCCTGATCTCAGGTTAGTCGCGCGCTCAACCGAAATCCTCGCCATGCGAAAGTACACGTAACAAATAGTTATGTACCACCAGCCCGAGTGGATAGTGAATGAATGAATAAATATGCAATTCCTGCTCAATAAGTCCACATATCAGTACGGTTACTCTCTGGGAAATCACCGGGGTCTATTACACTCCAAACCAGATTGCCGCCCCATCGCGCGCAACAAGGTGAGTGGAAGAGACCTCACTATCCGCCTGCCAATATCGGGCCCGGCTCGTCGATAGCGGACCCATTCCTCGAGCTGGTCAGACTCAGCCTAGCATTGCCCCCTCCTCTCGGGTAGATAAGGCCGTACCCCCTTCCAACCGACCACGACACAGTGAGAGACGTGGCCTAACGGTATACGGCCCTCATGCGCTCATGCATCCACTCGGTCTAGACGTTGGAGCAACCTCTGGAACCAAGAGGGTTTAGGGACTTTCACCCAGAGATATCTATAGCACCCCATGTAGAACAGATTTTCGGTGTCCCATCTGGCCATCCACGAAATATCTGTGGAGGCTACGACCCTGATGTCGCTAGGGCGTATAGTGATCACAACACACAATGCAAGATGCATGGGTCATACAATCCAGTCATGCATCAATCCTGCGCATACTGTGCACTCAGGTGAGACAATCTCTGCCTATCAGAGAGTCTCATAACAACCTGCCCAATGACATATGCAATGGTCAATCACATCTCATAACAAACATACAGATGATGCGTATGGGCATGTGTCATGATGCTATGCGGTCACATACTCATAATCGGTATCAATATCGACATCGACAATCGACCTCGACAATGTGGACATTTAACCAACATTGCCCTCAAGGAATAGCCCACATAGAGTCTAACGTATAGTGGACTCATGGCCTCACATAAGGGCCAAATATACAACATCATAGGGCTCACTCAAGAGCTTAATACACATCATAATGGACCCTTCACATGAGCCTAACATACATCACAATGGGCCTCAACTACGAGTCGCATATACACCATATGGGTCTGGACAATCGGCCTTGACAATTGAAATCGGCCTCGACAATCGAAATCGACACTTGAACTTGGCCTCGACAATCGAAGTCGGCCTCGATACTTGGCCTCGACAATCGGGATCAATCGATAATCAGAATCGGCAAATCAGTCACGTCAATCGGAATCGACAATCAGCCACGACAATCGGGATCAATCGATAATGAGAATCGGCAAAACGGTCACGGCAATCGGAGTCGGTAATCGGTCACGACAATCGGATCGATCGATAATCAGAATTGACAAATCGGTCACGGCAATCGGATCGATCGATAATCAGAATCGGCAAATTGGTCACAGCAATCGGAGTCGGTAATCGGTCACGACAATCGAAATCGATCGATAATCGGAATCGGTAAATCGGTCACGGTAATCGGAGTCGATAATCGGTTACAACAATCGGAATCGATCGATAATCAGAATCGACAAATCGGATCGATCGATAATCAGAATCGGCAAATCGGTCACGAGAATCGGAATCAGTAAGAATGGGCCTAACAAGGCCTAAGGGAAGGTCACAATGAGGACATCTAACCATCATTGCTCATCAATGTGGCCATCTAACTAATATTGCTCCTAAGGAGTGGCCCACATAGAGCCAAAGCTAAACATATAGTGGCTCATGGCCTCACACAAGGGCCTCATACATAACACAGTGGTCCGCATACTATCTCAATGGGCCTTACATACATCAAATGGGCCACACCAACGGGCCTCATATACATCAAGTCGGGCCTCATCATATGGGTCGAAAATATATCACAAAGGGCCTCGTCCCATGGGCCTAATGCAATCATAATGGGCCTCACCACCTGAGCCTTACACATCAAGTGGGATGCATTGCATGGGCTGCACCAATGGGCCTCATATACATCAAATCGGGCCGCATCATGTGGTAGGTGAGCCCGGCACAGCAGGTGGGCCTTATGAATCACAGAATGGGCCCCACCAGCCGGATATACTACGCATACATTACGGTGGGTCCCGTGGATGGATTGTATAGATGAAACACATATATCGTGCGGGACCCACGTCCCTGTATAGGACGGCATAAACAAAACACCAACAGCATAGGTGGGTACCATATAAACAACATGGATTATACAATACATGTAACACGGTGAGTCCCACACATGTGGCCCACCAGAGTTTTGAATCGGCCTCACGTCCATGTGGACGTGAGGATACAGAATACGTACATCAAGGTGGATCCCATCGTCCGCTGCCACTAGACGGTGGAGATCAAATACATCAGGGTGGGGTCCACGCGTATGGCCCACCAGAACTTTAAATCTGCTTCATATGGGGTAGAAGGTGTGGATCAAAACAGGTGGACGGCATGGATGTAAACTACCTTCATCAAGGTCTGTCCCACCTTCCAGCCATCTAGACGGTGTGTATAAGACACATGTGTCCTGAGGTGCAGTCCACGTCCCACGTGTAGACATCACACACCAGGTGTGGTCCCACGTCCACCAATTGGATAGCATGGATGAGACACGTGCATCACGGTGGATTTCCACCGCTCAAGTATCTGGACGGGGTGAATACCACCTACACATTGAGGTGGGGTCCCACCGTCCTGGCTGATGGACGGTGTGGATAAAACATACACATCGTGGTGGGGTCCACACACGTGGCACATCAAATATATAATATAATATATTATAATATATATGACACCAGAAGGGAGGTCTCCAGCGTCCAGGAAGAGATGGACGGCTGGGATAAAGAATACATGCATTAAGGTGGGACCCACGTAGCAGTGGCCCACCACATCATTGATATAATATATTATATTATATATAATATATTGATATTATATATGCATATACATACGTGTGTGTGTGTGTGTGAAACCGTGTGGGTGGCAGCGTCCAGTACAAATGGACGGCATGAATATAACATGTACATCACGCTGGCCCCACTGCAATGGACGCACGGACGGTACTGATTCAACACATACATTGTGGTGATGTCCCTGTGCATGTGCTGGACACAGCACACTACACCACGTTGATTTCCACCGTCCAGATCACTGGACGGTGAAGATTAAACACATATAGCTTGCCGGTCTGGCCCACCGTCCCACGTGGACGGTAGGGATGAAACACATATACCAAAGGGTGGGTCCACACGTGTGGGACCCACCAGCCATAACATTTATTAATATATTATATATATAAGTATATTTTACAATGCCAAGGTCTGGACGTCCACTGTCGGACGGTCTGGATTTCACATAGATACCATGGGGGACCCACCATTTGGATGGACGGTGTGTGTGAAATACATACATTCAACATGGTGGGTCCCACCGCAAGGACGGTGCAGATAAGACCCATAAATCACTGTGAGCCCTACACGCTGCAGGTGGACGGTCTGCACAAAACACCTGCATCACGGTGGCCTTGCACCGTCCCAGCTAGTCCAGCAAATGGACGGCTGATTACACACATACATCATGTTGTGGCCCTCGTTCCAGCCATCTGGATGGTAGGGATGCAAAGCAAGTGGACGGCATGGGTGGCAGATGGATGGACAGCGTTGATAAATCACATGTACACATGGTTTCCACATACGTGTGGGTCCCACGGTAGCTGTCCAGCAGCAGACAGGTGGTTTTGAACAAAAACATACCTCATGTTGGGATCCACGGATCTGGATGGCGTCACTGGGTGGGATGGCCCACCGTCCAGATGATGGAGGGCGCAGATAGAACCGATACATCACAGTGGCCCTGGACAGCACCGTCCAAATGGACAGTGCAGATAAATATATCAAGGTGGGCTCCACAGATCTGCTGATGGCGGCTGGGGTCCACATGACCCAGATGGATGGTGTGGCGCCGTAGGATTAGAGGTGGGTCCCACCGTCCAATCATATGGACGGTGTAGGTAGCCGGTGGAACCCACGGAACTGCTGTTTCAATACAGCGGCTATGCAGCTGGTTCAGTGCTCCAGCCAATCTACTTCCTAAGGTGGATCCCACGTGCATCAGGGCCCACCGAATATTACAATATAATAATATATATTATATATATCTCCAGCGTCCAGGTCCACTGGACGGCCGGCCTGGATGCAAAGTATATACACCATGTGGGGCCCCTTTGGAGGGACGGTGTTGGATATAACCATACATCAATGGTTGGCCCTACCCAGCACGTCCAAATGGACGGCTGGATGGCATGAGTTCATCACAGTGGGCCACACAATTGTCACACAAAGAGAGAGAGAGAGAGATCGGATGGTGGAGGGACCCCGCCACTACGGGTCCCTCTTTGATTCAACACATACATCAAGATGGGTCCCACATTTGTGGCCCTTAAATCACAAATCAATTAAGAAAATCACCCACCTTAGATCTCTTCTTCCTTCTTCCGCCAATGCATGCTAAAGCTCCAAATGAACAATTTCTACGGTTGGGATCAAACTTGGATGGTGGAGATGGGAGATAGAAGTGGGCCACACAAAGCTTCTCCCATGGAGAGCCATGAACGTGGGTTGCTTAGGAGGAAAAAAATGAGAGAGAAATGAGAGAGAGAGGTTGAAAGAGAGAGATGGGTGAGTGATGTGGTGGGTGTACTTTGTGTAAGAGAGAGTTTGACTTTGGGGGTTGCTTGGGGATGGGGTTGTACTTTGACATGTGAGGTGATGTGCAATTGATTGATGGGATTTGATGTGATGTTCTCTTGGGTTTTGCAACAGCGCGGTGTTTTCCTCGAACTGAACGCGGGCCCACATCTTCTGGCCTGGGTATCACCTCGGTGTGCGAGACGCGGCATCGGAACCGCAGCGATGGTGCGGTCGCTAGGGTACAAGTCTCGGGTCGAACCGACTCTAAAATACAGGGTACAACTCAGGATCGCGCGCCACTGCTATTTACGCGGAGCTGGTTCAGAGTCCGAGCCAGAGACTACTGCCTCGGGGCCCGGAGAATTTGAAGGCCCTCTCGAGGTCATACCCCTTTACACTCCAGTCCCGACCCAAAGAACTGCAAGTCAGAGGGCTAAGAGTGGAGGCAAGGGGCTAAAGAGGGCCCTCAGAGATCCCGCAGGGCGATCGAAAGTAGGTCCCAAGGGAGGCAGGTAGAAACTACTAGTCCCTGGGGGCTTGATTTTGGTCGAGTCCTAGATGGCCCAAATCCGTGAAGACCATCAAATTCCTGACTCAATTCACATCCGAGCCCCTGCCCCATAGACCAAGCGAGATCTCTAGCTGAGGGGGAGATTGCTATCTTCATCTGTGCCCTCCAATGCATGCTTCAAATCCCCATCCATCATCTCTTGCGTAAACTGACAGCGCAGCTGAGAATTGCACCGGGGCAGCTGGTCCCAAACTCCTGGAGGATCCTCGCCTCCACTTTTGTCCTCTGGCATCGGGTGGGGAACCAGAGGCTGACGCCAGATGAGTTTCTATTTTTGTACATGGCCAAATTCGATAATTCGGATAAGGCCTGGTGGTATTCTTGGTTAAGCCTCCATGCCTCCCGGGTCTGGTAAACCAACTTCCTTCTTCCAATAAGGACTGGAAGGGAAAGTGGTTCTGGGCCTCGAGAGAATGGGAGGCCCCTGCCTCTGAATTGGATAGACTGCGGGTCCGAGTCCCTATCAGATTTGTCAATCTAGGTCAGGCACTTCTTTTAGTCGCACTGCATGCTCGATTCATCCTTTTATGCCTAAACTCATTCTTTACTTCTGTTTGCAGCTCAGCTAAAGGGGGCCCCCAGACCTCTCTGTCCTTCAAAAGCGGCAGGTTAACCGAGTCCAAGTGCTCCCCACGGACCTGCGCACCTGGTTCGACCTCATCAGTCAGGAGAATTTGGTGTCTTCTGGCTTTTGTAGAATTCGCCCCACCCTTTTTGCTCTGGGTAAGCAGGGTATGGAACTTTGGAAGTTGATTTGTTGACATTTAGCTATTTGGTAATTCTTACTTGATCTAATTTCCTATTTTGAGCAGGAATGGAAGCAGGCGGTTCAAAGAGGAGGAAGCCACCACGCCCTCCGATGGATGTCGTCCTTTCCTCCGGCCAAGGATAAAAGTGACGAGGAAGAAGAGGAAGACCTTTAAGGCCGAGGATGTTCCAGCTGCAGCCATGAATCCAGCCGAAGTCGCACCCATCATGGCCCCAACCGAAGCCGTACATACCGCGGTCCCTCCCGAGGTCACTCTTGCCATTGTGCTGACCCCTGCTCCTGAGGCACGAGCTCCTGAAGCCCCTGTCGGAGTCGAGCCTATCACCATCTCGTCGCCTTCTGCAGAGCACCAAGCCCTTGAGGCTTCACCTTCGGCGGTCGCGGGTCTTAGAGAGAGGTAGTAGGAGAGACTCCTGATACGGCTACCTCTGCACAATTCGTAGCCCCCAAAGTTGCCATTGAGGCTGAGTTCTTAGCCGGCCGACATGAAGCCCTTGCTCTTGTCGGGTATGCCACCACACCCGAGGCTGCTGCTCAAGCTTCCGCGGCCAGTGAGGTTGGAGGAACTTCTAAGCCAGCTCTAGAAATTCTGTCTCATGGTTATCACATGGCTTTGCTGAACCCATGGGTGGCCAAGTATGTCCCAGAGTCGAAGATAGTCGAAATGCTCTCGTGAGGCTACGTCAGCTTCCTAAATGATTATGCAGTAGTCTGCTACTAATCGCTGTCGATGATTGTGGAGGTGAAGGAGAGGTTGAAGGAGATGGAACGGCTCGAGGCAGAGCAGCCCAATTTTATGGTCAAGAAGGCAGAACAAGAAGCAGAGCGGGATAAATTTGTGGTGGAGAAGGGAGAGCAAGAGGCACGGAGGGCAGAGCTCGAGAAAAAGCTGGAGGCTTCAGCCACGGAGCGAGAGGAACTGAAAAAGGCGGCTGCAGAGGGTAAAGCAAGGGAACTTGCGCTCCAGGACGAGGTCAACCAACTCCGGGCTCGCTTGGACATTGTCGACCCCGAAATCAGGCGTCTGCGCAGGCTAAAAAGGACTTGAAATTCAGGATAGCGGAGGCCGAGTCGTGGCTCAAGGATGCGAAGGGCAGACTCGAGATGGAGCAGCGGATGGCTGCAGACTAGTTGGCCCAGCAACGCATTGTCCTTGAGGCTACGACATCTGCAAACTGGGTAGCACTACGGGATGAGCTCGAGGCTCGAGTGGCCTCGCAGGCTGCCACTTCCTTAGCTGAATACAAGGATTCAGTTGAGAGTGCCAAGGAGCTAGACAAATTGTATTACTTCGGCTATGACATAGGCTTCGATGCTTACAAGGATTCATTTGACCCTTGACCTCGATGCTCTTATGACAGACAATGCCGTGAATGCTGAACCGGCTACGGCTGGTGAGCCTGATAGTGATGACCGGGTCTCGACAAACGAGCCTGAGAACGTCCCCCTATCGCCGAAGCCGCTCCTGACGCTTAGCCCCCTAACTCGGTAGCTCGTCCCTCTACTCGAAGGGAATGAAACTTGTACTCTTTTTTTTTTTACAATGTGGATGGATAATTTTTTGATCAATGATGATTACTTGGAAAATGGCTTGTTCGCATGTGTTGATTGTTGTGATGATTTTTAGATGTTAATATTTAAGGACCGACACCTAAGGGGCCAACCCGCCCCCCCCCCGCGCACGAATGGCGTGCTCAGTCGTTTTCGTCGATTTGTCGTTGCATGAAAAGCCAACCCCCTTTTCAAGGTATTGGGTCATCTCCGGGCTTTTTCCCTGCCTATGAGGGGATCCCTATGTAGATTTTCATGGGTTTAATGTCCCAACCCTTTCTTGAAGGGATCGGTCCGTTAAGTTAGCCTCTGCTTGCGAGAGGTAATTTCTTCCGTTTGTAGATAATCCAAGATGAATTGTGCAAGTAGACGATGTAGAAAAAGAACTTTTATTAGAGGCCTTAAGAGGCTAGTAGCTTCGAGCAGTACATTTATTAAGGGCCTTCAGCGGCCTGTAGATTTTTACGAATAGTAGATCTTCAAGTGCTCAACATTCCAGGGATGGGGGAGTTGATGTCCCTCGAGGTCTTCCAAATGATAGGAGCCTGACTGGGTCGATCTGACCACATGGTAAGGCCCCTCCCAGTTGGGCCCGAGTGTCCTAGCCCCCGGTTCTGCCGTATTTTGAAAGACGCGACGGAGGACCAAGTCCCCTCGTCAGAACCACCTTGTCTTGACCCTTGAATTGTAGAATCGTGCCACTTGATGATGCCTAACAACAACTCGGAGTCAGGAGATATCCCTAGCTTCTTCGAGCAAGTCGAGGCTTGCTGCGATCTGCTCTGCGTTCTGATCTTCCTGGAAGTTTCTGACCCTAGCCATTGGGAGGCTGATCTCAAATGGGACGATTGCCTCCGAGCCATAAGACAACGAAAAGGGGGTCTCCCCAGTAGACGACTGGGCTATAGTCCTATAGGCCTAAAGGACGAATAAGAGCTCTTCTAGCCAGTTACCTTTCGCTTTTTCTAACTTTGTCTTAAGATGGTGCTTGATGACTTTGTTCACGGCCTCCACCTGTCCGTTGGACTGCGTATGCCGAGGTGGGGAATAAGCGTTCAAGATGCCAAGGCAAGGAATAGGCTTTCGAGATGCCGAGCCCCCTGTACATGCCTCTGAACTTATCATTGTCGAACCGCTTGCTGTTGTCAGAAACGATGGTGAGCAAGATTCTGAACCGACAGATGATATTCTTCCAGACGAAGCCAATCACTTTCTGTTTGGTGATCTTGGCTACGGGCTCGGCCTCAGCCCATTTATTAAAGTAATCGACTACCACAATAGTAAACTTCACATGTCCTTTCCCTATGAGAAGAGGTCCAATGATGTCAATCCCCCACTGAGTGAACGGTCAGGGCCCAATCATGGGGGTCATTTCTTCTATGGGCTACCTCGGTATTACCGCAAACCTCTGACACTTGTTGCACCTTCGAACATAATCTTTCGAGTCTTCTCGAATGGTTGGCCAAAAGTACCCTTTACGGAGTATCTTCAGTGCCAAGGCTTGACCACCCGAGTAATTTTTGCAAATGCCCTCATGAATCTCATGTATCACATAGTCTGCTTCCTCTGGTCGGAGGCATCTGAGGTAGGCCTGTGAGTGCCCCATTTAGTTCCTCATCCAAGACAATATATCGGGCAGCTCTGATCTTTAGGCGTTGAGCCTCCAATTTATCCTGAGGGACCTCACCAGACACAAGGTAGTTATAGATCAAGTCCATCCAACTTGGGGTAGTTTCCACCGGGTTGACTACTTCCTGATCTATTCAGTCGATGCTCGGGCTTTCCATGAATTCTATGGGAATGATCCGAGAAATCTTTCCTTCCATGGCCGAGGCTAACCGTACGAGGGTGTCGGCCCAAGAATTCTCTGCCCTCGGAATCTGGCTAATGATGCAACTCCAGAATTTTTCTATCAATTTCCTAGCCTCGGCCAGATAGGCCACCATCCTTGTTTCCTTGGCTTCATACTCGGTGGAGATATGGATCACCACAAGTTGGGAATCACATCGCACTTCAAGGGACTGAACCCCAGACTGGCCGTCAGTCTGAGTCCCGCCAACAGGGCCTCGTGCTTTGCTTTATTATTGGAGGCTCTGAAACAGAGCCTGATGGCATACTGAATAGTCATGGAGTCGAGTGCGACCAGGACGATTCCCGCCCTAGCTCACTTGACATTGGACGATCTGTTGAAGGACCCACTTCTGTTCCAGCTCCATATCCTTGGTAGGCGAAGGAATGGGTGGGGTTGTGAGAGCTGCTTCTGCTTCAGTATCGGTATTCGGGATGGTAAACTCGGCTATGAAGTCAGCCACAGCCTAACCCTTGATTACAGTTCTCGGACAATATTGGATATTGAACTCCCTGAGTTCTATCGCCCATTTCATTAGTCGTCCAAAGATATCTAGTTTCTGAAGGACTTGCCTGAGGGGGGAGTCGGTCAGGATGATGATAGTGTGCGCTTGGAAGTATGGGCGCAGCCTCCGTTCTGAGAATACCAAACTATGCGTCAGTTTCTTCATGCTTGGGTACCTGGTCTTGGCAGGTACCATTGCTTTGCTTACATAGTAAACGGGATACTGCTTGCCTCCTACTTCCCTGATGAGTGCAAAACTGACGGTCGAGGCAGAGACTGCTAGGTACAAGAGTTGGGGCTCGCCCTCTTCTGGTTTCGACAGCAAGAGAGGCGAACCTAGGTATTGCTTTAGCTGTTGGAACGCTTACTCGCATTCCGAGGTCCACTCTGCTTTCTTGTGACCTTTTAATTGCTGGAAAAAAGGGAGACATTTGTCTGTTGCTCTAGAGATGAATCGACCGAGCGCTGCTACTCAGCCAGTCAGACATTGGATCTCCTTCGTTGTTCGAGGCGATCTCATATCGAGCAGTGCTTTTATCTTCTCAGGATTTGCCTCGATACCTCTCTAGTTAACCTGAAACCCAAGGAACTTGCCTGAACCAACCCCAAAGACACACTTGGCCGAGTTTAGCTTCATGCGGTACACTCGGAGGATTGAAAATGTCACCCCGAGGTCTTTAAGGTGGTCGGATGCTATGACGCTCTTGATGAGCATGTCATCAATGTAAACTTCCATTGTCTTACCTATCTACTTGGCAAACATCTGATTCACCAATCTTTGGTATGTCGCCCCAGCGTTCTTTAGGCCAAAAGGCATGACACGGTAACATTAGAGGCCTTTGTCGGTGATAAAGGTAGTCTTCTGCCTATCTGGGGAATGCATCGGGATCTGATTGTACCCGGAATAGGCATCTAGGAAGGAGAGTCGTTCGTGCCCAGCCATGCTGTCCACCAGCTGATCGATCCGTGGTAGAGGGAAGCTATCCTTAGGACAGGCTTTGTTCAGGTCCAAGTAATCTACACAGACCTACCACTTCCCGCTTGATTTCTTCACCAGGACCACGTTGATGATCCAGTCTGGGTAATGTATTTCTTCGATGAAGCCGACACTGAGGAGCTTGGAGACTTCATCGGCTATAGTTACGTACCTCTCAGCATTGAACACTCTCCTCTTTTGTTTCACTGGTTTGGGATCCAGATCTACGTTCAGTCTATGGACCATGACATCGGGAGAGATGCTCGGCATATTCTCGTGCAACCACGCGAAGACGTCCCTGTGTTGTTGTAGGAACATCGACAACTGAGATCTTTGCTCAGAATTCAGCAAAGACTCGAGCAGAACAGTTTTGCTTAGGTTAGCTTCCTCAAACGGGATGGTCTCTAAGTTCTCAGGGGGATCTTCTGTGGTATCGAGGACGTTGATGGTGAGGGCATGCTTCACTGACCCTTTTCTCACAGTTATCACATAGCATTCCTGAGCTTCACACTGGTCCCCTTAAAGGTATCCAACCCCACCTTTACCTGGAAACTTCATCATCAGATGGTATATGGACACAACCGTCCTTGTCGCGTTAAGGGAAGGTCGGCCCAGAATGACATTGTGCACTGATGGCACATTGACAACGAGAAAGTCCACGAGAAGTGTTACTTGATGCTGTCCTTCTCCTGCCATTACAGGAAGAGCGATGGCTCCCTCGGAGATCACTTTATCTCCGGCAAATCCATAAAGAGGGTTTTTATGGGTATGAGGCGTGACCTTTCAATCCCCATCTTCTCGAATGCTTCAGAATAGATGACATCGGCACAGCTTCCAGTGTCAACTAGGATACGATAAACTTTGTGGTTAGCTATGGTCATAGTCATCACGAGGGCATCGTCGTGCGGATGCTGGATTCCATGCGCGTCATCCTCTGTGAAAGTCAAGTTAGAGGGTCTTACTAGGAGTTCTTTCCTAGGCCTCTCGGCCAGATGGATGTAGTGCTTGGGGTCTGAACTCCGAGTGTGGGCCTTACGGGCCCTATTCAAGTTGCCTCCACTGGAAGAGCTGCCATAGATAGTGCAGATCTTGGCAGGTTCTTCCGCAGCTTTGTTCGGTCGTTCTTCTTTCCGAGCTGTCTTCTCTTCCTTGGTGTATTGTTGCAGATGACCCCTATGGATAAGGGTCTCGATCTCATCCTTGAGATCCACATAGTCACTCATATTGTGACCGTGGTCACGATGAAACTAGCAGTACTTACGCTTGTCTCAGTTCTTGGAGTCGATCTTCATGCAAACCGACCAGTTTAGGAGTTTCTGGCCCCTGATGTCCAGTAGGATCTGCTCAAGAGATGTATTGAGGGGAGTGTAGGAACAAAATTTGCTCTCAAGCTTCCTGCTGGGTCGGCAATCGCAGGTGGCATGATCGTCAGGCCTCTTGCTGGATGATTGAGGCTCTTCGTTCCTTAGTCGCTTCTCCTTAGAAGACTGTTCAACAACTTGTATATTCATACGAGAGTTGGAGAATTCCTCGACCTTAGTATATTTATGAGCCCTGCTGATGAGTTTGGCCAAGGTGGTCAGCGGATTCTTCCCGATTGAAAAAGTGAACTTCCCTTCTTTGAGTCTGCTGAACATGGCCGAGAGTGTAATTTTGTCATTATAATCCTCCACTAATAACGCCTCCTCATTGAAGCGGGCAATGTAATCTTTCAGTGGCTCCTTGTTCCCTTGCTTAAGGGTAAATAGATGGGTAGTAAGCTTTCGACTCTTCTTACCAGAGATGAACTGGGTAAGGAACAATCCGCTGAGCTCTGCGAAGGAACCGATCAATTTTGGTTTAAGTTGTTGATACCAACTCCGAGGATATCCGGAGAGGGTTATGGAGAAGGCTCGACACATCATGACATCTGTGGCCGACTGGATCTGCATCCACGAACGATATGACTCCACATGTTCTGAGGGGTCTCCGGATCCAGAGAATTGGATGACGGGAGGCATCCTGAACCTCGACGGCATCACCTCATCCATGATTTCTAAGGTGAAGGGAGGCTTGGACTCTTCCATCATCGTCTATACTGCAGTTGGGATGGATGTAGATTACTAGTTCCTCTGAAACGCCTTAAACTGGTCACGGAGTTCCTTAAACTGTGCTTCCAAAGGATTCTGATTCTCATTTACTGTCTCTTGGGAGGCACTCGCCACCTCAGATGCTCTGCCCTGTCAACCCCTCTCCAGCCGATGGCGGAGGTCGGTGTTGGCTAGAGCCATAGTGGCAGACACGTAGGACTGTTTGGCCTCCTGAGGGGGTTCTAGGATTCGGGCGAATCGTTCCTGGGGCACTGCATTGTGTGCAGGGTCGGGAGCTCGTGCGGATTGCGATTGGGAACCTCTGGCCCGAGAACTGACTTGCTACGGTCGTCCTTCGGGCGTTGGGGTGGCTTCCACCAAGTTGAGTGGTGGTTGCTGATTCTATTGTGCCTTCATTCGGCTGATTTCGTCCTTCAACATTTGGACTTTGCAGTGCCTTGCATTTCCCTCCTCGACTTTGAGTCCATTGGGACGGCCCTATCGGAGCTAACTCGGTGTGCAGAAGTGAAGAAGACTGGTGTTGCCCGCTAGGTTCGGGCTCCACTGCTATCGCCTTTTTCTTTCTATCGCCATTTCCAGTAAAACCTTCTAGCTTTTTGTTTGCATATCCCACAGACGACGCCAAAAAATGTTGAGGCCAAAATCTAGACCACCCTCCACTCAATGTAGCGAACCTTCGACGGGCCCTGGTCCTATGCAAAAGGGTAAGCAAAGGAGACCCTGGCTCAGTCTGGGGACCCTCTTATGTCTAAGTTAGGCTAGGGAATCTAGGTCTAAGTCGAATGTAGAGAGAGGGTGCGAGATATTGCGTACATGTATCAATGGGGTCCCCTGGTATTTATACCTGTTGGTCGGACGATTCACGTCCGTTAATCTCAGCATGATTCACTCAATCAGCGAGATATCGTGATCATGGAGATATTATCCGCAATCTTTGGATCGTATGGCGTATCGTGTCTTAAAGGTGTGTATCCTTGGGCAAGATCTTTGATCACGTCTACATCTGAGTTGATCTCCAGGCTCAGCATACGAAGTACCCTTACCCGGGCTCGGCCTCAGCCTCGGCATGCGACGTATTCATACTCTGACTCGGCCTCAGATCGTGCAGACATAAGGCTGAGTACTAGCAGTCTGAGTCCGTCAATAAATCACTAAGGTCGGGGTTCACTTAATAGAGCTAAGGACGAGGACCAAGGCTTGGCTCAGTCATCTTTCTTCGGATGAGGACGAAAGTTTGGGTCGGCCAATCAGGATTGTAATTCCGAGTCGTGACTTAGGGGTCGGCCCCTACTTGACGTAGTATCCTCTTTCCGAGGCCTTGTTATCCAATTCATGTAGCT
The DNA here is from genome assembly GCF_029962835.1 of Magnolia sinica. Lineage (NCBI taxonomy): Eukaryota > Viridiplantae > Streptophyta > Magnoliopsida > Magnoliales > Magnoliaceae > Magnolia > Magnolia sinica. The sequence continues at coordinate 42,572,997 of NC_080575.1, forward strand.
CAGGCTGACCTTGATTATCCTTGTATAGATTTCCCCATAACAATATTTGTGAAAGACTTGAACTGTTGCCTTTGATAATAGCCCCTAATCAAGAGGAGAACATAAAAATTTGTCTTAATAAGTAGGGTGTTAAGTATATTAATATTTGCTTAGTGAAACAAAGGAGTACTTGTTATGGGTAAAATTAAACTGACGAGGCAACTTAAATGAGATAGAAAACAGAAGATGGGTAGCTTGGAAAAGGAGATTGGGTAAAAGCTTGGTATAAACTACTGAGCACAACCTCCAAGACCAGCTCGGGCATCAACCACAAGCAACTACCTAAGCCTTACTGTCGCAACAAGCGAACAACTCTGAGTACCGACCCGACCTCAAAGTTAGGCCTCGACCACAATCAACAGTTTAGCTTAGTTTGCAGGACCTTGGCCGACCCGACTTAGAGGTCAGCATCGGCTGTCGATCCCGATCTCCTTCGTGTACAAGGAAGATTAATTCCCTGAGATCTTCGCCGAGAACCATGTCAAGGATAATGCCTAACACCTCGGAGACGATTCCTTACATGATACGCGACTGTTTGGCTGATTCATTGCCATATACATGATCAGTGCCAAAGGACTATAAAAGAGAACCCCACGTACAATAGAAGGTACATACTGTTCGACAAGAAACAAAAGTGTTTTGACAGGGGAATTATCATTAAAAAATAACAAAGAAAGAATGAGAGAACACTCATCATAAAGTATCTTATTCATTCTGAGTTCGTTTACATCCTCATGTTTCCCTTGATTCTGAAACAAAGTACATTAAATATATATAATGAAAGAAAGGATAATCAATTTAGTAGCAATTTTGGTAGCACTTCGGCTTATGATATATTCATCTCAGCGAGAGAAGTGTTGTGCGGATTTGAACATCTTTTGTTCTCTCTTTTAACTTGTTTAGAATAGTAGCATTTCTAAAATGACCACTACATTCTAAGAAAAAAGATCATAGAAAGCTTAGAAAATCCAACAGCATGTATGCTATATACATTACTTGCGGGCAACACAGTCTTGTTGCGTGAGTCGGCACAACAAACTTGTGTTGCACGGTCCAGTGCAACAGGCTTCAAGTCATCTTCTCTTTGATCCTTCTTCCTTCCTCTTCTTTAAGTACCTGACAAGGGTACTCAAAGGTCTTCCTTCGGGGGCTCTGATCTCTTGCCTCCATCAAATAAGGAGGTACTGGGGTATTTATAGGCCTTCACACATGTGAAGCCTTGAATCTTGTGCCATCGGACCCACCTTACTCAACACTTTGTCGCGTGGTACGCAACATGACTTCCCATATTTTCTGTATTGCGTGGACCCGTGCAACAACTCTTTGTTGCGTGGTCACGCGCAACTCATCTATCTTCACTCTTCTTCTTCCCAGAATACTTCTCTCCTTTCCTCTTTCTCTTTCTTCTTTCTTTTTCTTCCAGACTGTTGCGGGGGCCAATTAGTTGCATGGATGGGCTTTCTCCACTCTCTATTCTTTCTCCACTTCAAACCCTTCTCTCTCTACTGTAAATTCTTCTAACCACCTCAAATGAGGAGAAGAGGGTGCTATTTATAACCCTCACGCACGTGTGACACCCACTTCTGCACAACAGGTCTTACGGGATGAAGAGCTGGGCGCACAACAACTAATATAGCTAGGAGAGAGGTCGTGCAACAAGGATCCAGTCCAGGACACGCAACATGAGATTCAGGGAGAGAGAGGGTTCACACAAGATGGGATCTTGCACTATGACAAGGGCGCGCAACAGGTAAGGTGAGTTGGAGAGCTGTTCGCGTAGCAGTGCTTCCAACCAGGAGAGATGTGCGTAATCAACCAAGGCAGTTTAAGTAGGTGACCGCGTAACAGGGATCCGGTTTGGGAGATTGTACCCACGCAATAGACTTGCAGGCTGGGAACTAGACCAGTGCAACAGGGTATCCAGGCTAGGAAGTCTACCGCGGAACAGGTGGGAAATTGGTAGGGAATGGGCGCGCAATAGTCCTTCTTGGAAAACACCTTATGAACCTTGTATATATTTTTTTTGTGCACCAACACATACATCTACCCTAATTTGACTAGACCCAGAGTGCCTATTCTAACTTTGGCATCGAAGGGTCTCCATTGTTATCTGGTTTTGCAGATACACGACGATATAACAAAGATGACCGGATCTCAGCATCAACAGTTTGACACCGTCTATGGGAAGCGACAATCAAGCCATTTCAAACTTGCCTGTCATTTCTCCATCTAATCTACAATGGCAGAAGGTAGAAAGAGAGCCTTAGCCGCCATTATCTCGCAAACCCTCGCACCAGAAGAGCACTCCGTAGATCCTTAGGATTAACCTTCGCAACATTAAAACGAGTTTTCTCTTGCGGTGCTCACACAAAGGTCCCGCAATCAAGGAGGTTGGCTTATTTCCTTGGAAAATCAAGTCGAAGCCTTAACCTTCCTTGGAAAATCAAGTTGAAGCTTTAACCCGCAATATAAACAATATAATACAAATATTGAAAAGGCATAATCCACCTCCCGACCATAGAGGGGAAGCACCCGCGGCAACCGAGCTCTCTCGACCTCCTCAAGCACCTGTTGACTCACATGGAGCTAAGCAACAACTGGGGCAACATAGCCATGTGCTCGCCCACACCGTGGGAACTACCATGCTCACCGACTCTGACTTATGCCACACGCTGGAGAATAGAAGGTGTGGGAAGGCTCCTGAGGTGATGACAAAAAATGAGGTCTCTTGGGAGGCTGAGCTTAAGGTGATACGAGGACAAATCGGCGACATCCGACAAGCATACCGTGTCCACGTCCCAACCTCAGTTGAGGACATGTTGGAGGAAACAGAGCCACTGTTTACCGACGACATTATGGGGTCTCCAGTTCTGCCAAGATTCTAAATCTCACAGATTACTCCTTACTCTGGAATCGGAGATTCGGTCGAACATCTGGAGTCCTATAGAGCGTGGATGGAATTACATGGTGTGACTATTATGGTGATGTGTCGAGCATTCTCCCTGACCTTGTCAAGGGCAACATGAAAGTTGTACAGGCAGCTGAAGTTGAGGTCCATTAGCTCTTTCGCACAGCTCAGTAAGACCTTTATCACACATTTATTAGAGGAAAGGATAGAATGAAGACAACGACCCACCTCCTCACGATCACCTAGAGAGAAGACGAGCTACTAAAAGACTACATTATTCATTTCAACAAGGAAGCGGTGCAGGTATAGGGGTATTCAAACTAGATAGCCTTAGCCGCCATGATATCTGGTCTTTGGGAAGGGAGATTCTTCTTCTCAATCGGCAAGAACCCTCCGACCACATTGGTCGATCTCCTTAACCAAGCGCAAAAGTACTCTAATGCAGAGGAGCTCTTTAGCTCACGAAAAGCTACTCGGAGTGCCAGCAGCTCAGTTAAGGACATGAGACACAAGGAGGAGGAGCCACCCATTGTCAACAGCAAGAAGAGAAGGGATGACGACCCGAGCAGAGGTCAACACTCGAACTGACGACTGGAGAGGAGATTCCACTCCTACACTCTGCTGAACACAACTCTCGAGCAAGTCCTTATGAAAGTTCGCGACAAAAGAATCCTTAAATGGCTGAGCAGGATAAAAGCTGATGCCGATAAAAGGGATAAAAGGAAGTATTGTCACTTTCATCGTGACCACCACTGCCAACTGTTTTGATCTCAAGGAAGAGATCAAGTCCCTCATTCATGGCTGACATATGTGAGGGTACATCCACGGAGGAGAGATGAGCGATCGAACAAGAAGGATGAGCAACAAGGCAACATAAACGACAATGAAGCAACAAGCGAAATCCACACGATATTCGGAGGACCTGTAAGAGGTGGGGACTAGCATGCAGGTAGTCTCCCACATGTGAAACAATAAAAAACTGCCAAATAACGGCTAGTTTCTCACTAACAGTTAGAAGCGGTCCATTGCAATAATGACCTTAGACCAAAATGTTCAGCCACCCTTGCCTATATAAACCAAGTTTGGTTGGTTCATTTCAACATAAAAAACCATTCGACTCATTCTCTCATATGAACGAGTAAAGCTCCAATTGTTCTTTGATCAAGCCAACGGGTTCAATACGAACCTAAGCTAGCAAGTCCACGAGAACTAGACCAGTGTAGTGGTCTAAGCCAGCAAGAACCAGACCAGTGTAGTGGTTTAATCTAGCAAGTTCACAAGAACCAGACAAGTGTAGTTGTCTAATCCAGCAAAGCTAAACTTCTTTTCTCTCTCTCTCTCTCTCTAATTTAAAATTTTTTTCCTTTTAATTTTCATCTGCTAGTAAAACTGTGTTTACAAAGTTCCACTAGTAGTTTTTGCTTAATACAGAACCACACACAGGCTCGTCATATCTTGGAAGCTATTTGCTTACAACCTGTTAGCAGTCTTAATTACTTTGAGAAGAAGCAAGTAGTGCTTTAAGGACAACGTGATCACACATGCTTTAGCCTTTCCTTAATACTATTATTTTTCAGTTTCATTTGTTTTACAGTAATTATATATATATATATATATATATATATATATATATATATATATATATAAATTTAAGATTATCAAATTCTTAACAATCTTAAACTGTTATTGTAATAGAAACTGAAGGCGTATCCTCCATCAAACTGATAAACTAGGATCTAATTTGTTTCAATTGGTTCGACAGAACCAATTTTATAAGGTGATAAGAGAAGATAAAGTTTTTACTAACGACATTAAAGATTCACTATATCTTGGATCCTAATCTTCAGCCACTATCTGAGGCAATTGATGAGGATATAACCGAACAAGTTGTTGTATGCAACAAACAAGTTGAAGATAAACTGTTGTGTTGTGGACACATTCTGAATATGCTATTTGACTGATTGTACGATCTGTGCACGCAAACTATATCTGCAAAAGAAATTTGGACTGCCCTATAGTTCAAATAGAAGGCCGAAGAAGGTACTAACAAATTCTTAATTGTCAGGTACTTCGATTTTAATATGGTAGATAATAAACTGATGTTGCCTCAAATTCACGAATTACAACTAATTGTAAACAAATTTGAGGTACTTAAAATTGATCTCCCTGAATCATTCTAAGTTGGGGCTATATATCATAAAATTTCCATCGATTTGGAAAGACTAAATAAAGAAGTTATTGCATAAGATCGATAACTACACACTAGAACAAATTCAAAAATATTTGAGAATTAGAGAAGAATCTCGCAACCGTGATAAGAAAGCCGAAAATGAAAATTATTTGTCTAAGTTACAAGCAGTAGAAAAGACACAAAATAAGAATCTTGAGAATGATGATTCCCTTAAACCTAATAAAGAGAAATTCAATAAATTACATAAAAAGAACGGAAAGTTCAAATGCCCTTGCCTTGTCTGTGTAAAAACCAGGCATTATGATTGACTATGCTGATTTCATAAATCGAAAAAAGAAGCAAGCGCAGTTGAGGATAAAATAGTTGTCATGATCATCGAGGTTAACATGATACAAGAGAAAGTCTCTGGTTGGTGGTACGATATGGTTGCCATAGTCCATATTTGCTATGACAGGTTAGCCTTCAAAACCTATGCAGATATGAACAATGGTTAAGAAATCCAAATGGATAATAAAGTCCAATCGAAGGTCGAGGGCAAATAAACCATGAAGCTGGTGTTTACATCGGGTAAAAATGTGATCTTGACTAATATGCTACATATCCCAGGCATGAGGTAAAACTTATTTTCCAAGGATCTTGTGGGAAAACTAAGAATACAACCGCAAGAGAATGATGTACCAATATATATCAAGAGATATGCTCAAAAAGCTCAAGCAGTAAGAGAATAATGTATCAATGTATACCAAGAGAAATGCCATAGAAACTCAAGCAGTCAGAAACTGACTTATCAATGCATATCAAGGGAGTTGGGACTTGCTCTAAAAGCTCAGGCCGTGGAGAATGATGTACATCGATGTATAACAACGGACTTAAGACTCTAACACTATTGGCGTGGCCCAGTAGAATGCGTTGAGAAACGGATATACAGTGTATATAACACAGAAACTATGGTGGGCCCTATGGAGTCCGCTCAGGTGGCCGGCACATAGCGGGCGCGGATTAAATACTGACAATGTCAGTAGCCTAATGGCTACTGGAGTGACGTCACCAAGCTAGGTGGACCTCACCATGATGCATGTGTTGTATCCATACCATCAAACCATTTGTACAGATGTTTTATGTCATTAGAGAAGAATGATATAGATCTAAAGTTCAAGTGGACCCACCATAGAAAACCGTGGGATCAATCAACCCACCGTTGAAACATTTATAGGGCTGACCATGATGTATTTTTTAGATCCAACCTATTCATAAATTAACATAGAGATAGATGAAGTGAAAACAAAAATATAAGCTTGATCGGAAACTTTTGTGGCCCCTAAGAAGTTTTGAACAGTAGATGTCACTGCTTCTACTGTTTTCTATGGTGAGGTCCAATTGAACTTTATATCTATCTCATTATTTTATTATGCCATAAAACGATCTCTCGAAATTGATAGACGGTACGAGTATAACCCATGTATCATAGCGGGCCTACAGAGCTTGGTCACGTCACTTCAGTAGCGATTTGGATACTGACCTTGTCAGTATCTAATCCGCGCCCGCCCATAGCACACCAATTTCGTACAACCACAAGATTCTCCGGGGACGCGGATTTCCTGCGAATTCCTGCGCTCGGAACCAGGTGGGGCCCATTGTGATGATTTTGAGAAATCTTCTCTGTTCATACTTTTTTGAGTTCATTTCAAGACATGAGGCTAAAAAAGAACCGTACCCAATCCTCAAGTGAGCTGAAAATGTGAGAATTGAATTTCGACAGTTGAAATATTTGTGGGTTACAGTAGTTTTGAATCATTCTAATATTTGTTTTTTCAGTTCATCCCAGTACGAATGACGTTATTAACAGTATGGATGGCATGTAAACATCACTGTAGAACCCAAGGAGATTTCAACGGTAGGAATTTCCCTAACCACCTTTTCATTTAGTACGGCCCACTTAGGTTGCAGATCCTGATCAATTTTGGTCTCATAGCTTAAAATGAGCTCACAAAACGGATGGACATAGTGGATTCTATACAAACATCACGGTGGCCCACCTAGTTCTCAGCACAGGAACTTCCTGCTAAAGGCTTCCGCAGGAAATCCACGTCCTTCCAGGATGTTCCTGTGCTGGGAATCCAGGTAGGGCCCACTGATGATTTTGAGAAATCCTCTCTGCCATAAGTCTTTTGAGTTTATTTAAGGACATGAGGCCAAAAATGAACCATACCCAATCCTCAAGTGGGCCGAAAATGTGAGAATTGAATTTAGACAGTTGAAATATTTGTGGGTCATAGAAGTTTTAAATCATGCTAATATTTGTTTTTTCGGCTCATCCCGGTAGGAATGACGTTATTAACGGTATGGATGGCATGTAAACATTACTATAGAACCCAGGGAGGTTTCAATGGTAGGAATTTTTCTAACCACCTTTTCATTTAGTACGGCCCACTTGGGTCGTGGATCCTGATCAATTTTCGCTCCTAGCATAAAATGAGCTCACAAAACGGATGGACAGAGTGGATTCCATACAAACATCAGGGTGGCCCCACCTTGGTTCCCAGCGCAGGAACTTCCTGCTAAAGGCTTCCGCAGGAAATCCGCGTCCAAAGCAGAATTATCCTCCTAACAAAGACAAATTTAGACGTTTTCGTTGCGTGGCCCTTCTTCACCAAACTACTTTAGAGGTTGGGGGTATTTGGCCTCTCTAAGGCCAGGATGCAAGTAGGCTGCTACGATGGGTATCCTTTTCATCCAGAACTAATAAAGGAATAAGCTAATAATGATTTCTTAATTGATGTTTATCTGGTAATTTAGAGAATGCCGCTTCCTTGCTTGTTTTGGTCGATGAAGATATAAGCAATAAGACGCGACCGAAAAGCCGGCCACATTGCACTTCTCACTTGCATTATATATCAATCAATCCATCACTTACTACTCTCTCTCTCTCTCTCATTTCTCCAAAGCCATCATCTACTCCGCCTTCACTTGCCAATACTTCAATGGACAGGAGATTCAACCGGGATTCATCAAAGGTCTGTTCCTCATTCCTAATTACTTTAATTAAATAAAAATGCAACCAAAACCACATCTCCTTATAAGGGGTGACAATGGATCATGGGACACGCTTTTCTTCTCTATTTTTGTTTTGGGTTTGGCTCAGGTCATCTGGCCCAACACATTGATAACTTATATGGGTGGGTAGGGTTGGATTGGGTCTGGTTGGATAGGACTCAATCCATGCCTGACCAATTTAAGGTCAGATTTTTAACCTGACAACCCACTCCCCATTGAGCTTGGCCCAAGCTCACCTCGTAATTTCCGCAGGCCGGCCAGACCCATTGCCACCCTTGCTTATTTCTATATTTTCTACCTGTTTTAGGAAAACAAGGCCGCTAAAACCATGCAGAAGAAACCTGCCGAGAACAAGCGACCGCAGCCGCCGAGCCGCGTAGAGCCCGCTCCAGATCTTACGGACTTCATGAATGATTGGTTCTTCGGGAGCGTGCCCGTGGACCCTACAAGAACTTATAACTTGACAGGTGGACATTTGAACGAAGAAGAAGAAGAGGAAGGAGAAGATGATTATTACGAGGGGCCGAGGAGTGGCACCAGTAGTAAACTAACTCAGGAGTGGCTTGAAGAAGCCAAACGCATGGTTGCTATGTCTCCCGGTCGGCATGAATCACCTTCTCGGCTCGTTGGTTCCCCTAGGTTCGCTGCAGCAAAAGCGAGCGCTTCATTGGCGTTCATTGAGCGGCGTGACCCGCTGTCAAGATCAGCGAGGAGGTACGTTTGGTAGACCGTGTTTCATGTGACTAGGTGCCATTGCTTGAGAGGATTACATGAACATTAGCTTGATGCATGCACCCATTCAATTCAGTGGAACCACGAGTTAGTTGTTCATCTATATTGAGAGGATATAAAGCCGCTTGTTCTCTCTAAAACATGAGAGAGTATATTTATATTCATATTCACTTTATAAAAATACAAATGTAAAATGGTCGCAGCCATATGCAATCTTGCTAAGGTTGCATGTCCTCAGTGCAACAAGCTAATGATCACCACAAAATGGGTCCACCACATTGAAGGTGGGGCCCACATGATGGGCAACCCACACCAAAGGTGTTCTTCACATGATGGGCAATTAATAATGGTGGGCCCAACATGATGGAAGATCCACATCAAGGTGCGCCCCACATGATGGACAGTCCACATCAATGGTCAACCTAATGATGAGTGGCCCATATCCAAGACTGGTCCCACATCGGAGGTGGGCCCACATGATGGATGTTCCACATCAAGGGCACAACCATAAACTAAGAAGAATTAAAAAAACATACCTTTAACCTAAATCCACTTTTTCAAATAATTAAGAAAGTATCATCACACTATAGATGGGCCTACAATTAGTTTCATATAATTTTAGACATTCTACTTGTGATTGGAAGGAGTGAAAACATAAGATTTTACTAATATTTGGAGTTCAGTGTGCAAATCCATAGGTTGTTTAGAATCTCTAAAACTTGAAATGACTTGACTAGCTGTATGGCTGGGTTGGGTTGACTCGTAGACTCAGGTTTGACTCAGTTGATATTTAAATATTAAATAAATTAGGTAATGTAGCTGCTGGAGGAGAAGAGATCGCCTTCTTCTTCCCACGCAAGAGAAAATTAAAAATGAGAAATAATATTAGTATTATTAAATGAAGTGTTAATTACAATGTTTTTGATGTGATTATATAAGCAAACACAATCCTAAATTACTAATTTATTTGGAAATAGAATATTTTTTTCCGATATAGTTAAAATTACTACAAATATTAATAAGATGTCTAATTTTATCAAAACTTAGTAAACAACAGGTAGATAAGTAAAACAAAAACTTTGGATTACAACCATACTCTTAAAATCCTAAAAATAGAAAATGTAACATACTAAAAGTAGTACATTTTAACTTAAAACTCTAATTTAAAACTAGTAGCTTTTAACTTAAAATTCTAATTTGACTCCTCAAACAATTGAATTTTGTGAATTCATTTTGGGTGCCAATAAACCTTAGATTACTAATTTGACAGAAATAATAAAACTTACTAAAATATTAAAAAGATGTTTAGTCTTACCAAAACTCGTAAACAACTCATAGATAACTAAAACAAAGATTTTGGACACAACCATCGTCCTAAAATTCTAAAAATAAAAATAAAAAAAACTTATAATTTCAATTTAATTAACTCCTAAAATGATAGAGTTTTACGAACCATTTTGGATGCTAACAAGCTTTAGATTTTGTCTAGGGCATAAAACTTATCGATAGCTTTCTAAAGGTATATTGTATATAAGAAAGGGTAACTAGTTGCAAAGTTATAATCATAGAATGCTATGATGTACATTTAGTTTATTTTTGTTCAATTAAAGCCCCTCTAGTTAGAATTTGGTCCACCTTCATCAGCTGTTGACTTGTTGTTTACCTGTCTTACATCACTAAGAACCCATTTGGATATTACCAAACAAGTAGTTTTTTAAACTTATGTAAGTTAATAAGTTACTTTTCTTAAATAAATTAATTTGGTTGTTAAACTTTAATATGTACTATTTTAGAAAATGCAACTTATTCAACTTAGTTTTATAAACTATTTTTTTTTTTTTTAATTGTTTTTTAACTTCTAGAAATAACTTATTTCATTCATTTTCATCAGTAATACAATAACTTAAGAAATTATTTGAGGAAATATGCTCTTTGTGACCATAAACCCTTTCTAAGTTCATGAGATTGCAAAATCATCCCATAAATGGCTATATGATCTAGTGGCCCACATGATGATGGCCCATATCGAGGTGGTCCCACATGATGGACAATCCACATCTAAGGTCCACCCCTAATGATGAATGCCCCACATCCAATGCAAGACCCGCATGATGCGCAATCCACATCAAAGGCAGGCTTCACATGATGGGCAATTAATAATGGTGGGCCCTACATGATGGATGATCTACATCAAGGTGGCCCCACATGATGGACAATCCACATCAATGGTCAACCAAATGATGAGTGATCCATATCCAAGGCAGGTCCTGCATGATGAATGTTCCATATCAAAGGTGGGCTTCACATGATGGCAGTGGATATTGAAGATGGGCCCTACATGATGGACAATGAGAGAAATTTTCAATAAAACTTCGTCAAAAGAAATATGATCATGTACTTGGAGAACTCAAAACATTATAAAAAATAAGTGTGTAAAGTTTCCGTTATATATGAGCCTAAACTATCTAGTATATGAAAGAAGTAATGCAATTACTTCCAAAATGAGTTCATATCATTCCAATATCCTACATTAATAATAATAAAATTATTAAAATACAAACATAAACTAAAAAGAATAAAAAACATACCTTTAACTTAAATCCACTTTTTGAATAATAGAGAAAGTATCATTAAGCTTAGTATGATTTGAGACATTCTATTTGTAATTTAAAGGAGTGAAAACATAAGATTTTTTAAACTAAGTTGTTATGTTTTTCCCAAATTTAAAGATAGAACCATAAAGTCCATGTCAATGCAGCAAAATGTGTATAGAAATGAATTCTAAGTAGTTCCTCTAATCAATACAAAGAATTGAATATAAACAATTAAAATAAAAAATTTCTCACTATACCCAAACCATGATTTCTGGCAAAATAGCTAAAGTGGAGTTGCCTAAATCCTCCTAAAAATAGTTGCTCAAAAAAAAAAAAAAAAAGATTTTTTTTTTTTTTTTTTTTAAATTTTTTTGGAAAAGTCCTTGCACCGACCGATTACCATTTGGTATGTATCTGTTAGACAAGTAAAAATATAAAAAGGGGGTTGACAATATCTCACGGTGGAATTCTACAATTCCTTCATATTTTGTAGAACTGGCTTTCGGCAGAAACTTTCAATGTTTAGAAGACTGGCCTTTTTCTTTCATTCCAATATGTCATATACAAGGTATCTCATCCATGAAAAAGGTGGAACACACCGTATGAATATCTGCAGGTTGATTCACTTATTGGATGGGTCATAAAGTAAAAAAATCAATGCTAGTTGATACAATGACTCAGCCTCATTTTTCATACCAAGTAATCATCCTGTTGTGGCTCATCTTTTGGCATTGGGAAAATACTCTAAAAATGTGAGACATTGCATGGATTGGAAATAGCCATCTCAATGAAGCATGTGTACATGATCATGATCTCTTTACAAAAATGTGTTACAATCACAATGACAGTTATTATTCTCCACAATTTCTCAGCTGAGAAAATTTCGGGAGATTTTCAAAATTTGATGTTTTCTCATACTATTATTTGAAAATAAAATAGCAGAAAATAGTTATTAGAAATTAATAAAGAATTTTAATATTTAATTATATCGGCATAAAATGCATTATGTTAATAATAATACAATTTTTGCTTTAAAATGATGGAAATTTCACGGAAAATCGTGAAAAATAAAAATATAAAAATTTCTTCAAAATCTCATGATGATATCGCAATACTATTATTTTATTAAATTTCTGTTAAAATATTACAAGTTTAAGAGATAAAATTTTAAGTGGTAAATATTTTATACTTGGTGAATATTTAAATTACAAATCCTGAGAGATAAATTCCACTGAATTCTTCAAACACATTAAAAAAAAAAAAAAAAAAAAAACAAAAAAAACCAAACACATAAAAACGCTCCATTTTATTGGGCTTTGGGAGAGCATTGATGGACACATGTGATGAACGGTTTAGATGTAATCACCTTATGGTATGGACCAAATAGGATGTTTGTTTCAATCATCACGATAAGCTTGGTACACACACGCGTGTGTGTATGTATATCTATATATATGTGTGTGCATGGTGTGTGTATATATACATATATGTGTGTGTGACACACACACACCACACACACACACACACAAATGTACACACACACACATATATACGTACCTGTAAAACTAGTGAAGAATTGAAGGATGAATGAACGATGGAAATGTTTTATTGACGTCACGTATTTGATACTTAACAGGCATAGATCCGGGGAAAGCTTTAGCGGAGAAATCCTCTCGAAAACAGTGAAACATGGTAGAAATAGGTCGGAGACCTTCGAACCACAACAGCTAAATCGACAAACCAGCGATAAATTGCCTGCTTCTTCTGTCCAGCAATGGTTTTCCAACGTATTAAAACTCGACTCAAAGCAGCAACAACAGCAACAGCAGCAACAACCACAACAGCAAGAAGACTCGTTGGATGAGTACAATCCAGCAGTCCAGCAGCTGCGTCCACCGAGACAGGCCATCCGTCGAAAATCCCGATTCCAAGATGACATCTCAGACCAACAAACTGCTGCCAGGCCCGTCTTATCAAGAAGGACATTTAGGGCTGGTGCACCTGACCCTGAAAATCCGCTCCTTTCCCCGCCCAAGAATCTCGTTGAGTCTACTCACCGGCGGTCGATTTCATCGTCCACGTGCTCGCTCGACAAGCTGTCCAGGCCAGACGCCGATGTCGTGAAAGAAGGACCGAAGCCAGGCTCGGACGAAGAAGTTGGAGTTGGACGGTTGAATTCGTTTCTCAAGGATCAAAGGGCCAAGATTGGGATGATTTCCAGTGGAGAGGTCTCCGCCAAGGCCAGGATCATTCTCTCTGGATCTTCCAACAGTTGAGTCCTTCACTTGCTCTTTTTTTGGGGGGGGATGCTGGTGGTGTTGGTTTCGACACCCACATTAGAAGTTTGCTATGGGTGAATCTTCGTTTGGAATGGACTGCACACAAAAAATGGGTGGGTGTCTGGGCCAACCACAATGAAAATTGTGGTTGAATTGTGGGTGAATTGCAGTACACCAACCACAATGAAAATTTTCTATAGGACGAATCATATTGAAGTTGGGCTAGTTTCCATGGTGATCTTTATTTCATCCATATTCAATTCTTGCTGTGGTGCTTGTGTAAAATGACCATAATGGATATTCAGTCAGTCTTATTGACCCAGTTTCCATGATCATCGTTATTGGACGGTGATACCATTCACTCAGATGCGACTTCTTCTATAATGACTGTTAATCTTATCAAAGTGGGGCACACTTCGGGCTATTTTTCTTTCAATTGGATGGCCATATGATTAAGGCATAACAAACTTTCATGTATATGTGCATAACAAACTTTCGTTGTATCTGTTTCACAACAGAGTCTTCAAACATTATATGGACGTGGCCATTGCTTTAAGGTTTTAGGTCTTTGTTTTTCAGGCACGAGTTCCATGGTGGCTGCAATTTGTTATGCGTGGCTGTTGGAAAACAAGGAGGATGAGGAGGAAGGTTGGAGTGTGGTGGTTCCTGTGATGAATATGAAGAGAGGGAGGATGTGGAAGCAAAGGCAAGCTGCTTGGCTTCTCCACCATGTAGGGATTGATGCTACTGCTATACTCTTCTCTAACGAGGTCGTCCCTACATTCCCTTTCCTTTCGTTTCTTTAGTTCCATTCTGTGTTTGTTGAATCATGGACATGCAACACATCTTTGAATTCAAGCTTTGAGCCCTGCCGAGGCTACTCATGCATGTGCCAGTGTAGCACGTGTGTGTTCATCTGGTGGACCATTCTGTGGATTTGTCATGGCACATTCGGGTCTTCACTGGTGCCCCAAATGTATGAAGAGCAACGATCCATATTCAAGCTACATTTTTTTTTTAAAAGTTAGTTTATTAGTACACCCCACTGTCAGTTCACACTTCACTGTTAGCCACCCCACTAGGGATCGATACCAAGACCTCAGTGTTGAAACGAGGTATCTTTCACTCATATTCAAGCTACATGACTGTCCCACCTGATCACCTGACTGGCCTGCTTTTCGGGCCACATCACGTATATGGTGGGTTGCTCCTGATGAATGGACCACCTTTTGCATGGTAACGCATGTTTGGGGAATAGGATTAGAAAGCCTACTCTTGCAATAACAGGTTTCCTGTGCACTCTATATAGAAAATTGAACAAAACATTTTCATGCTCCTTTGAAAATCAGGTGGATCTGGAGAGTCTGGTTATGGCCAAGCAACTCAGTGTCCTGGTCATTGGACAAGATGTTCTCAGAAAGAACGGCGAGGTTCGTATTGATTGATCATGAATGATATGAAATAAATGAAGCTGTAAGTTGTAACATTGATTTTACATTGTAGACTGTAGAGGTAAGTCACCATGAACTCACACTGCACTCTACACATGCTAGTACTTGACTTTTGTCATATATGTCGTTAGGTGGGATCGCAATGCACTATTCTCACAGATAATTACTGTGAAGATGCTTATGAACTACTTCAGACGCCTTATTTGAAAACACTATTGGTATTCTCCATAAATCTCTTTATGTTCAAAACATCAACAGTGTTTATGCCATGCTTGGTTTTTAACTAGCTCACTCTGTTTCCAGCTTGCAGGTATTCTTTTAGATACACAGAATTTGAATGCTACAGCTAAATTCTCATCAAATAAAGACGCAGAAGCAGTACAGTTGCTGCTAGTTGGATCTTCCCCAAATCAAAGATTCGAACTTTATGACCAACGTAGGATGCTTCTCTTCTTCTCCTGAAATACACACTTCAAGTGATTGTGGAAGTTTTTTACATGTCACAGAATCTGAAAGATTCATTTTCTCTGCTTTACGACTATACCAGTGATGCAAGATCAGCAAGAGAACTCTTTTCTTGAAGCTCTGTCATACAATTATGTGAAGCCGTCAAATGAGAGTAAGCTGAAACACGATATTCTGCTTCTTTTGTTTTGTTTTCTTTTTGTTTCCTTTACTGCAGAACAACTTGCTTGCTTTCAAAGTGATCTTTGTGTAGTTCAGGTGCTCAGTGTTGTAACCATGTCCTATCTCTTCTGTAAATTCCTGCCTCGTGGCAGTCATAGACAACACCACGTCCTGTGGAAAGGCACACAAACCACCACTCCCACCTCTAGCCCCACTCACTCTCACTTCCACCCCCAAACCTACTCCCATCCACACTCCTAACCTCACGTCCACTCCCATTGCCCCCCACCACCCATGTCAGGAATGGACCCCATTCCTCCAAACATGCGTCGACGCTCTTCATCTTCATTAGCGATCAACACGCTCTCCCCCCTTGCCATCGTTACCTCCCAGACTAAGCATCTCTACTTGAGTTGCATTGAGGGCATCCTGCCTTTTCTTTTATATGCTAACTTTTTTACCGTCGTTTCTTCCAAATTTTGCTACATCATCTATATTATCTCTCTTGGCATGTTTGTGTACATTGTGACTTGCTCCTTTTGATGTACATGAAATTGCGTCGGTTGTCTAACACGACACTACACTACGTGGAAGCTTACAGAGCTTAGAATTATGGCTAAGTCTTTGGGGGGGGGGGATGAATAGAACCACTTAAAAATATGTGTCAATTAAAATCAATTAACATTCAGGCTTTCAAGCTAAGTCGGTCCAAGTACATAGACTACAATAGATTCAACTAATTGAGTAACTAGTCTATGGAAAGAGATGTGAAGTATCAATTGTGTGTGTGTTACAGATTAAGTGCCTAGTATACAAACTATTCATGCATGCATATGAATTAAACAAATCCAATCACAAGCATAAGAGAATTGCAAATATCAGTAATCACAAACACAATGATGTATAGTGGTTCAGCTAATTACCCACTCCACTCTCGGCGGACACACTATCCTCGAGTATACCGGATTTCACTATCTCAGAAGTTTCCAATAGGTTCACCTCTAACCTTTACACACGTACACTCCTGCCGGAGGCCTACACAAGGACTTACACATGTTCACACCTGTGCTTGGTGGCGGTATGATCCTACACAAGGACCTATGCGAGTTTGAGTCACAAACTCTATACTCTATCCTACACAAGGAAAGATTATATGGACTCTAAAATAACAATCTTACTTGTCAGCTTGAGCCTCATTAATGCGCCTTGCTTGAGAGCTTCTTCAATCTTGAATCAACTATTCAATTGCTCCCCCGATCTTTGAAGTCCATCTTCTTCCGCTCCAAGAATTGACTACCGGCAACGATTTTCCTATGAGATGCCAAGGTAATGAGAGTTGGGTTGAATCTTCTACAACTAATGGTTTTAGTTGGTTCCTAGTATAGATTCACCTAGATGGGTGTTCTAAAGAATGTTTAGACAATGATTTACCTATATGTTTGTATCTAATCTTTAGAAGAAGAGAGAATTCATGTACATCTTCATAATGGAGCTTGGAATGCTCATTAGAGTTGTTAATCACAAGAAGGGGGACATGAATCTCTTTGGTGTGGAGTTTAGGAGAGGGATTAAGAGTAGAGAATCACATAGGCTCTAATTATACCCAAACCCCATCATTTTGCTCATGGATCGAATGCCATTTTATAAAGAAAAGGTTTGCAACGACTATAAAACGGCTAGTTCAATGACACTGTCAATAGGATCTAACTGGCCATCGATTCGATCGAACTACCCCTTGATAGGATCGAACAGTCCTTCGATAGGATCGAGAAAATCATGATTTATGAAGTTTTGCCGCTGGACAATTCTAGCCCAATCTTCGATCTAATTGAGGGGGGTCTTTCATCGTGTCGAGTCCTATCGACGGCTTGTCCATAGGATCGAGATTGACTCGAAGACTACCGATTTGGGCTGTTTGTTTATCAGCAGCTTTACACCTCTAAAGCCTAACTAGCCATGATCAAATAAAGGCTCCTAAGGTTATGGGATGATCAAACAAATATTTACTTATTGTTGAATGAATCATCTAGAGGTTGGGTTATTTTGGACCTAATGGGGTCTAAGGTTAGGGTCACTAAGGTACCTCAATTTACTCGTTTCTTTCACCCCTTGATGCTCCAAGTCTTCATGTGTCTTCGGTCTTTAGCTTCCAAGGGCTCAATCGACTCATTGACACATTGACACACGTGATTGACAAACAAGTACACTTACAATCACCTCCTTTGTCAATTACATGACAAAAACTAATCCAGACTTGGTCATGGTCTATACTAATGACAAACCAAAACAACTCAAAAATTACATGTCAAATATTACAAAGATTTACAATTCGAACACAACAAAACATATAAACACTAGAAATGCTACCCCTCAAATTGTTCCCCTTAACTTCATATATTCCCTATGACAAATAGAACCTACAAAATAACATTTAACTTGTTCTGATGGGACTTTGATCTTTCTTCATTTTTTTTTTTCCCAAATAAATGACAAAGAGACGATTCCATAGATATAACACTAAATATAGAAATATGGAAAGCTTATAAGTCATTAATTTTCCTATAAGCACATACTAACAAGGGAATAAGGATGCATATACACTTTAAAAACATAGAGCTTGTATATTATGGTTATTCTAAAGATATACCTATCAAGCATCATGACCAAATATAGTTTAGCAAAATCATATAATAAGAATGAAGAAACATATGCTAAAAATAAAATTAAAAAAATGAGGCTGAATTCCTTAGATTTACCTATTAAGCACACATAGATCTCTACGGATCACCTATCATTTTTCACAACCCACATGAGTGTGAATTTCCTAGGACCCTGATTGTTTTCAAGAGAGGGAATGATTTTCCTACATGCATCTCTCTTAGGTGAATTCCTAGTTGGAGATCTATGTTCGGTAGGGAATTTTCCTATGTGATACCTACCCTCTTGGTTGTTGTTGCCCCAACTAAGCATTTTGTTCGTTTTCTCATTGAGAATGGCAAACTATTTTATTAACTCCCTCGTATGGTTGTTTATTTGTGGAGGGGTTGAAAACTTCTTCTTCTTCTTCTTTTTTCCGGTGATCTTGGGGGGGGGGGTTTCTCCATTGGTGTGTTGATTTCTCAGTCATGATATATTTACATATTTGGTTTGAAACTGAGGTGGATTGTGGCCTTTTTGAGATAAGGCAGTCAAATTTTAAATGACCCACATCTCCACAATTATGGCACATAGGAGAGGCTCTCGATCTACTTCCTAAAGCAGACGAGTCCTTTTGGATTACCGGAGAGATAGAGGTTGTTGAATTAGTTTTCCTATTATGCTCAAAATCTCCTTTATCCCCTAAAGGCTCACCCGTACTAACAGATTTACCTATTTGGTCTTTTTGGGTAACCTTAGCCTTGACATTGGCAAGAAGAGATTCAAGTTGGCTAACCTTTTATCTTAGGCCTTGATTTACAGATTTAACCATTTCAAGCTCACATTCAAGGCCTGCATATTTCCCTAAAGTCTCATCTAAATTAGACTTGAGATTTTCCTTTTTCTTGCATTAGGGAGACATTTTCAGATTTTACTTTTTCTAGATTGTTAGCCAATTGATTCTTTTTTGCCTTTAACTCGACCCAGCTTTTTAAGAATCTCTAGACTTTTAATGTATAGCTGGTCGTTGGCTTCTTGCAAGTCTCCATCTCCTCCATCTTCATCTTCTTCATTGGAGGAGGACTCTTCTTCTTACTCTTCTTCCAAGGTGTTATGGTTGGAATCTTCTCCCAAGTCTTTAGGGAGGGAGGTAGTGGTGGATGCCATTAAAACTCTGAAAAAGTTGAGGTCTTCATCACTATGGGAGTCCTCACAATCTGAATTGGACTCTTTAGTATCATCACATGTTGCTGCCGTAGCCTTGCCTTTTGATCTTACTTTGATAGTTCATTCGGAGGCAACATGTCCATAACCCTTACAGTTGGAACGATGACCATCTCTCGGTTTCTTGAAAAATTTACCTATTCGCTTGGGTTGAACCGATTTACCCTTTTTGTCATGACTATTCCATCTTTTCTTCTTGAAGATTTCCATGAAGGTTTTTTTTTTTTTTAAATGATTTCTTTCATTTCTTCCTCATCTTCATCATCATCATTATCTTCTCCAGATTCAACTTTGTTATGCCTATGTGAAGTTTTTAAGATAACGTGTTTCTTCTTAAAGGGTGTTTCTCTAAAGTATAGTTCAAATGTTTGTAAGGAATCTATAAGTTTTTCCACTTGCACCGCATCTATGTCTCTACAATCTTCTTTAGAGGTTATCTTGGTTGTGAACTTATCCGGTAGGGATTTAAGTATTTTCCTATATATACGGCCCTCCGGAATCTTCTCTTCTAAACTCTACAAGGAGTTGTAAATATCATTCAGTTTATTATAGAACTCCATAAAAGTTTCAGACTATTCCATTTTAATATTCTCAAATTGGGTGGTCAAGAGCTGGAGATTGGAACGTTTTACTGTGCTATTCCCTCATGGGTGGTTTCTAAAACGTCCCATGCTTCCTTTCCTATTTCTCGTGTACAAATGTATTTAAATTCATCAGGAGAAACCGCACAGTAAATCGCATTGAGAGCTTTGGCATCATAGGCATACCAAGCTCTCTCATCAACACTCCAATTAGATTTATCTTTGTGAGTGCTAATGGATAAACCATTTATCACGACTTATTCTACGGGCATAGTCTATCCTTGTTTAACAATAGCTCAAACCATAGGGTCAAGGGATCTCAAGAATACCCTCATCGTAGCCTTCCAATAGGCGTAGTTAGACCCATCAAAATAAGGCGGTCGTGTGATAGCACTCTCCTCATGAGTAGACATGATTCTAATGGTTTTAGTAGGTTCCTAGTAGGGATCCACCTAGATGCGTGTTCTAGAGAATGTTTAGATAAGGATTTACCTATAGGTTTGTGTCTAATCTTTAGAAGAAGGGAGAATTCATGTAAACCTTCATAATGGAGCTTGGAATGCTCATTAGAGTGGTTAATCACAGGAAGAGGTACATGAATCTCTTTAGTATGGAGTCTAGGAGAGGGATTAAGAGTGGGGAATCACTTAGGTTCTAATTGTACCAAAACCCCATCATTTTGCCCAAGGATCGAATGTCATTTTATAGAGAAGAGGTTTATAACGGCTATAAAATAGCTAGTCAACTGCATTGTTGATAGGATCAATCTAGCCATTGATTCGATTGAACTCCCCTTCGATTGGATCAGACTGTCCTTCGATAGAATCGAGAAAATCATGATTTAGGCAGTTTTGCTGCTGGACAGTGGGATGCCCAAACTGCGTCCAGGATTCATATGAATCATATGATTCAAAATATGAATCATAGGATTTGTACAATTTGGTTGCTATCTTTTGGGATTGTGATTTGTATTGTACAATTCATGCACTGTACAAAATTACATGAATCTTACATTTCGTATGTGACAATATTGATGGAAACAAGCAATGCCTGGATTGGTGCTATGTGCTCGTCAAGGTACTGCAGTTGAAGCTCCTAAAAGCATAAACGTTATGAACAGCAAAGGTTCAAAAGCAAACGCTTTCATTGTCGAAAAGTGGGCCATTCGAAAAGGAACTGTCCCTTTCTCCTAAATGGGACTGAAGTATACTCGGATCTTTTTCATTCTCGTCAAATCTTTTCTGCAGACTGGTACGTTAAACACGTGATGTGTGGATGTTCTTTCCAGTAATCATGTAGTATATTCAATGCCAGAAAACAGCAGATCATATGTTAAAGAACATGGATTGGTGTAAGGAATTGGATCTGTCTTAGGAAGCAGATTTATAGAAATTAAGGACTGATCTTGAACTCAAATTCTAGAAATTAAGTACTGGTTTTGATCTATGATTCAGATTAGTTAAAAGAACTTTAATAACTAGGAAAAATTTCTTATTCTTATATTCTGATAGATCATGCTGTTCCTGATTTATGTGTTGGATGATGATTATTCACATGACTTGGTTCCTCTTTAAAAGGATAGATCAAAAGACACTCCCATGTTCCAGATGATTTTGTGGATTTGGACACTGTTCCTAATAAGGTATTAATGGTTTAGAAATGATGAGAGCTATAAGGACACATCAGGCTCAAGCTTTTATAACTTGCATATCTTGTTCTAAGGAGAAAGTGATCTGATGGTCCTGATGATTCTCTTGAATGATACTTCCAGTATCATAAGGCCGAAACTCATTTTCATAATATCTACTATTGAGTGAGATCTGTCAAAAGTATTGATATACTCGTAAGATATTGATATAGTCATATAGACATCAAAGATTTTCTAACTTGGACTGAACCTCAATGGTTGAATGTCAAAACGTGGAATCACATGAATTAATCCATGAAGAGTTTTTGATCTTCCTATGTTTTTAGATTGTCAATGGAATGACAATAGGTTCCTTGCACATATTGTGGTCATTTGATATCTCTGAGCCATTTCTATGATCCTTTGAAACTAGGATTCTTAATAACTGTGTGGGCTTGGAGAACAAGTCCTTGATGGATGGAGAATAATACAATCCAAGAACTCGTACATTTCCATTATACAAAATGCTGAAATTAGTATTGCTCCTTCACTATGTTAAGGCACAAAGATGCAACAATCTATCTTAATTCTTAAATGCACCATTTGATGTGTGAAAAGTAAGAGAATCTTTGTTCCCATTAAAAAAAGAATTATTAGGAAGAATGTTTCCGAGGAAAAGCATTTCAAATGGAAAGGGATTTACACAGTGCAAGGCTTTGTTATTTAAGCAGAAGAAAATCTTGTATATCTGCAAAGATTAGTGGGAGCTAGGTGATAAATCTGTCTCTACAAGGACATCAACACAAGAGACTTTGGTAATGCCATATATGGCTCTTGTAATATTAGTTTGGTAGATGTAAACGTCTGACCTGATTATTGATAAAACCATAAGGTATCTTTCAAATCTTATGCTCTAGTAATCAAAGCAACTGTGTTCTCAGTTTTCCTATTAACTTGGCCTACAAAGACGTTTTTGGGTAAAAATGATAGTGTCCTGCAAATAATCTGATGAGTAAAAGTTAGATTTGTGAAGTTTGCGCATGAAGCACCTGGCCAGTTATAGTGCCTGCAAAGTAGTAAATGTTTCCCTTGTTATTTGGTGTCCAACTTTGTCACAAAAAGAGTTGTTGAAGTTTTGAGTATACAAGGATAGGGTGATTTTCTTTACGGGCAAGTGGGAGTTGTTCAAAATTGTGCCCTTCAAAGTCGATCACACAACCATGTCCTTGATCATCTTTTTGTTCCCATTTGCATCTTATACATTTCATGGCCTGTATGTATACAATTTTCGTTTTTGTAATTCGTGGGGTGGATTTCTCATCTTCCCCCCTTTCTCTCTTTAAAATAAAATTTCGGTACCTTTTGGAAAAAAAGATAAAAATAGTACAAAATTGGTTTGACAGTTTGTCTTAGAATGACATTGTAGCTAGCAAAGATACACTGGTTTTTATACAAATATATGGAGAGATTTGGCTAAGCAGTTCTATCTGAAACTTGTTCTCGACCAACGATAGATCAGGACAATGTGCTACTAAGGTTTTCATGGGACTGGATGACTGTTTGAACAATGTGGTTGTATCTCAACCATTTGTAGTGTTCCGCATCAAAATATGAGTGTGCAAATGTATTTTACTAATTGTTTGAACAGTGCAGTTGGATCTCAACTATTTTCAGTGTCTCAGCATCAGAATATGAGTGTGTACATATTTGACTAATTTTAACAAATTTACCGACTTTAGGTGGATATTGATCATGCTACAATGATGTCCATGAGAAGCACTCAATGATAATCAGCCATTCTTACAAGGAAAATGATAGTTGGAACTGCCAATGTTGAGGACCCACTTCCTAATCTTAACCCATGGAGCTTAATAACATGACAAAAAAAGGGGTTCTGTAACGTCTATCCTCTCAAGATATGACAATTCACATGTAGCAGGGATCTACAAGTATTTGAGGCGCTCACATGCATTGTTCCTAATACTGACTGGCATATGCCTAGCATAGACAGGCCCCCGGGTGGGGGAAGCTTAGCGGAGCCAAAGGTGGATTCGCATCATAATCAGCCTTAAAAAGGACCTGGGCCCCTTAAGGACTAGAACACTTGGTTGTAGGCATGCATCCCACTCACGATCATCTAGACTTTGATGCAATATGTCAAATAACGTTGATTTGCTAATAAAATATTGTTGTCCATCATGAGCCATGCTTTAGTAAAGGATGTTGGTAAGCTGATACTATGAAGATACATCATACATCTGATAAAAGTGATGATCCAATTAAGATACTGTTTCTAAGTGTAACGGTAGTTGACTTTTATATGTTTGGTTATCTCATTGGAATAGGGGATTAGGGGCAATTTGAATTGCACTTTTCTTGTTTGTACAAAGGGCAATGGAAGCCAAGTTCATGTAAGAGTCCTTGTTTGTTGGTATTCAACTCTACATGGGATTTGGAACAATATCACGTTTCTTGCCTTTGTATGATATTAGTGGCCAATAAGCATACATGGTAGAATAACAAGGCATCTTACCTAGTTATGATCAGTATATGAAGGGAGCTATAAAGTGGATGATGGAGGAAAGAAAAGGCCCTAGTGCAAAGTACCACATAAATTACTTTGGATGTGGCGGATTACTACTGTATCGAGTAATATTTGAGGATTGAAAACAAATTGATAAACCGTCTGAACTCACAAGAGATATTTGGCCTAGCCATCATGAGATAGATTAAGCTTCCAACTATACATTGTCTGGTGGTGTTAGCTGTGAAAAAATGTAGGCACTGTTAGGTGTTGCGGTCCATGTTCGATTCCCATGTGTAGTTGTATCTGACATTTAGTTCAAGGTATTTTGTAATGGCCAACAACGTTACCGTCACGGTACGGGCTGTAACGGCCATTACAACCTTTTATTTTTTATTTTTTGGAAGAAAACCTGTATTGGCCTGGTAATGGGCCTGTTAGGGACTTAGGGGTCATTTTCTGTAACTGCTGTTTTGACCCTATAACACGTAATAGTTGCCACTATTACCGTTACGTAATGGCCGTCAACAACACACCATGATTTAGTTCCATTAGAGTGTTGTAACTTTTGTTGAAACATGCACCTACACACCTTATTGTAGCATTGTCCAAGTGTCCAGAGGTACACCCGAAAAGCTTAAAGCATCATGCCCCAAACTCCCAATTAAGAAAGTGACACACCCATGCCCTTATTGCAAGGCCTAGGGTCTACTAGCTACACTAGGTAATCTTTGACAAAGCTTGTAAGCTTTCTTGTGCCATTGAATAAAGGGACTAAACCCCTATTACATGCCCACAAAAGTGGACATGTTGAATAAGAGTGGGCCTTTAATGGTTTCCAAGGCAAAAAGCACCCACTTGTACTCTTTGGCATCACATGCACCACGTGGCATGCATTGCTACAACCACACTAGTCAACGCATTACAAAATCTAGTTGTTTCTATTGAAAGGGGGCAAATCCTTTCTTTGCCAGGGTCAACCCCATCTGATAGTTGATTGTAGCTCCTGCAACATCAATAAGTAGCGTTGGTGGTCAAGAATGTCTTACCTCAACCTTACAAATACTATCACCCCCTAGATCACCACAATTCCCGTTTAGTGAAGGATGAGTGGATATCAACATGGAAGTCTCTTCCGTATGGTAGATTGAAAAGGAATTGACTCCCAATGGTGTTCCAAGAACTGTTTTCGCCTCTGAGAAGTCTACTGGGTCCATCATGCCATGAAATTAAAAGACAGATTAACAAGAGTAATGGAATGACAAAATAAAGCTAATTTAACATAAATTCGGAAATTTCATATTCATAACATGTCCAAATTCAAGCCTATGACAGTCCTGCAATGCGAATCTCATAAATTATTGATTAATCGGGACCTATGGAAGATAGAACCCCCATCCTAGCATGGTTAAATCTGAATTCAATGGAAATCATGTGTCTTGTAGGAGTTTTGACGTGTTAGGGCTGTTTAAAGGCTAAGGAATGTGGAAAAATGGGTTTGGGGTATCTAGGCTCAGAGGAATTAGGGTTTGGAACATTAGGGTTGAGGTTTTGGGTTTGAATTTCAGATTTTGGGTTTAAGGAATTTAGGATTTAGGGTCTCTACAATTGGGAATATGGGTTTCGGGTTGTATGAATTAGGGATTTATGATTTGGACAAGTGATTTTGGAATTTGGGAATTTTAGGGTTAGGAATTTGGGGAGATTAGGATTAGGGTTTAGAGATTTAGGGTTAGGGTTTTGAGAACTAGGATTTTGAAAACTAGGTTTGGACGGATTAAGGGTTGTAGAAAGAAGAAGAATGAAGATTTAAAAGAGGAAAGAATGGGAAAGAAAAGAGATGAAGAAGATGAGAGAAGATGATACCTTGTTGAGAAGAGAGAAAAGTAGAAAAGATAACTAGAGAATCGCTCCCTATAGTTTCGCACCACCAATCTAATCACAAGATGATTTTTTTTTTTTTTGCTCAATCTCAAAGCAAAAGGAAAGAAATCTCTTTCATTCATAACATGCATATTGGTTAGGGTGGGATGTCCAACCCTTTATAGTATTAGAAAATACCTTTTACAAAAAGGCGCTCAAAGGTAAGATTCTCAATATAAAGACACTAAATGAATTAAAAGTTGTTCCTAACTCCCTAATATCAACACAAATATGAGCTATACCAAAAATAACAAAACATGTAAATAAACTAAACGATTAAACTATTTTCTAGCCTATGGGGGTCCACGATCAAGATGTCCGATGATGATGATCTAACGATTCGATCATCGTGTCCACTCGATCCAACGGTCCAATGTGTCTGTCAAGCTCCTATATGTAGCCCACATGCACTAACATGCACATGGGGTCTTCAACGTGGCTAGGAATGTGAATTGGGCCAAGTGGGTCCCATGTAAGGAGGCTCAACCCTCTTCCTTTGGAATGTGAATTGGGCCAAGTGGCTAGGAATGTGAATTGGGCCAAGTTGTTTAGCCATAAGGAGGCTCAACCCTCTTCCTTTGGTATGGTACTCGGATGTCCTCATCATTACTCCTTTTTAGAGTTTAGCCAAAAGTCGAGGTCTCATGACTTACTCTGAGCTGAGCTGATAAAACCTCTTCTTTCATGGCCTGCCTCCAACAATCAGAGGAAGTCTCATGGCAAGAACTGGGCTCCTTGGTGGAATGAACAGTAACGACAAAGGCACGATGATTTTTAAAAGAAAGAGTTAGACCATTGTTCCTTCTAAATAAAGGCTTTTCACCCTTCACGGTGGGCTTATACAGTTATACCACTAGTAGCTACTCACAATCAGTGTTTGTAGTATCGATATGTTACATGTATCACTAGCTGGGTATATAGAAACATGTATTGATTTTGCCGATATTATCGTCAATACCAGGAAATATATAGTTGAATGAGGGAAACATTGGGAAAATAGTGGAAATCTTCAATAAAACAATAGGAGATGCTAAAATACACATATTTGCATATGTATGTATCCAATAATTGCAAATAAGATGCATACATAATAAATTTCCCTTCATGTATCCTTGACTAGAGGAAACATGGGGAAAATGGTGGAATTTCTCAATGAAACTTCAGGAGATGCTATAATACATATATTTGCATATTTAGGAATCAAATAATTGTAAAAAAGATGCATACATGATAAGTTTCCGTTTGATGGGGGCCCAAAAGCATGCGTGTTGTAAAAGATCAGTGCAATATTAACTATAATGATTTTATATAATTCAAATGCAAGTACCAAACAATAATTATGACATCCAAAAACTGAAGGAGCTAAAAGACATACTTATCCGCCATCCCTCATACCCACATGGAGTTTTGAGGTGGCTAGAAGTTGTCATCTTTGTCTTTACTAAGTTTGCCATAATGCTGTTGTTCAACATAATGACAGTATTGTACCCAAGTCATCCTCTATTCATACCAGTGGAGGTACTCTCTTATGTATCTTTGGTACTTATCCTCCTCGAACTGTACGAATATGCCCAGATGTGTGTACTGTGGTGCTGGTAATCAATTATGAGGGAATGGATTGACTCCAACCTTGACTCCTAGATAGTATTAAGCCAAGGCATATGCCGGGTACTCTCAATATCCCCCTCCCTACCTCATAACCGTAACTGCTATCGGTCTGCTGGGCATATCTGTATTTGGTGATTGAGTGTTGTAGTTGCCATAATCATAATATCCTTCATGTACATAAGGTGGGATGGAAGTAGAGCTCTCCTACTCTGAACTAATATCTTGGATAAAAAGTTGTGTGCAAGAGACTCCTTGGTGCATGTGACCTTCTTCTTCGCACCCTTTCGACGCTGGAAATGTTGACTAGGCATTGATGCTCTTCGTGAGGATGATGGACAAGATTCGTGGTCTTCTTCCTAAGTGGCATGGTCAAATTGGGCCTCAGTGAATTGGCTAACAAATTGCTAGCTTTGACCTGTCATGGAATCCGCACCCTCGTCACTACCACCTCTACTAGTATCGTTGTTGCTGCCACCCTCACCGAATTAGCCTCCATCGCCTCCATCACCACCTTCATCAGCCCTATCATCATAGTTGTTAGCCCCACTACTTCCACGAGATAGTTATGAAGTCTCAACATCGCTCAAGACGACCTGATGTTGGGGAGCAGGCTGTGACCGTGCCTCGCCTCCCTCATCAGAATGTATCAGACTCCTCATCAATGCATTGAAAGAATAATCCTGAGTCCTCTGCCTGCTCATGACATGGCCGATGTCAATACCAAGAAAAGCTGCTCCCTCGACTACCACTAAAGCAAGGCCTCCCTCAACATCATCTAAATCAGCCGATTTGACCCACTCATAAAGTGGGTCCTCGGCATCATCACTGAACTGTCTGATAGAGCTTATCAACATTAGGTCGAGTGGGTCTTGATGTACCCATATGTCTGGCTTTGCTTGTAACTACTTCTCTTTCAGGTTCATATTATAGTGGTGGTATATAAGCTTTTGCAGTTTTTCATATCCTGGCCCGTTCCTCCTATTGGTGTGTTAAGCGACCACGTTCTCCCATTCCTCTTGCATGGTGAAAAGGCGATGGTCTGGGTGAGAATATGGTAGCTACTAACTGTAGTACAGGTGCGTCACCTCCGTACATCACCCACCCCTCGCTTATTGACCCATTACAAGCATGTATTAGTTTAAATGAGAAATGTAGTTTCTGTATCACAAATCATACTATTTAATTAATACACTCACATGGAATCATTGTTTCCCAAGATGCTTTTGCAGTTGTGACGGAGAACAAGACCTTAGCATCTTTAAAGCATAGCAATTATCAAACATAGATTGGCAAATCACCATTATTAATCACCTATATATATGTAGAGATTGTAAAAAATATTTTTTTTTTACCATTATCGGTATCTCCTCAATTTTCATTTACCTATTTCTCGAAATCTGGTTTTTCTTTCGAGTTGGGTAACAACTTTTCATAGACTTGGTGGACGACCATCGTCAGTCTGTTATCCTCCCATAGCTAATGTTTATAGTTGAACTTGGGGTTCAGGTAACATGCTGAAATCTAAATAATATTTAATCAATTGCATTTACATATAAACAAAGTAATACTTAAAAGTGCAAGTGCCAGCAATTAATAAATAAAGTTAAATGTAATAAACTTAACAACCTAGTGGAGTGGATGCTTAAGGGTCTTGGTTCATCTGTTATCAATGATCTAGAGCACCTATCTATGCAAATGGGGAGATGCAGCCTATATCCCCTCTCTCATTAATTTCATAAGCTCATAGAAGGGTCCCATTGAAGGCCACGTCTCATTATCTACAGCCTTAAGGTCCTTGTAAATTGGTTGTAGGATGTCAATGACATTAGAAACTGTCTTAGAAGGAATCACTAAGCATCGTCCTTGCAAACTTTGTGCACTTTGGGCATGTCTCCAATTCCACTCAAAATATCTCTCGAATTTGAACAATCTCCTCAGCTCCCTCTGTGCCTGTACAAGTTGTTGAGTGTGATAAAGTTTGTGGCAACCACGTCACACCTAATTTGATGATATCCACCTAAAACTCCTCTCACATCGCGCCAACAACCACGAATGATTATATATGAAGTTCATCACCCTCGTCGTCGCCTCAATGGTGTTTCTAATCGTCTCTTTCTACACTATTAGTTTGATCATTAGGTCAGTGCAGTGACTCATGCACAGGGTCCAATAGATACTGTAATTCTTCATCAACTCCTTGCCTTGACGAATACACTGTTGTTGTTTGTCATAACTTGTACCACATTCATTTTAAAAGGCTGTATATATAGGAGTGATCCTTTATGTGGGTGGATACATCAACAGATTTGAAGAAAACGGGTTGTCCTTTACAATATACCATAAAGTTGATAATGGTCAACTTTGTGGGTCCTGTCCACCCATCTCACATGACCGTCACCCCGTATTTCTCTCAATTTGGCTTGAGTTCATGTACCCAAGCTCGCACCTCCTCGTACTGGCGATCGAGGTAGACCCTCCAAGATCTCCTTTGGTGTTAAGGCTTCACACGTAGCCCAACATGCTGCATGATGTCGATCATATTTTGGAAGTGAGGGTTGGTTGTTGCATTTGCTGATATGTAGTTCGAAATGAACCACCTGGCTATGGTGCACCCCATGCCTCCTTGAAACTCCCATTGCTCAATATCTTTGAGAATCCGTTGCTTTGCACCCGTAATGGGTGCTCTAGCCTTGCTGTAGGCTAAGCCCGCCTAAATCACCATCATCCCTACCCTACTGCCTCCCTCACCCTCCCTGTTAATGCCCCTGCCTCTCCTACTACTACCAACCTCCCGTGTAGGGTTTCAAACGACCAACTAGTCTCCTCAAATCGTCTCCTTTGCTCCTTATCCAATCCTTATGCTAAAAACTCGTGCATTGCTTGTCTATAATCCCTCCTATTTCATTCAGTAACACAATCCTCGGGATATGCCAACACCTCGCCATCATCGTTTCACTTATTATCAACGGTCCCTAGACCTCGTGCAGGACCCATAACTCCCCCCCTGATATCTCTCTCATGCTTGTTGCTGTTGCTTATGTGTATTCCCCTCAGTCATCATGTATACATGTAATTGCTTGAAATTGTTGCAAATTTATTCCCCTCCGATGGTTGTCTATGTTTCCACCTAACGTTCCTTACTCTTATTCTCAACAGTATTTTACTCTCTGCTACATGTATACAAATACAACCAATAATTGCATCCATTAATAACATAGTAATTGCTTAAATCTCATTAAGACAGAACAAGTAATGCATCCATGTGTGCATGACTAAATACATACATGATCCATCTATTCATCCATGCATGCATACATATATACATACATACATGTCTAACTATCCATCCCTGCATGCATGCATGCATGTCTAACCATCCATCCATCCATCCATCCATACATACATACATACATAAACACATGCATGATTATCCATCCATTCATGATCTAACCATTCATCCATGCATGCATACTTACATACACATTCATAATCCGTCCATCCATCCATCCATCCATCCAACCATCCATCCATCCATCCATCCGTCCATTTAACCATCCATCCATCCATGCATGCATACATACGTACACACACACACATGCATGGTGATCCATCCATCCATTCTTCCATCCATCCAACCATCCATACAATGACACATACATATACACACACATGTATGATTCATTCATCCATCCATGGATACATACATAAATACATACACATACACATACATACACAATACACACATACATCATCCATCCATCCATCCATCCATCCAACCAACCATCCAACCATCCATCTAGTCATCCATGCATGCATACATACATTCATCCATGATCCATCCATCCATCCATGCATGCATTCATATGCACCCATACATTATGCATGCATGCATTTCATCACACAATCATGCATCCATAAAAAAAAATCAAATGTATTTTTTTAATAAACAAAATTTTAACTATTTTTAAAGGAAAATTTTGATTTCAACTAACAAATGTATCCCGTTGATAAAAAAAACATGGACCATAGATAATGAAACGTCGTAACATTATAGAAATTAAATAGATTTTTATTTATTTTTTTAAATATATAATTTTTTTTCTCCCAAAAAATTGAGAGATGAACATGGATCGATAGATCAACCCCTCCTCATCATCATATTACAAAATGTGGCCCCAATTATTATTTTAGGGAAGAAAATATGGAAAAATCGATTTTCTTTCCATTTTCCCCAAATTTCCCATTACGATCCAATCTCTCAAATTTTCGCCCAAGTTCATGTCAATGCATGAAAATCGTGCATAAACATGGATTTGAAATGAAAACCATGAGAAAATCAATGATATATATATATATATATATATATATATATATCACTTCTACACATCTTCAAGGTTCCATACCACCGAGCTTTTGATCCTCAATTTCTTCCCCAAATCGGAGATATGATCCACAAGCAATGACGAAGAGGTGCCGAAATCCACCATCCCTTACAGATCTGAAAAAAAAATAATCCAGAAATATCGATTTTCTATTTTTCTGAATAACTCAAGAACTCTTTGGGCTGGACAGGTTCTTGAACTGTATCGGCACTAATATCACCAATACAATCAAAACTTGGAATTTATACACAGTTTTCTAATGATATATTGGTGAAATATCAACATATCAATACCTAGTGATATATCGTTGATATTAGGAATTATCTGAACTAAATCTAAATGTGATATAGATATCAATGAGGTAGCAATACCAATAATATCAGAGATGTTATTGATAATATTGGCGATACTCGGAACACTGCTCATAGCCGCTACCATAATGTGGCGGCATTTTTCACACGGAGCTCGAGTGGGATGCAGGGGCATACTCAGGGTGGGTGGCCCGCAGAACCCATGGATTTGTGGGGCCCATGAGGAGGGTTCGGCTGAGGATCTAACCCATGGATTTGGGGCCTTGGCTATGAGATAAATGGATTAATTCGGCATACTCTATCAGTTCAAGCTTTTAGAGCAAGTGGTTAATTGTCTCGCATCAAATTGGTTCTAGAGCGGGAGGTCTCGTGTTCAAAACTCCTCATCGAGGGTGATTAATGTGGGGGCATTTTCACACCGGGCTCGAGTTGGGTAGCTTGTGGGATGCAGGGGCATACTCAGGGTGGGTTATCATGTGTGCATGAAGTCCCATCCTTGGTCCCTAACTGATTGTCATGTCACGGAGGTCTCCTCATTCGGTGACACTGCTGGAAGTGAAATTCCACACATCAATAATTACTCCCTCGAATTGGGACCCCACGAACAAGAAAGCATCCAATGGATACTTCTCTTATAGCATGCTAGATAGTCTTGCCTTAGAAAATTTTCATATACTCATGCACACTGCAGTAGCCACAACTTAGGCCACTGCGATTCATCAAACATCCACCATTGGGTTACCAGATTATGTCTCTTCATGATCCCCAACACGATTTACACATTATACATTGCCTATATTATAGGATTAATTCAGTTTTTCCCTTTAAACTAAGGGTTTTCTTACGAGCTGTAATTGATGGCATTTGATATATGATGGATGGAAACGTAAAGTCCTACACGATCAATAAATTAAAACCCCTATAAGAGGGAAATTTGGTTTTTCTCTTTCTTCTATGACTAATTCATCAGATAGTAAGAAAACACAATTATTTTCCAAATTTCCCAAAGGGGATCCTTAAAGAGAAACTTGATCATCCATCTCAATGGATGGTGGGAGGACCACGATCATGGCTATAAAAGGATGCACACAGCTTCCCCCTGCCAGGGAGGTTTTCCCTAGACTCGAAGAACCACCTCTGGTTCCCTTTTATTCCTTTTGTGGATGTGCATATTTCGAGAGAGGGGTGAGTCGCACCTTGAGTTATTTTTGAAACTCTAGTAGGTGCAGCCTTGCACTCCTGTCTTCTGTATAGGACTGTCATTTCTGACATTCCTTGATCACTTTGTGCAATAGGGTGAAATCCTGATCAACATCTGATTTTATGTTTCTGCACTTCATCTAATCTCTGGGCCTAACTATAAAGTGGTCAGTAAGACTGCAACATCTTCAGATAACTTCACTGATTGCAACATCATGCACTGTCTTCAATCCTAGGCCTGACCGTAGGCTTCCAAAGTGTAACGTCTTGCAGTGTCTTCATTCATGGATCTAGCAATAGGCTTCTAGAGTGTAGCATCTTGCACTATGTTTTCACCTATGGGCCTAACCGCACACTTCCAAAGTGCGAAATCTCGCACTTGTCTTCATTCAGGGCCTAACCCTGGGCTTCTAGAGTGTAACATCTTGCACTCTGTCTTCATTCATGGTCCCAACCCTAGGCTTCTAAAGTGTAACATCTTCCAATCTCTCTTCATTTCCGAACCTTAACCCTCAGCTTCCAGAGTGCAGCATGTTGCACTCTATCTTCATTCATGGTACAAACCCCAGGCTTCCAGAGTGCAACATCTTGCATTACTCTTCATTCCTCAGGGCCCAACCCCAGGATTCTAGAGTGCAACATCTTGCACAGTCTTTATCTGTGACCCACCCAACCCATCTTCTAGCATCTTCATTCCTGTGCCCAACCTATGCTTCTAGAGTGTGAAATCTTGTGCTCTATCTTCATTCTTAGGCCCAAACCTAAGCTTATGTTCATTCTTAGCCCAACCCAAGGCTTCAAGACACCGTCTTTTGACAGCTACTTCCACTTCTCCTTTACTCCATGCACGGACATTGATGAAGGATCGATACATGAATTAAGTAACATGTGAGATCAGATAACCAAATTAAGATATCTAACAAAAAAAACACAAACGTCACTATATTCATCACACATATCATGAAAATCAAAAGAAAATCATGCATAATCATGTCCTAAGCTACGAACATCGTAACATAAGATCATTAAATAAAACGAAACTATGATCTAATGGATGTAGGGACATCCAATTAGCATAAGATATAGTCTATTTCAAAATAGGAAACCTAATACAACCTAGGGTGAAAATTAGGGTTTGGGTAATTTGGAGAAAGTTAGGGATTTTAGGTTTAGGGTCAGGGTCTCGGGGATGGAAGAATGAGGTTTGATATAATGATGGTGGGAAGCCAAAAGGACCAGGTGAGAATCACACGTGGCTTTACGGTCACACGAGTGGCGTGGGAGGATGGGTTTAGGGCGGTTAGGGTTTGGTTTGTGGATGGGTATGAGAAAGTTGGGTTTGGGAGAAAACGAAGATTTGAGATGAGACAAATAAGAACCTGAAGAGAATACTTGG
This sequence comes from Magnolia sinica, assembly GCF_029962835.1. Taxonomy (NCBI): domain Eukaryota; kingdom Viridiplantae; phylum Streptophyta; class Magnoliopsida; order Magnoliales; family Magnoliaceae; genus Magnolia; species Magnolia sinica. Next base: position 42,608,285 of record NC_080575.1, read on the forward strand.
ATGAGGAAGAAAAATGAAGACGGTGTGGGGATAGATGGAGACCTTGTACCTCCGTTGATGAAGATTAGCCTCGCACCAATCTTCCTTCCAAATTGCATGGAAGTATCTTCAAATCGCATGAAGATGGGAGAAGAAAGCAAGAGCTTTTTTTAAAAAAAATTTATTTTTTAATCACGAAATTTAATTAGGGAGAGGTCACACGCTCTCCTCTTTTTATAGATCTAAGAAGTTTCAAAAATTACTAAAATCCCCGTCTTGTGAGCTTTAACGAAAATAGCCCTAGTCTAAATAAAATCAACTAAAACACCCATAATGTGTCCAAATATAAAATAATCAAAAACTAAATCCTAAAATATGATAAAGTCTAAAACTGATGTGGACGATCAATGATCAATGACCTGATCATGTGATCCATGCGATCTAATGGCCCAATCGTTGCGTCCCTCCGATCTAATGGTCTGGATCACTCCATAAAGCAGCCCATGTGCATCTTCTCAGTGTGGGGTCTTTCAGATGCTCACACATGCACATGGGGTCTTCAGCAAGATCACGGGCACTCGCTTAGCCACAGGGAAAGTAGTGTGGCCCGTCTCCTCCTCTGATACGTACGTAAGGGTGTACGTGACGTGATGTCCTTATCAATTCTCTTCGACTGAGAAGAGTTCGCCTTTGGCGGACTAAAACTCCTGTAGTGCTCCAAAATGTCTGGATCTAAATGTTGTAGCTCGTCCCTTGTAATCCACGTACTGTTGGAGATCGGCTCGTGCTTTCGCTTGACAAGGAATTTTTGAAATCCTCCATGTCAAGTGGAAACTGCTTGTGTATCCAGTATGTCTTCTATCTGTTCGCTTCGAGTAGGCAAGGAAAGTAAAGGTGGTTATGGCTCTAATGATTGGTCAGGTAAGGGTCATGGATTTGGTACTAGGTCACGATCTGTGGGAGAGTCTGTGGATGGATCAATAGGTGAAGTAGTAGATCCCTTGTATAGTACTAGATCTTCCACATTAAAAGTAGAACTAATTCCCATGCTAGGTGGAAGGTCTACTTCATATGCATTAAGACGCAGTTTCTGCATTATTTTGTATAGTCCTGCGCTATGTGCTTGTAACTTTTTAATGGCCCCATGTGGGAACCGCTCAGGCCTCATGCGAACCATGACATAATCTCCTACTTAGAATTCATGAAACCTGCGATGAGAATCAGCAAACGCTTTGTATTTTTCATTATTTACATTAATTCGCTTCCTAACCTCACTATGCAACTCATGTATATGACGTTCAAACTCATGTGCGGACTCAAATGACCTATGAGACACATGCATAGGTATGAGATCTACAGGTTTCCTAGGTTTGTAGCCATGCACAACCTCAAATGGACTCATGCCTATGGATCTATTGATGGAACTATTGTATGCTAACTCGGCTATAGGCAAAACGGTATCCCAAGTTCGATCGTGATCACCAACAAGACATCTAAACAGATTTCCAAGACTCCTATTGACAACTTCAGTTTGACTGTCTGTCTGAGGATGATAGGCAGATGAAAATTGAAGCCTTGTCCCCATCATGTGCCATAGTGTCTTCCAAAAATTGCTCATAAAGCGCACATCACGATCAGACACTATGGTCTTAGGTAGACCATGTAAACGCACTACCTTCCCAAAGAAAAGCTTAGCCACATTGGAGGCATTCGACGTTTTCAAGCACGGAATGAAATGGGCTATTTTGGAAAAACGGTCCACAACCACGAATACGGAATCGTGTTTCTTGATAGTTTTCGATAAGCCCAACACGAAATCCATACTAATATCTTGCCACGAAGCATGGGGTACTAACAAAGGTGTATACAATCTTATATTTTGCTTCCTCTGCTTTGCCAGTTGACGAGTCTTGCATTGCCCAACAATCTTGGCTACATCTCGCTTGAGACTTGGCCAATAAAATCTATCCTCCACAAGGGCAATGGTCTTGTCCCTCCCCAAACGACTAACTATCCCTCCTGCATGAAGTTCCTAAACTAGGAAATCACGGAGGGAGGTACGAGGAATGCAAAGTCTGTCACCTTTAAATAGGAATTCATCGATGATGACAAATCTAGGACTATCAATCGACTGACCATCTCGTAGTGATGCATATAAATCTCCAAAATCTAGGCATGTAGGATACTCCTCTCTTAGTCGATCAAACCCAACCACTTCTACTCTCATACTTTGGAGAAGCGTCACTTGATGAGTAAGGGCATTAGCAGGTTTGTTCTCGACCCCAGCCTTATGTTTAAGAACGAAAGAGTATTCTTGAAGAAATTAGACCCATTTAGCATGCCTAGGGTTTAGTTTCTTCTGGGAACTGAGGTAACATAAGGCCTCGTGATCAGAGAACAAGACAAATTCTTGTGGTAATAAATAATGCCGCCAATGGCGCAAGGATTGGACGACTGCATAGAAGTCTTTGTCATAGGTGGAATATCGTTGTTTTGCCTCATTCAACTTCTCACTAAAATAAGCAACAAGGTGCCCTTCCTGACTAAGCACACCACCTATACCTACCCCAAATGCGTCACATGCGTCCTCAGAGACTTTAGAAAACTCTGGAAGGCGCATGATGGGGGCTTCACTCATCTTGCCCTTAATCTCCTTAAAAGCTTTAGAGACAGCTGTAGTCCATACAAACTCCCCTTTCTTGATGCAATCCGTGATGGGAGCCATAATGGAGCTAAATTCTCTAATGAACTGCCTATAAAAAGTTGTCAAGCCATGAAAGCTTTGCACCTCATAAATATTGTGCGGTTCAAGCCATTCAACTATGGCACAGACTTTCTCGGGGTCCGCTCTCATGCCCTCAGATGATGTGATGAACCCTAGAAATATAACGCTCTTTGACATAAATGTACACTTCTTAAGGTTAACATATAGCTTTTTAGTTCTGAGGACCTCGAAAACTTGCCTCAGATGGTGGAGGTGTTGTTCCTTTGATGTGCTATAGATAAGAATGTCATCAAAATACACCACAAGGAACTTACCCATGAATGGTCTCAACACCTGGGTCATCACTCTCATAAATGTGCTCGGGGGCGTTAGTCAAGCCAAAGGGCATGATTGGCCATTCTTATAGCCCATCCTTCATCTTGAAGGCTGTCTTCCACTCATCTCTTAGGCATATACGTATTTGGTGATACCCGCTCTTGAGGTCAATCTTCGAAAAGATTGTGGCACCCTCTATTTTGTCTAACATATCATAAAGACGCAGTATGGGAAACCAGTACTTGATTGTGATTTTATTAATGGCTTGACTGTCCACACACATGCGCCATGTACCATCTTTCTTGGGCGTGAGAAGCGCTGGCACGGCACACGGACTCATACTCTCCTGAATGAAACCTTTTCTGAGGAGCTCATCTACTTGCCTCTTCAACTCCGCATGCTCCGTAGGGTTCATTCGATAATGAGGAAGGTTTAGTAGAGTTGACCCAGGAATAAGATCAATGGCATGCTAGATGTTTCTCATGGGTGGAAGTTCATTTGGTAAGTCCTCTGGAAATACATCGTGAAACTCATCCATAATTGGCTTCACCTTAAGGGGTCCCTCTACACTAACCTCGAGTGTAATTTCTCTCGCCACTAAGGCGTACACCATTGAATCCACTATAGTCTCTCTCTCAAACTCCTTGGCGTTGATCACATGGAGAGACTTAGGTTGGTATTTCCTCGTATCCCTTGGGTTACCCGACTTCCGTTCAGTTTTCTTATCCGCATTGCTTTTTGGTGGGAAAGAAACTAGAGATATCTTTTTGCCTTGATTTATGAATGAACATACATTTGAGCGGCCGTATATCGTCACATCATGGTCAAATAGCCAAGGCCGTCCTAAAATGATGTGTCCAACGTCCATAAGTAAGACATCGCACCACAACGAATCTGAATAGGATCTAAAATTAACAGGCAGGAGATCACTGGGTAACAGGTATGGAAGATGCATCCGCCCATGACACTATAGGGCTGAATGTGCGGTTCAGGTTTTAACCCCAAACGAGACAAAGTGCTAGTGGAGACCACATTGGTACAATTGCTACTATCGACGATCACCTTGCAATTCTTCTCTCCACATTTTGCATATGTGTAAAATATCGTAGTTCGACGCCAATCATCATTCTCCTTAGCATTGGTCAAGGCGCACCTGACTACTGCAAGTGGTGTGGTCTCTTCTCCTTCTACTTCTTTATCACTAACACCATTGATGTTGGGCTGATAAAATTCTTCTTCAAGATCACCCTGTTCATCTCCTTCTTTCTCACCATCATCAATTACCGGGGTTTTGTTCCTCTCTTTTGATGGACATTGATGCGCATAGTGACCAATCCCATGGCAATTGAGGCATTGCGTTTGCTCACCTCCCCTAAAGCTAGCACTCGTTATCCCCTTTCCTTTGACATCTCTAGGGTTGGGTTAGGATTCAGTTTGGGGCTTAGACTGATTTCCCATGTTAGGCTTACCCCCTTGAGAGTAAGTCTTGACACTTGGATCCCGAGTGTCATAACGCTTACCAACTAGTGCCTTGAGGTAGTGTTCAATGTCTTGCACCACTTGGTACATGTGCTTTAATGTACTAACATCACAAGAATAAAGTTCTTGTTGGATATCAAATCGGAGGCCCATCCTGAATCTGGACAATGTAACCATCGGGTCCTCCTTAATGTCACATCGCATCATGTACTCTTCAAACTAAGTGATGTAATCTAGAACGATCATGGATCCCTGGCGCAAAGCCTGCCACTTTTGGTCTAGGAGCCTCTGACGATAAGAAAGAGGGAGCTACTTTTCTTTAAGGACCTCTTTCGTCTCGGCCCAATGCACAACTGTGAGCTCTCCTTTCCTTTCAATTTTACGCTCTATGTTGGTCCAAAAAAGTTTGGCTTGGCCCACCAACTTCATCTTGGCAAATCTTACTTGACGGGTATCAGACATATCATACCACTCAAAATAGTGGTTCATGCCTGCCAACCAATTAAGGAATGCTTTGGGGTCCAATCGACCATCAAAATTGGGGGCATCAACTTCCACACCTTTCATGACTTGTGCATCTGGATCATAACGCTCATAACGCTCCTTACGTGGTGGCAGCACATGTGCTCGACCACGGTTAACGCCTTGGCCACGATCATTCTCCCGCCTATCAACTTGATTTCCAGCCTGAGATTGAACGTCATCCCTAGTGTCGGGGTTTGCTTATAAGGAGGCCTCAAGTTGATTGACGCACGCATTGGTTGCGGTTAATTGAGTGACAGTGGTTCTATTGTGCGCTTCAATGGTCATCAAATGGTTATTGATAGCATTAAGAGCCTCGACAATCTGCTCCAGATTCATATTAAGATGTAAACCAAAACCACGCCCTGAACGAGTGGGTATACACGAGGAAATTCTAAAAGGAAACCCTAGATGTAACTCTAACCTAGATGTGACACAAAAATCCTATATGGCCTAGATCTATATGGGGACTCAACAAAACCTAGAAAAAGGGCTGACTAACTCAACGAAATGTCCCCTTCGTAGAGCTAGTCACGCGGGGGTTGCAGGGGGCGGCGCACCCCTACCCAGGGTTTGGGGCGGAGCGCCTGAAACGTAAACGATTTTTAAATTTTAGATAAAGTGTTTCTATATAAAATTTTCACCACAAAGATGGATTGACAATAACTTGACATACGCTAAAACTGTGCTCTGATACCAAATTTGATGCAGGACCGATGCATGAATTAAGTAACATGTGAGATCAAATAACCGAATTAAGATATTTAACAAAAAATCACAAACGTCACTATATTCATCACAAATATCATGAAAATCAAAAGAAAATCATGCATAATCCTGGCCTAAGCTACGAACATCGTAACATAAGATCATTAAATAAAACGAAACTAGGATCTAATGAATGTAGAGACATCTAATTAACATAGGATATAGTCTATTTCAAAATAGGAAACCTAATACAAACTAGGGTGAAAATTAGGGTTTGGGTAATTTGGGGAACGTTAGGGATTTTAGGTTTAGGGTTAGGGTTTCGGGGATGGAAGAATGGGGTTTGATATAATGACGATAGGAAGCCAAAAGGAGTAGGTGGGATTCACACATGTGGTCATACGGTCACACGTGTGGTGTGGGAGGATGGGTTTAGGGCGGTTAGGGTTTGATTTGTGGATGGGTATGAGAAAGTTGTGTTTTGGAGAAAACGGAGATTTAGGATGGAAGAATTAAGAACCTGAAGAAAATACTTGGATGAGGAAGAAAAATGAAGACGGTGTGGGGATAGATGGAAACCTCGCACCTCCGTTGATGAAGATTAGCTTCGAACCAATCTTCTTTTCAAATCGCATAAAAGTATCTTCAAATCGCATGAAGATGGGAGAAGAAAGCAAGATTTTTTTATTTTTTATTTTTTATTTTTTTATTTTTTAAATCATGAAATTTAATGAGGGAGAGGTCACACGCCCTCCTCTTTTTTATAGATCCAAAAAGTTTCAAATTTTACAAAAATCCCCGTCTTGTGAGCTTTAACGAAAATAGCCCTAGTCTAAATAAAATCAACTAAAACATCCATAATGTGTCCAAATATAAAATAATCAAAAACTAAATCCTAAAATATGATAAAGTCTAAAACTGATGTGGACGATCAATGATCAATGACCCGATCATGTGATCCATGTGATCCAATGGCCCGATCGTCACGTCCCTCCGATCCAACGGTCTGGATCACTCCTTAAAGCAGCTCATGTGCATCTTCCCAGTATGGGGTCTTCCAGATGCTCGCACATGCACATGGGGTCTTCAGCACGATCACGGGTACTCACCTAGCCATAGGGAAAGTGGTGCGGCCCGCCTCCTCCTCTGATACGTACGTAAGGGTGTATGTGACGTGATGTCCTCATCAGATCTATTTGCTTTGAGAGAGCTGTGAACAACAAAATATTTCTCCAATAAAGAGAGTATCAAACTAATAGTGAAAAGGAAGGACAAGAAGAAAAGTATGGAGGAAAAGGAGAAGGAGAAAGAAAAGTGTCAACTGAATAGCAGGTAGTAGTTGGTATACAAACTTCTCTAGGATAAGTACCACTTGAACAATGGATAATAGTTCTAGAGGAAATAAAATGGCACCTTGTTGGAAAACAGCCCCGATATCTTTCAGGATAACCCCCTTGACGTATTTAGTTACCTAAACCAAGTCGAAAACTGCCCTTGTAGGAAGAAAGACTCTTGCTTGACATTCAACCTATGGAATTGTTAAAGAATGGAACAAATCTCATCCTATTTTGGCCCTCCCGTATCCAGCAAGTCATGCAGGAGCCCCTTATGGGCTGTTGACATTTTCAAAACTCTCTCAAAACTAATTATCAAGCTTCGAAGGCTCCTAAGCTGGCTAATAAGCACTCTCATATTTGATGCCGACGTGGGGTCCACCTTAAACTAGTAACAACTTGGAAATTAGTCCAATCTATTCATCAAGAGCTTAGCAGCTTTAAGAACCTGCTATTTTTATTTTTTTTTAATTTTTTTATTTTTAAAGAAATAGAAAAAAAAGAAAAGAAAAGAAAAGAAAAGAAAAGAAGGGCCTCGTTAGGCTTATTGCATGGCATATATGCATGTGAGATCCATTTGAATAGGTTAGAAAGCCTAGCATTTGAGTTTCTTTCCTCTTTTTGGGTCCTTGTACACGTCATATCTGTTTATTGGGACCCATGTTGAACTACATCACTTATGATTTGATATATCATCACTTGCATGATAGCCATCCATAGGGGTATACAAACGTATGAGGGTTAACCCCAATACAAATGTGCCACAGTCATCCTGATTCCCGATTGCTAATGGGCAGCAAACATAGTAAACTTGGTGAAAATAAAAGTGCCTTTGAAAATTAGGGACCACTATCTGTTAGTGACTATTCAATTTTCCTAGAACATGTTAATAGGAAAGAGTCATTTTTCATTTTGCTGCAAGTGTTTCTTAATTTCTCTTAGCGACTATAAATAATCATCTAATTTATTTCTTTCGGAATTTCATTTAGGAGCTTTTAGACCTCTTGTTTCTTTAAAGCTTATGTTATATTTACTAAGGGCCTTTTTGGTAGATGCCTTGAATTGAGTTCATCTCATTTAAACCATAATTATGTTTTAGAGATATTCTTTGTTGGTTATCTCAATTATTTTTAGCCTTTACCAAGAAACAAAGTAATGATCTCTAATGCATTATTGCAACCAACTGAAATGAAATGAACATGTTTTTAGGCGTCTACCACACAGGCCCAAGGTAAGAACTGCATCCAAACAATGTTGCTCATTCAAACTTTCATTTATTTTTTGATATAATCATGCAGAGGTTTCTGATATTTGGAGATGAAATGTAATTCTGCTTTTTTCATTGGGTTGTTCAAAGTATTAGCAAATGCTTATTTAAAGTTAACTTGGTTCCTATTTTGATAGGTGACGATGAGAATGAAGCACCTACGGAGCATAGGGTTCCAGTGAGAAAGTCAACCTCCAGTCCACAGCAAGACATCAACACAAGAGCTTCTAATATAATCCCAACTGATACAGAGAACATAAAGATCCAGGCAGTTTCACCAAAATCAGGTAATTAGCATAATTCATGGAAGCTTCATAGATTGGTAGAGTGTGGTTACTGTGGTAATTCAACTAGCTGCAACATACACTATGGATTTAGTTTTTAGTTACTAGAATGGTTTTCTAGGACTTCTCATATAATGATGTTATAGAAGCAGCAGTAATACTTTTTGCTCACCATGTTATGCCAATGTTATTCTCCATATTGCTAGATTAAATCAGAAGAGGGCTGAGGGTGAGAAGTGGAAACAGAAGGTAGATAATAACCTATTTAAAGATCTAAAGCTTCCAACAATCTTGAGATTCTTAGGCAGGGAATCCTCTGATCCTCATGGACAACATCTCAGGTTGATGACTTATGCATCTATGTAGGGGACATCCATTCGGTATTATAATAACTAATGAATAGGATTATGTGAGAATAAGAGTAAATTGGATTTCAATAAATCAGACTAATATGACATCTGAGAGAAAATAATTTGAATCTCGTGACTTGGATGAAGCGGTTGGGATCTGGTGAGGTTCCGAAAGGGGGTGAGGACTGAGGAGATGGTATATATGTCCTAATTTGATTTTCAAGAAGCTATAAAATAGTTTAGTTAGACATTGAAAGATCCAAGTACTATCGAAAGGGAGGACTTTGTTGTATGAGATCCCTTACAAATTTTTTGGGAGAAAATGAACATATTAGAATGAGTGATGTCCAAGAACAATAAACCTACTAGGCCACATGGTTACAAAATTATCAAAATTTCACATCAAATAGCAAGTCGACTATAATATGAAAAGATTAGGAACGTCGATGGTGATTTATACCACAGTAAGTAGACGGAGGAAAATAATAGTCCACAGAACAGAGTGATAATTGGCTTTCAATGAAAATTTCATATGCTTGAAAATAGCATGGCATGGGTTGTGCAGTCGCTTGAATTAGGCTAAACTACATGTTAATAATTTCTCTTACCACTTACTGTTTATTTCTTGAAACATCACATCTTAGTTGCATGCCAATCGTTTTCCTATCTTATGCATGACTATGTTAGTTATCCATTTGGTTGTTTCTATCATTTGAGTCCAATTTATGTATATAAATCACCAGATTTGCTACATTGAAAAATTTCAAGAGTAATGTGAACTTTTCACTCATTCTTTCATGCAAAATGTATCATCTTGAAAACATTCCATAAGCTTATCCGTGCAAATATTCCCTTTAGCTGCAGCTAGAAAGAAGCCATCGGCAGCAACAGTTCCGGTTCCAACCCCTACGCAGGCAGCTGGACCTGCTCCTCGTGGCAAGAACAAGTTCTTTTTGGCTAAATGGTTTGGCTTAGGTTCAAAATAGGAGGAAAGGCTTTTCAACACTTGAGATTGATGGCCGAAATGGTGAGCTGAACATAGATGATCATGGAAGTGAGTTTCCTCTAAATTAAGGGCGGGAAAGCTGCATCATGCAATAACTCATGTTATTGTGTCATTGCAACATCCCTCTTGGTTCGTCAGTTATCAGGCTGCTGTTTCTCAATCTTTAAAGGCAATGATATAGTGCAAGTCCCGATTATTTTGATCTCATTTCAATTATACTGAAAGTGGTCATGGTTGTTAATTCTTAATTTGTTTTTCTTTTCCAAACAATAAGATGGAGAGTTGTTAGTGGTAGCCCTGCTTTTTAGTGTGTCTAGGTGGAATAGAACAAACTAGGACGTTGGTTATTATTTTATTTTATGTTTGTGTTTACGAAAGAACATTATTGAAGTAGATACTTTTGATTCCTTTGATCTGTGTTTTCAATATTTTCTATGCGGATATGACGCAGACAACTTGAATATTGCAGGCGAGCTAACTGAACAGGTGTGTGCCATTGCAGTTAAGTTGAAGTGCCCATTGTGATTCCACAACAAAAATCCGACTGGTGCTTGCATAAAATAATTCGTACTAATTGACATACATGGAAATTTAAATCATTGGCTTGGGAAAGTTGATTAAAGATAGGGAATACATGGTACAATCATCATGCTCTTTATGAAAAATGTTGCCTCAATAAATTATCTCCATTCAATATCACTTCTGATTGTGTGCATCAATTACGAGAATCCCTCATGAACATGATCTATCCTAGAAGAAAGAGGAAAGAACAAAAATAAAATTAAAAAAAAATAAAAAAAATCAAATGAACCAATTGTTTCTCTATCACCGTTTCAAAGTGGTAACTGACAAGATTGAATGATAACGAAAGTGAGTTGATTTTTGTATACAGTTCAAAGAGCAAATCCGATGGTCCCCCATACAGTTCAAAGAGCAAATCCGAAGGTCCCCCATACAGTTCAAAGAGCAAAACTGACGAATTAAACCTTTTGTTCGCGGTTGTCTCATGTACTTGTATCAGATCTTAGCAAAGCATATATAACCCATGACATGGCCGCAATAGAGCACTTTAGATGAAAAGAAGGCTTTTGAAAGATCCTTCAAATGGGTGTACTTTTTAGCCCAGCCATTACTCTTCAAGGTGAGCTTGGTGAGTTTAGATGATTTGATATTCTTCCCTTGAGAAAGATGTGGGTTGGAGGCAAGATGTAGAGTGACTTTCTCCTCTGTCATTATAAACTACCACAAAGCTGTAGTGATTTTTTTTTTTCAAATAGGGAAGAAAAAAAAAATGGTGGCCTTATCTTAAATACATTGAGAGAAAGTGAGCTTTGTATGAGGGATGCCAGGTGCCAACATTCTATATATAAACGGCCCGCATACGGGCTGGCTAGAGATGGTGCAGGTAGTCAAGGCAAGGCCTTCTTTAGGAAGACAAATGACTTACCCATCCGTATCAGGGGATTGTATCTGTTAGATAAGGTGGGTTTGGGGGCGATAAGAGAGTCTTAATGGAGCCTCTTGTCGCTGCTCGGGTGGGGGTCCTGTATATGGATATGATAGGCGGCCCGGATGTTTTTTGTTATCAGGGGGCTGCCGAATTTTGTGTTTGATTTTTCTCTAAATATATATAGAGATATTTGTTATAAAAAAAAATAATAATAAATAAATAAAAAAAAAAACCACATCTATACATGTTAAACATCTTTCATCTCATTTGAACTCTTTCAAATTCAAACAACCATATCTCTTCATCTCTCTCTTTCTCTAGAACTCCCAATTCTCCTTTCTCCCTCACTTCTATACACATTATTTTTCTTCTGTCATCGCGGCATAAGCTCAAATCTATATGCAACATGACCAACATATTAGGATCAATTCACCACTGGTGGGCAAGCATCATTACACTTCATCTGGTTGGGTGGGCCCTGATTGCTTTTTTCATCTGATCTAGCCTCTTAAAATTTTGCAAAACTACAGGCATCTTAAACAAACTAAAGAGGAAATGGTTTCTGGATCACATTGGGTGGGCCCTATTTTTACGTACGAGATCGTGCAAGCGGCCACCCACCGAACAACTTTGATCTTGCACAAGTGGTTTCTGGATGTATGCCGGCACACAGTTCCTACTAGTAACATGAAGAAAAAAAAAACGTAGCCATTGAAGGGTTGGTTGCTGTACTGCCATGTTAATAACACGGTGTTTTTTCTTGAGAATAATTTTGATACTCTAGGAGAGTGTGATGGATGATACTCAGGCTGTTGGAAATTAGTTAGAAATTGCATAAGTGGCATATATGTATCTTAAAATAAAATTTCCAAATTATGGGTATTAGTCTATATGATCATGAAATAGAAATTATGCTTATTTAATTATCTGAGTATTGGATGGTGGACATTTATTGGACAGTTAAACATGATCCAATGCTCTTATTTGAACAAACCTCCACGAATTGGACGTTAGGACTTCTAAACCAATCAGATCTCAGGACCGGCTTTGGGTTCTACAATTTAATCAGACCATTTATTGTATGCCACGTGTGCAACTTCGTATCTGCGTATCAAGCATTACGCATGCCAGAAGATCAAAAGACCGCACCGGTGTTTTTTGTTTTATATTGTCATGGGTAAAACAGGATTAGCGTAGGAGAAGAGTTCAGCTCGCACAACTGTGCTCATCGTGTGATCAGCCAACACCAGTCATGAGCAAGTGGCTCCTCAACAGTCAGAAAGCAACGAATCACTGCCAGGGAAAGGACAAACTCCCTAAGCTTGGTCATTAGGAGATGAAGTATCTCCACTTCCGTTAAATGCCGAGCTCTTTCATGGTCCCATCTATTTCCGAGCTGTTGCTCGGAACATCTCTCAGTAAGGTCTTCCGAGACATGATCCAGACTTCGAGCTGCTACACTCGGCAAGACCCTGCCCCTTACGGTAGGATGAAGAGGATGGTCACCTACGATTTCGTTTATATTCTACTAAGGAAAGGAGCTTGGTCTCAATGTTTGAATGTGACTCCCAAAGGCAGGTCGATAGGTTGGTAATCTGCTCGATGCCAAGGGAAAACTCGACCATGACTCATTAAAGAATCCAGGTCGGCAAGAAGACGTTCGGAACGACCCTATAGGCCATGTCGAACTCGCAAGCTCAACGTCCTACCACGTGCTTTTACTGATTCCGACCCGGTTCTGACTATACCTACCTGAGATCCCAACCTAAAATCTCGGAAGATGACCAAAACACGAATCTGCCCGAGATCTCAGACGAGGATCTCAGGAGATACTCACTACATATTCGGGATACGAATCCCTCTACAATACACCTCTACTAAATAGGAAAATTGTCTTCTACGTCACTGCCCCTCCTCACCTATAAATAGGAGCATCCCTAATGGTGAAAGGTACGTGTTATGGGTGAAACTGGTCTGACTCGGACTCACGAGTACATGCTTCTGAACCAAGGGGATCCTAAACAACAGTCTCAGATCGTTTTGGGGAAGAGTAGGCACTAGACTCCCGAGCCTAATCCTCGGCACCGTATATCTCTGAGCTTCAACCAAGCTTATTTGTACATCTCCGAGCTTCGACCAAGCTTATCTGTACATCTCCGAGTTTCGACCAGGCTTATCTGATCTCCAATAGATGTCTGGATGTATATGACCAGAAGACAACCAGAAGACTAATCGGCTTGGGGAAATCAAGGGGATGGTCCATCGAGAACGGTAAGTGTTGCCAAGGAGGTGGATCCACTCCCTATGCCCAAAGCACAGACAAATCTAGGAATTGATTAGTCGACTAGTGATGATCAGTGCAGAAAGTCACTTCGAGCTGATTGTGGAGATCAGCCCGATTAATCGATGGCTCAGCTTGCCTTGGCCCCATCTTAATTGATTGAGGGTTTAGCTCAGGTCAATATCAACTAATCAAGGGCATATATCAGGTTGGCCTCGACCACTCGTTGCATGATTCTAAGGTCAATTACATCAACACTTATCACCTACACAAATCTCGCATAACGGTTAAGAAACTTATGCAAAGATTATGCCTAAGATCAAGAACCGCCTCTAGCCCACCTACACTATAAATAAGGGGCCCATCTACGTGAAAAGGTACACAGAATCTCTCACCCAAAACCCCTCAATATTACTAGACCCATATTCCTAGATTGACTTTGGCATCAGGGGGTCCCTTGCTCTAGCTAGGGTCTCCTTTGTCTTCTTCCTATGCCGGTGCTTGAAGGTTTAGTAGTTTAGTGAGGGTGAACCGGATTTTTGCATCAACAGTTTGGCGCCGTCTATGGGAACGACGTTAAAGCCATTTCTTACTCTCACATATTGACTATGGCCAAGGGAAAGAAGAAAGTTCCTCCTGCCACCTTTATTGTCAATCCTGTGCTTGCAGAACAACCTGCTCATCGGAATTCATCTTCTTAACTCTAGGCTGAGTCTACTCCTACAGACCTGACACAACGGTCTCAGAATCGAGGAGGCCGCCTCCTTTCCCTGGAACACTAGGTTGAAACATTGGCCAACAATCTTGATCAAATAAGGCAGATGCTGGAGAGGTAGATTCACATTCCTAATCAGGACCCTATCGCATGAACGACCATCGGGGTTACGGCACCAATGGACTCCCAGAAAGATTTATCCCATAACGCTCCAAATCATGCGCCCTCTCACATCTCGGGGACCGCCACACTGGCCCCTTTCGACCTACGCCATTAGCTAGAAAAGAGGAGGCAGGAAAAAGCACCTAAGCTAGATCCCACTCCTGAAGCAGTCGTTGAGAACAAAGATCCCTAAGAAGCTCAAGTGGATGAACTACGAGGTTAGATCGGTGATATACACCAAGCTTATTGAGCACAACCCCGATGTCAATAGATGCCATGAAGGAGGAAGCCGAGCCACCGTTCACTGACGACTTCATGAGCTCGACCCTCCCCCTGAGGTTCCGAATGCCACCCGTCACCCCGTATTCCAGCTCTGGGGATCCCACCGAACATTTGGAATCTTTCAGGGCATGGATAGAATTCTAGTTAGCATTTAAGCTGATTATGTGCACTTTTGCCCTAACCTTAATCGGGGCTGCGCGGAGCTGGTACAGGCAGTTGAAGCCGAAGTCGACCAGTTCTTTTTTTGACCTCAGCAAGGCAAGGCGTTCCTGACACAGTTCATTGTTGGGAAAGAATGGAATAAACCATCCAGTCACCTACTTACTATTAAGTAGAAAGAAGGTGAAGCGCTGAAAGATTACATTGCACGGTTCAACAAAGAGACAGTACAGGTGGACAACTACTCAGACAAAATAGCCTTGACCGCCATGATATCCGGACTAAGGGAAGGAAGGTTCCTCTTTTCGATAGGTAAAAATCCTCCAGCAACCCTAGGCGAGCTCATGAACCATGCACAAAAATACTCTAATGCTGAAGAGCTTTTCAATTCTCGGAAGGCTACTCGAGATGCTGGGAGCTCGGCTAAGGACAAGAAGCGAAAAGAGGAAGCCCTATCCCAAGCACCCTCCAACAAAAGGAGAAGGGACGAGGACCCAGTAAGAGATCAACGACTGAGCAGACGACTTGACAGTAGATTCAGTTCTTATACTCCTCTTGACGTCATGCCCGAGCAAGTCCTCTTCGAAGTTCAGGATAAACGATTGCTGAAATGGCCAGATGAAGACCGATGCGGACAAGCGGGATAAATGAAAGTATTGCCACTTCCACCACAACCACGACCTAGTGATTATTTTTTCCTCAAAGAAGAATTGAGGCCCTTATTCGTAGTGGGCACTTGCGAGAATACGTTAAAGAAGAACGATCATGTCGAAAGGATGAGCAACCCAACAGAACGATCGACAACAACCCCACCGGCGAGATCTGTACTATCTTTGGTGGGCCTACAGCAGGTGGTGATTCAAACCGAGCTCGAAAGGTCCATGCTCAGAGTACTAGCCCTAGCTATTATGTCCATCCCACCAGCAGACTGCACAAGGAGTAGCGAATGAGCCCTTGCGATATGACATTCACTGAGGAGGACGCTTGCGGTATTCAACGCTTACATGATGATGCCATGGTCATAACCATGACCATAGCCAATCGTAAGGTGCATCATATTTTTGTGGACAACTGACATACTTTTTGATGAGGCATTCAATAAGATGGGAATAGTTAGGTCACAGCTCCGACCAGTCAGGACTCCACTGCTTGGGTTTGCGGGTGACAAGGTCATTCCTAAGGGTTCCATCCAACTCCCAGTTATTGTTGGAGAAGGGCATTACCAAACCACCACGATGATCGACTTTTTGGTGGTAGATTATCCCTCCGCCTACAATGTCATCCTCGGACGACCTTCCCTCAACTCCATGAGAGTTGTGGTATCTACTTATCACCTCTTGATGAAGTTCCCTACAGATCATGGGGTCGGCCATATCAGAGGAGACCAGCGCGAAGCACGACAGTGCTACTTAACCGCTCTAAAAGTAAGAACTCCAGTCTATACCTTAGCGGTCACTTCCATCGACCCCAGGGAAGATTCACTCGAGTGAGTCTGACCCAACCCGAACGGTGCAGATCAATTCATCGTTGACTCCTAACTTACAAAACCAAATTATGTATCTCCTTCAGTGTCATGCCAATGTGTTTGCTTGGTCCCATCAAGACATGCCCAACATTAGCCCCAAGGTGATAGTCCACAAATTGAATGTGAACCCGATCATAGACCAGTAAGACAAAAGGGACGAGCTTTCGAGCCAGAGCGGTATGTCGTTATTGCAGAAGAGGTCGGAAAACTTTTGGATGTAGGGTTCATTGAGGAGATCTGTTACCCGACTGGATCGCTAATGTCGTCCTTATGAAGAAGCTTAATGGAAAATGGCAAGTTTGTGTTGATTACACGACCTGAACAAAGCCTGCCCCAAGGACATCTTTCCTCTTCCTAGGATCGACCAGCTAGCCGACAGTATGGTGGGGCATGAACTCCGAAGCTTCATGGACGAATATTCAGGCTATAATCAGATAGCCATGCACCAGCACGATAAGCTGAAGACGACCTTCGTTACTGACAAAGTACTCTATTACTACAAGGTTGCCCTTTGGACTGAAGAACACTGGGGCGACATATTAGCAACTTGTGAACAAAATGTTCGCTTAACAGATCGGATGTTCTATGGAGGTTTACGTCGATGATATGCTTGTGAAAAGCATCAAATCTGTCGACCACATCATTGACCTTGAAGAAATGTTCTCAATTCTGCGACAGTATCAAATAAAGCGAAACCTGGCCAAGTGTGCATTTGGGGTCTGCTCGGGGAAATTCCTTGGGTTCTTGGTTAACCAGAGAGGAATCGAAGGGTCGTCGCCCTCAATCGCTTCGTATCCAGAGCAACCAAAAAGTGCCTCCCCTTTTTCCACAGCTGAAGGGTAATAAGAAGGTAGAGTGGACTGAGGACTGTGAACAAGCATTCCAGTGGATGAAGCGATACCTAGGATCACCTCTGCTACTCTCGAATCTTGAGCATGGAGAACCCTTGCTAGTATACATGGTAGTCTTAGCAGAAACAATCAGCTCAGCCCTTATCAGAGAAACCAGGGGAAAATAACTCTCTATATATTACATCAGTAAAGCCTTGGTTCCCATCGAGACCAGGTATCCGGACGTAGAGAAGCTCGCCTTAACCTTGGTAATCTCATCTGGACGTCTTTACCCATACTTCCAAGCCCACACAATAATAGTCCGAACTAATCAACCCCTCCGT
Source organism: Magnolia sinica (assembly GCF_029962835.1). Taxonomy (NCBI): domain Eukaryota; kingdom Viridiplantae; phylum Streptophyta; class Magnoliopsida; order Magnoliales; family Magnoliaceae; genus Magnolia; species Magnolia sinica. The sequence goes on from NC_080575.1 coordinate 42,626,002, forward strand.
TAAGTGCTTCAGTGGCCTGAGGTGTCGAGAAGACTCACGAAATGGTCAATCGAGCTTAGCAAATTTGATATCAGATATTAGTCAAGGAATGCCATCAAGGGTCAAGCGATAGCTGACCTCATCGTCGAGTTTGTTGAACATAGAAACCAAGTTACGTCAGATGAAATAGATAAGAATGATAACTTCGCAGTCGACCCCATGAGAGAACCTGACCAGCTTATTGATGTGGGCTCATTGGTCACCACATTGAGGGATCCTGAGTCTAACTAGCCAGCAGATGATGCTCGAATGACCAAAGTCGACCACAGCACCTGGACATTGTATGTTGATGGATCTTCCAACTCCAGGCAGGTGGGGCTGGTATTGTCCTCATTACCTTGACCTGACGTCTTTCCAGTATGCCTTACGATTTGGATTTCGCACGTCTAACAATGTCACAAAGTACGAGGCATTACAGCAGGGTTGAGGTTAGTAGCATCTATGGGGGCTCAAGTCCCAGAGGTCTGCTGCGACTCTCAGCTCATCGTTAATCAATTCACCAACGAATATCAAGATAAGGAGAAGTGAATGATTGCGTATTTACAAAGAATTTAAGAACTAATAAGAAAATTCTAAAAGTGCGACATTAGTCTAATTTCGAGGTCAGAAAATTTGAAAGCAAATGCATTGGCTAAATTAGCATCTACGACCGAGGAAGATGTCCCAAGGTTAATCCCGATCGAGTTCTTAGCCGAGCCAAGCATCCATAAGCTCGACCAGGAAACTATCATACCCATACACTCAAATTTGAGCTAGATGGACCCAATTATTGAATACCTTCGAGAAGGTAAGCTTCTCAATGGCTGGCTAGAAGCACGCAGGCTCAGATGCAGGTTAACTTAATATATGATGATAGGGGATATCTTGTACAAGAAAGAGTGCTCTCTGTCCTATCTCAAGTTTCTCCAACCTGATGAAGCCAATTATGTCATGAAATAAATTCACGAAGGGATATGTGGCAATCATTTTGGGAGTCGAGCTCTCACCCATAAGGTCATCCAACAGGGACACTTTTGGCCGACCATTTAAAAGGACGTTAAGCAATATACTCAGAAGTGCGACAAGTGTCAGAGGTTACAACCGTTCCTCATCAACCTGCAGTAGAACTAAATCCGATGACTGGACCCTAGTTATACGCCCAATGGGGATCAACATCATCGGCCCACTGCTCATGGGAAAGGGTCAAACTCGACATGCTGTTGTAGCAGTTGACTATTTCACCAAGTGGGCTGAGGCCAAGCCTTTGGTAAAAATTACTGAGCAGAAGATCATTGACTTTGTTTGGAAAAAAATCATCTGCCGGTTCGAAATTCCACATACCATCATCTCATATAATGAGAGATAGTTCAATAATGACAAATTCCATGGTATGTGCAGGGAACTCGGTATCCACAATGCCTACTTGTCTCCTCGGCACCCCCAAGCTAACAAACAGGTGGAAGCAATCAATAAGATAATTAAAAACCACCTCAAGACTAAACTCGAGAAGGCGAAAGGTGTTTGGGCCAAGGAGCTTCCTTATGTGCTCTGAGCATATAAGACCACTGCTCGGACATCAACTGGGGAGACCTCCATTCTCCCTAACCTTTGGAGTGGAGGCCGTCGTCCCGGTCGAAGTGGGACTCCCTATAACGCGTGTGCAATCCCACGATGAAGCTTAAAACGCGGAGCAGATGGCCATGAGTCTCGACCTTCTCGAAGAAACAAGGGAACTAGCCAGTCTTAGGACCGCAACCCGGAAGCAGTAGGTTGCTCAGTTCTACAATTCCAAAGTAAAAGTTTGAAGATTCAGACTAGGAGACTTGGTCCTTCGTAAGGCATTCCAGAAACTAAGGAGCCTGGGTTAAGGGCTCTGGGACTAAATTGGGAAGGACCATATCAGGTAATAGGTACAGCTTGACTGAGTACCTATCAACTAGAGGATCTAGAAGGGCAACCTTTGCCACACCCTTAGAATGCCGAGCACTTAAAAATTTATTATTCATAGACTATCTGGGCCAAGGAATGAGGGCAACAGACCCATTAAGGAACAATGGAATTGCATGTAAATCTACTCAAATTTTACAATAAAGCTTGCTCGGCACGAGAAAGTTTTTCCAGAATTCCACTGTTCTCTAGCTGCTCGGACTACCGAGGACCTCCTTCAATGCAAGAAGAAACGTTCCTCTAATAGTCTGACCCTTAAAGAAGAGGTTGGATTATTAATTATGACGATAAATGAACTAATCTGTAGTGTACAGATCGAACTAACGTTCATTCTCTCAACTTAGCATGGCTAAGCACGCCTCAACTACTAAACCCAGCCCACTGCTACGTATAAATGCATGGCCCTAAGGATCTACCATTCAGATGCACAAAGAATGGATAGAATATAAGAAAAAGATTTCTTTTCCGTTTTAAACCAAAAAATTCTACAAAAAAAAAATATACATTTAGTCTGCTCTAGGAGGAGGCTACTCAGCTTCGGCTTCAGACTGCGAGGGCCCCTCCGAGGCTTCGTCATTGAAGAGGGCGTCCAAATTCAGTTTAGGGTACAATCACCTGACGTCCTCAACACAACGGTCATAGCCGCAGTTGTAAAGTACGTTCACCTCGTCAATTCTTTCCTTCGAGGATTTGTATTCCTCTATGGCTATAGCCTTAATTGATGGGATGGTTGCCTCGGACTCAGATTGCTAGGCGGCCAAAAGTCTTCTCGACTTCATCTAACTTAGCCACTGAGCTCGCTTTTACTCTCTAGCTCCGCCTCCAGCCCTGTAACATCAGCTTCGACAGATGAGAGGTGCGCCTTCACCCTCTATAGTTCAGCCTTAGTAGAGTTAAGGTGGGACTTCATCCCTTCAAGCTCGACTATCACCAAGCTCTCCTTGTGTCGGGCCTCATCCAACAGGATCTTCAGAGCATCTCGTTCCTCCCCAGCATACTTCAAAGCCCCCCTTAGGGACTTAGCCTCTACCACCCCCTCCTAAAGACCCATACTAAGGGCCTCGACCTCAACGGTCTTCTCCTCGAGCGTCACCTCAGCTCGCTCGCACTTGTTAGCTACTTGCCTCACCTTTTGGAGGGTGGTTAACAATGCAGGGACGAGCTGGACACAAAGGAAATAAGTTAACGGAATAAAATAGGGAATGGAAATGATGTCAGTAAAAGGGTGTACCTTGTAGCAGAGCGTGGCAACGTCAATGAAGAAGGCCTCCGGATGGGAATCTATCAGGTCGACAATCTCTTCCTTTGAAACGTGTTCGCCGCCCAGTTAGTCAGTTGAGACATATGATGACCTTGCGAGTATGTCCTTGCCTCCTCAACAGCCCGGGGACTCGAAGCCTCGCTCCTTTCGGCACCGGCCGGTGTCGCCAAAGAATCAGTCTCCTCGGTCGTCGAAAGCCCCGCTCCCTCGGTGACATGGGCAGTTTCTATAACGGTCCAATCAGCACTGTACGATAATGTCCACTGGATCTGCACAGTTTTGTTCTAGGGGTCACCCCCAAAAGGCCTCGTACAATATAGGGTGACAACCCCACATATAACCATCACAACTTTCGACAACTCTTACGATGTAGGACAAGGTTTCACCTCTCACTTGGTACACAGTACCCTGCTAGCCACTGGTAGCTCGTCCAGACTCTCAGGTCTACATCAGCGCCCGCCCACATCTGACCACAGTGACGGGGTGTCAAAATATCCCCCACCAACAGTAGAGTCGTCCTCGGCTCTGATACCATTTGTAACAGCCCACGCCTACACTGTATGATATTGTCCGCTCTAGGTTCCACTGGACCCGCACTGTTTTGTTCTCGGGGTCGCCCCCAAAAGGTCTCGTACAAGGAAGGTCCGAACCACACATATAACCACTATAGCTTCAGACGACGCGTCCGATGTGGGACAAGGTTCCACCCCACTGCCAACACAGTAGCATGCCAACCACTGGCAGCTCACTCAGGCCCTCAGACCCCGCCTACATCAGCGTCGCCCACATGTGCTACAGTGACGGGGCGTCACAATATCCCCCACCGAGGGCAGAGTCGTCCTCGGCTCTAATACCATTTGTAATGGTCCGACCAGCACTGTACGATATTGTTCGCTCTAGGTCCCATTGGACCCGCACGGTTTTGTTCTTGGGATTGCCGCCAAAAGGCCTCATACAGTATAGGGTGACAATCCCACATATAACCATCACAACTTCCGACAACTCTTCCGATGTGGGACAAGGTTCCACCTCTCACTAGGTACACAGTAGCTTGCTAGCCACTGGTAGCTCGCCCAGACCCTCAGGTCTTGCCCACATGTGATCACAGTGATGGGGTGTAACAATATCCCCCACCGAGGGCAGAGCCGTCCTCGACTCTGATACCATTTATAATGGTTCGACCAGCATTGTACGATATTGTCCACTCTGGGTCCCACTGGACCCGCAGGTTTTATTCTCGGGGTCGACCCTAAAAGTTCTCATACAAGGAAGGTTTGAACCACACATATAACCAGTACAACTTCAAACGACGCTTCCGATATGGGACAAGGTTCCACCCCACTGCCAACACAGTAGCCTGCCAACCACTAGTAGCTTGCTCAGGCCCTCAGGCCCCACCCACATCAGCGTCCACCCACATGTACTACAGTGACGGGGCGTCACAATATCCCCACTGAGGGCAGAGTCGTCCTCGGCTCTGATACCATTTGTAAGGCCCGACCCAACAGCACAAGATATTGTCCACTTTGCTGAAGCTCACGTGTTTAAAACGCGTCTTGACTATTAAGGAAGGAGCCCACTTATAGCCACCACAACTCCAAATAGGTCTTTCGATGTGGGAGAAGGTTTCACCTCTTATTGGGTACACAGTAGCCCGCCAACCACTGGTAGCTCGCCCAGACCCTCGGGTCCTGCCCACATCAGTGCCTGCCCGCATGTGGCCACAGTGACGGGGCGTCACAATATCCACCCACTGAGGGCATAACCGTCCTTTGCTCTGATATTATTTGTAAGGGTTTGACCAGCACTGTAGAATATTGTCAGCTCTGGGTCCCATTGGACCCGCACGATTTTATTCTTGAGGTCGCCCCCAAAAGGCCTCGTACAATATAGGGTGACAACCCCACATATAAGCATCACAACTTCCGACAACTCTTCCGATGTGGGATAAGGTTCCACCTCTCACTAGGTACACAGTAACCTGCCAGCCACTAGTAGCTTGCCCAGACCCTTAGGTCCTGCCCACATCAGCGCCCGCCCACATGTGACCACAGTGACGGGGCATCACAGTTTCACCCATGGATATGGCTTCAACCTCATCAGCCACATGGATGGCCTTAGCGTCATCAACCGTACGGATCTCAGGAGCAACAAGCACCTCCTCCAGATCCAATTCTACCACCTCCACGGCACTCGGCTATGAAGAGGCAATTGGGGAAGGAGCCTCTCTCTCGCCCACCTTGACTAGAACCGGCTGGCTCACAAAGGGTTGCTTGACGCTAGCCCCCGACCTCACCTCCGCTGCGGAAGTGAGTATTTGTGTGATAGAGGGGACTGCTACCTTCTTCTTAGCAACGGTCTTCTTTTTCACCATCTCCTCCATGGGAGGAGGGCACTTCCTTTTCACTCACTTCTGAACCTCGTCCATGCCTCCACCAAAAACTTTTTAAGTTAGCTAAATGCTAGCGCCGAGCTGAAACAACATTGGTAAATTGACGACCTGCCACTTACCAAAAGAAGTAGAGGCAAAACCATGAAAGAAGATTGCTTGTTGAGGAGGAGTCGATTGACAGAGCTCAGTTATGTAGAGCAGGTCTAGGTGATAAGAGTATTCCAACTGCGAAAGTTGTCCTTCAAAAGTTTTCGCCTTGTCCCCTTGCTTGCTAAGGGGGTCAAACAGCTCAGGATGGCCCTTAAAAAAACTACAAAAATAAATAAGCAGTAAGATCATTGAGAAACTAGAAGACTCAAAAAAGAAAATTTAAGTACTATACCGCAGCGGTACCCGACTTAGAGTGCCAAACTTGGTGGGAACCCTAACTCATAGATGAGCCAGCTCGACAGCAGGCGCCTTCCACTCTCCTGATGCCTAGAACCACTTATTCTTCCAATCCTTCTTGGAGGTCAGGAGATTGATGATGAGGCCCCGACCTTTGTTCACCCATGCTGAAAAGTAGTACTAGCACGACTGCACGGGATTGTGCTTGACCTGGTATAGATACATAAATTCCTCAAGCGTCATCTCATTGTTCTGGAGCTCAAACTAGAGGATATATGTTTCGAGAAGCACCCTCCACGCGTTTGGGATAAGTTGACTCGGGGCCAACCTCAGACAAGTTGTCATGGCCCTCACAAACGGGTGGAGCGAAAATCGGAGTCTGCACTGGTAAGCGGGAGAAGAGACTCCACACGCGATTCCTCTGTGGCCAACTCGAGCATTGGAGGCAGGGGACTGGCCTCGCTTCAACCAAGATGTCAAATGACTTCCGTTTGCTCCACAACATATGTACGTATAACGTGTATCCCCGATATCCCCGATCAAGTAACCGCACCAAGTGCACGAGGTTTATGGTGGACTTCTTGTTTCAAGTTGGAAAAGGAGACAAAGTATGTCTGCCCACTCTCATCCTGATGCAGATAATCAAAGCGGCAAGGTCCAATAAGGAAAGCACCGCGCTGCATTCGGCCAACTGATTTGCAAGATCGCCTCCCACTATAGCTTTCGACTCCATATGGATGACGTCGCCCTAATCCATATATCAATAGAAGCATGCTTGACAACATGGGGATTGGCGAAAGGCAACGCCGAGGCCACCTTGGGGAGCAGAGTGACGATATTGAGGAGAAAAGTGATGAGATTGAGGAGAGCAAGGGTGAGGAACAAAGTGGCGAGGAAGAAGAAGGAAGTGGTGAGGATGGAAATGGAGATGACAACAGTGGCGAGGAGGAAGGGCAAGAAGAGGAAGAAGTGGAGGCCCAAGGCCCTGATGTGGCCTCTCCTCTTGCTACACACGAGTGTGACAGTGATCGGGCTACTTTAGAAGCCCGCTTGGCTAGACTTGAGGAGGGCCAGGCCGCCCTGCGACAAGAGGTGGGTGAGACGTGGGCCTTCGTGAAGCACCAGTTCAAGAAGTTGTCTCGCACCGTGAAGGTTATCCTATGCTGCATGTAGGATAAGGGTGGCCACAGATGAATATGGCTAATTCCCCTTCTAGTAGATCCCTGGGGACTTCGTAAGGGGTGGGAATCTAGATATACATGGAGTCTGAAATCTGGTATTTCGAGTGGATTCTGGCCAAAGCCATCTCCTTTAGGATTGATCCCCCAGGACCGACGTTAGATCAGCCACCCTCTATGCAAGGGCAGGAGCCTCTTCCTGTGTGAATCTCAATGGAACAACAGAAGCTGGTTCCAATGGGACCCTAGATCGGGAATTGATGCTTCCCCAGTCCGAATCACCTTTAAAGGCATAAATCCCTTGCTCCTCTCCCGACAAATTTGACATATCGGGCTGAGGAGAAAAAAAAGCATGAAAAATTAAGAAGGAAGCGAAGGAAATGATGGCCAGAGAAGAGGGAAGAACTCACCAGAAATCACCTACTTCGGGAGCTCTGATGCAGCAAAAGGAAGGACAAAATGCAAATAGTTGAGCTGCCCGCGGGTACCTTCGCTTTTATAGGCTTTCTCGGCTGTGGGCTTTAATGGCCAACATTAAATGCCACAGATGAAGACACGTCTTAGTGCCAACCACTTTACATGCGAAAGCTCCCTTTTTGCCCCACCGAATAAACTTCTCGTGCAGTGCCACGCGTCCACACCACACAGGCCAGAAGTTAAAAAAGCTACAGCAACAGTGTACGACGCCTCGATCGTGACAGACCATCATTGTAGATTTTCCTCGATCTTCCCACCTTCCCATCCACTAGTAATGAATACGAGACGGCTCGTCCGCTCAACCCCATTCTACCTATTTACTTCCCAAGCTCGCACTGAAGACTCAGGAAGTAGGGGGCTTCTGTTACGGTTGAAAATGGTCTGACCACCCATGGGGTCAGCTCAGACTCACGAGTACATGCTTCTGAACCAAGGGGCTCCTAAACAACTGTCTCAGATCGTTCTGGGGAAGAGTAAGTGCTAGACACCTGAGCTTAGTCCTCGGCATCGTATATCTTCGAGCTTCAACCAAGCTTATTTGTACATTTCCGAGCTTCGACCAAGCTTATCTGTACATCTCTGAGCTTCGACTAAGCTTATTTGATCTCCAAGAGATGTCTGGATGTATATGACCAGAAGACGACCAAAAGACTAATCGGCTCGGCAAAATCAAGGGGACGGTCCATCGAGAACGGTGAGTATTGCCAAGGAGGTGGATCCACTCCCTATGCTCGGAGCACAGACAGATCTAGGAATTGATTAGTCGACCAGTGATGATCAATGTAAAAACTCACTCCAAGCTAATCGTGGAGATCAGCCCGATTAATTGATGGATTAGCTCGGCTTGGCCCCCTCTTAATTAATCGAGGGTTTAGCTCAGGTCAATATCAACTGATCGAGGGCATAGATCGGGTTAGCCACGACCACTCGTTGCATGATTCTAGGGTTAATTACATTAACACTTATCACCTACACAAATCTCGCGTAACGATTGAGAAACCTATGCAAAGATTATGCTTAAGATTAAGAACTGTCTCTAGCCCACCTACACTATAAATAAGGGGCCCATCTACTTGAAAAGGTACACAGAATCTCTCACCTAAAACCCCTCATTACTACTAGACCTAGATTCCTAGCTTGACTTTGGCATCGGAGGGTCCCCTGCTCTAGCCAGGGCTCCTTTGTCTTCTTCTTGTGCAGGTGTTTAAAGGTCTAGTAGTTCAGCAAGGGTGAACCAGATTTTTGCATCAACAATACACACAATCAAACCTAGAAAATACACTGAAAAACCTTACGTTCTACTAGACTTAGCTTGCCATGTGACTTTGCCATCGGAGGGTCCCCTGCTATAGCCAGGGTCTCCATGTTTGTCTTCTCTTGTAAGTATCAAAGTGGTCTAAGGAGGAGGCCCAGATTTCTACATCAATAGTTTGGCACCGTATGTGGGAATCCACATTGAAAGTCATTCCATCACCTATAGTGATTCAACAATGGCAAAGGTGAGAAAGAAAGCCCAGACCTCCACTGTTGTGCCCAGTCCTGCATTGCCAGAATAGTCAGTAGATCATCAAGACTCATCTTCCCAACCTCATGTTGATTCTATACCCGTAGGCCCAGTCCAGCGGTCCCAGAACCGGGGAGGTTGGCTCATCTCTTTGGAGCATCAAGTTGAAGCCCTAACTAGCAACATTGATCAGATAAGGCAAATGCTAGAGCGACAAATCCTTCCTCCTGACCAGGGGGCTGAGGAGTCTGTTACTCGGGTAGCCACTAAAGTTTCAGCACTATCTCAAGCACCTTTCGTGTCACGCCCCAAACTTAGAGACCGTGCTCATAAAATTTTCGATCGCCAAATCCGGTGCTGACAGCCTCCGTAGTACCCCATTCTCGGCTCCCAGCGTATATACGCCAGATTCCGATCCTGGGATCCTACAAGGAGGATTTTTTTTTTTCAATGTACATTTATCTCGTAATGAGCATAACCACAAGATTACCCAAATCACCAAGGCAATATCATCATCACATATCCACTAATATAATCGTTTGAGTACAATACTGAAAAGGAAATACATATATAAAATAAATCAAAGCTCCAGAAGACCGCTGCACGCTCCAGGCTCAATGCTGCTGCTGCAACCTAACATCACCTGCACGCATCTATCGTGCATAAGCTTATAGAAAGCTTAGTGGGTGGTGTAAGTGTGTGCATAAGGTAAGTGTCAAGTAAGAAATATCAGAGTAATCAGAGTAAGCGGAAATACTAAGAAGCCCATAATCATACAACATCATAAATACTGGCAAGATCATAAATCATACGATATCAGAGTAATGCGAAAACATGCTGATAGGCCCATAAATACCATCAGCCTTATCCAGGCTATGCGATGCAAGAATATAATAAACCAATATCATATACTGAGGAAGTAATGTAAATCACCTATGCAATGAGGAGACATAGTAAGCCAAATATCAGATACCGAGTCCACGAATATCGTTAACCTTAATTATGTTATGCAATATAGAAGCACAGTAAACCAACTGCTATGTGCTAAAGATGCAATGCGATGCGAATGAAATGACCAAGCTGGAGTGTGAAGTCAGGATGATAGTACGTAGTATCGCAGGCTACGGGGTCCATCACAAGAGACTTCTATCCAAACCAGTCCCATACCTAAATTTGGATAGCCAGACTCAATGTAGTAGACTCCTGATCTCAGGTTAGTCGCGCACCCAATCGAAATCCTGGCCATACGAAGGAACACAACAATTAGTTGCGCACCACCAGCCCGAGTGGATAGTGAATGAAATGAATGTATGAGTATGCAACTCCTACTCAATAAGTTCACATATCAGTATGGTTTCTCTTTGAGAAATCACCGGGGTCTATTACACTCCAAACCAGGTTGCCGCCCCATCGCGCGCAACAAGGTGAGTGAAAGAGACCTCACTATCCGCCTGCCAATATCGGGCCCAGCTTGTCGATAGCGGACCCATTCCTCGAGCTGGTCAGACTCAGCCTAGCATTGCCCCCTCCTCTCGGGCAGGTAAGGCCATACCCCCTTCCAACCGACCACGACACAGTGGGAGACGCGGCCTAACGGTATACGGCCCTCATGCGCTCGTGCATCCACTCGGTCTAGACGTTGGAGCAACCTCTGGAACCAAGAGGGTTTAGGGACTTTCACCCAGGGATATCTATAGCACCCCATGTAGAACAGATTTCCGGTATCCCATCTGGCCATCCACGATAAGCCTGTGGAGGCTATGGCCCTGATGTTGCTAGGGCGTACAGTAATCATAATGCAAGATGCATGAGTTATACAATCCAGTCATGCATCAATCCTGCGCATACCATGTGCTCATGTGAGATTACCTTCGCCTATCAGGGAGTCTCATAACAACATGCTCAATGACATATGTAATGATCAACCTCACCTCATAACAAACATGCAGATGATGCGTATGAGCATGTATCATGATGCTATGCTCTCACATACTCGTAATCGGCATCATCAATCAATCTCGACAATGTGGACATTTAACCAGCATTGCCCTCGAGGAATGACCCACATAAAGCCTAATATATAGTAGACTCATGGCCTCATACAAGGACCTAATATACCACACCATGAGCCTTACTCAAGGGCCACATATACACAACAGGTGGGCCCTTCTCATGGGCTTCAAATACATGACATGTGGGCCCTACACATAGGTCATGAATACATCAAACGCGTCACACATCATGGGCCTAATACATATCACAATGGCCTTGCCCATAGGCCATGAATACACAACAATGGGCCTTGCCCATGGGCCATGAATACATCACAGTAGGCCTCAACTATGGTTCGCATATATATCATATAGGTCTCGATAATTGGAATCGACACTCGAAATCGGTCTCAACAATCGGGGTCAGCCTATACAATCGACCTCGACAATCAGAATCGGCTTCGATACTCGGCCTCGTCAATCGGGATCGATCGATAATCAGAATCGGCAAATCGGTCACGACAATCGGATCAATCGATAATCAGAATCGGTAAAACGGTCACGACAATCGGAGTCGGTAATCGGTCACAACAATCGGAATCGATCGATAATCAGAATCGGCAAATCGGTCACGACAATCAGATCGATTGATAATCAAATTGGTAAATCGGTCACAACAATCGGGATAGATCGATGATCAGAATCGGTAAATCGGTCACGACAATCAGGATCGATTAATAATCAGAATTGGTAATTGATCATGACAATCAGATTGATCGATAATCAAATCGGTAAATCGGTCACAACAATCGGGATAGATCGATGATCGGAATCGGTAAATCGGTCACGTCAATCAGAATCGGCATTCAGCCACGGCCATCGGAATCGATCAATAATCAGAATCGGCAAATCAGTCACGATAATCAGAATCGACAATCGGCCACGATAATCGGGATCAATCGATAATCAGAATCGGCAAATCGGTAACGATAATCAGATCAATCGATAATCAGAATCGGCAAAACAGTCATGACAATCGGAGTCGGTACTCGGTCACAACAATCGGAATCGATCGATAATCAGAATCGGCAAATCGGTCACGACAATCAGATCGATCGATAATCAAATCGGCAAATCGGTCACAACAATCAGGATAGATCGATGATCAGAATCTGTAAATCGGTCACAACAATCAGGATCAATCGATGATCAGAATCGGTAAATCGGTCACGACAATCGGAGTCGGTAATCAGTCACAACAATCGGAATCGATCGATAATCAGAATCGACAAATCGGTCACGACAATCAGATCGATCGATAATCAAATCGGTAAATCGGTCACAACAATCGGGATAGATCGATGATCGGAATCGGTAAATCGGTCACGACAATCAGGATCGATTAATAATCAGAATTGGTAATTGGTCACGACAATCAGATCGATCGATAATCAAATCGGTAAATCGCTCACAACAATCGGGATGGATCGATGATCGAAATCGGTAAATCGGTCACGTCAATCAGAATCGGCATTCAGCCACGGCCATCGGGATCGATCAATAATCAGAATCCGGTAAATCAGAATCGATCTCCACGCAAGGCGGGGTCCCTCGATGAACGACCGATGTATCAAGTAATATCAATGGGGCACAATCATTTGGATTAACTCACTAGAGGATGGCGAGAATGGGCCTAACAAGGCCTAAGGGAATGTCACAATGTGGGCGTTAAACCATCATTGCCCATCAATGTGGCCATTTAACCAACATTGCTCCCAAGCAGTGGCCCACATAAGGGATTCATACACAACGTTATGGCCACACATACATCGCATCGGGCTTCATACAAGGGCCCCGAATGTACCACAACGGGCCACGCCCATGGGCCTCAGATACATCGCATCAGGCCGTATCACATGAGCCTTAAATTCACAACAGGTGGGCCCTGCACCTGGGCCTTAAATATATAACAATGCGGGCCCTACAAATGGGTCTCATACATCACATGGGCCTTATACATCACATCGGGCCTTATACATCACATCGGGCCTTGTAATATGGGCCTCATAAATAACACATCGGCCGCATCACATGAGCCTCAAACACATTGCAATGAGCCTCATCCCTTGGGCCCAACATACATCAAGGTGGGCCTTAATGGACGGGCCACAAATGCATTAAGGTGGGCCTCATACACATCGCCCTCAAATGCTCAATAGGTGGGCCCCGCATAGGCAACAAATGGGCCTGATGGGGCAGCCCATGGTTCAGAAAATCAGGTAGACAGTGTGTACACACAACACACACATCATGGTGGGCCACATAATGCAATGAGTGGGCAACATGAATGCAAAATATTTATTCAGCAAGGTGGGCCACCACTGGACGGTCAGCCCCCTTGCTGCTGGCTTGGTTTGAGTGCCCAAACAGTTGGACATCCTGGATGAAGTACATACCTATGGTGGGCCACAAAATGGATGACTGGCGAGGATGAAACACATGCATCACTATCGACCCACACAGCACTGAAAACGGTGGTCCCCACTGAAGTACATAAATCATGGTGAGCCACATATGATCTACGTTGATAAAACACATGCATCATTGCCAGGGCCCACCGTCTAGTCCCTGCTGGACGGTGCTAGGAAAATACATAAATCATGGTGGGCTCCACCATCTGGACAGCCAGGTTGATGGACGGTTGAGGAACACATACATCACTGGGCCCACACCACCCGTCTAAATGGACGAGTGTGGATATAGAACAGATGCATCAAGGTGGGTCCCACCTGCCACACATGTCACACGTGTGGGGTGGGCCCACTTCTCAAATGAAAGGACGGTGTGCATACAGACATACATTGAGGTAGCCCACAAAGCTGCTGACGTCAATGCAGCTATTAGCTGCTGGCCATTTGGACGGCCCTGGTAAGACACTTGCATGGGGGACCCACCATCCCCAAACAGATGGACGGCTAAAATGTATGGCACGTACATCAAGGTGGGTCCCACCTGCCCACACGTGCAGTACATGTGGGTGGGCCCCACATAATCTGAGAACAGATGGACGGTGCATGTGAACACCGTGGGATCCACCGTCCTGGACAAGGACGGAGTGGATATACAGCAAATACATCATGGTGGTTTCCACCAACTTGCTGATGTTACGTACATCAGCCAATCGGCTTTCCCCTAGGTGGGGTCCACTGCACGGTGGACTAATATATACATCAGTGTAGCCCCACCGTCCAAATAGCTGGACGGTGTGGATCTGACCCATATCCGGTGGGACCCATGGATCTTACTGCACCAAACAGCAACTATAAAACTGCTGGTGGGCCAGCCAGTAAATGGACGGTTGGATTGTGCTGGCCCATGCAACGTGAATGACTCACACGCATCAATGGTGGGTCCACATGTGTGGACCACCACAGCTTTGGGGATAAAGCTGATATTTTTTTTTTTCACTTTCATTTGGGCTAACTGGACAGTTCCAGCAATGCTGGACCATCCAGCTAGCTGCTGGATGTAGCAAAATGGGGCCCATAGGCGGCTGGATCTGGTGGACCACACTCCATCGTAAAGAAATAAAGAAAAAGAGAGAGAGAGAGAGAGAGAGAGAGAGAGAGAGATACATGAGATCGGAAGAGTAGAGGGACCCCGCCACTATGGGTCCCTCTTACAAATCATACATCGAGATGGGTCCCACCATATGTGGGCCCTCTAATCATCAAAATCATACAAAAAAATCACCCACCTTAGATCTCTCCTTCCTTCTTCCGCCAATGCATGCTAGATCTCCAAATGAACAATTTCAACGGTTGGGATCAAACTTGGATGGTGGAGATGGGAGATAGAAGTGGGCCACACAAAGCTTCTCCCATGGAGAGCCATGGACGTGGGTTGCTTGGGAGGGAAATGAGAGAAAGAATGGAAGAGAGAGAAAGATGAGAGAGGGATTGAAAGAGAGAGAGTGATGGGATGAGTGATGGGGTGTGTAAGAGATGGGATGGGAAAGTTGACTTTGGGGATGGTATTGTGTACTTGGGGATGTGATAGGGTACTTGACTTGATGAGTTGTGTACTTTGATTGATTGATGGGATTGATTTGACATTTGGTAGAGATTCTCTCGAAGTTCGCAACGCGCGGTGTTTTCCTCGAATTGAACGCAGGCCGACATCTTCTAGCCTGGGTATCGGGTCGGTGCATGAGTCGCGGCGTTAGAACCGCGGCGACGGCACGGTCGCCAGGGTACAGGTTTCGGGTCGCGCCGATTCTAATATACGGGACTCGACTCAGGATTGCGCGCAAAATGTCGGCAACAAATTGCGGGTCGCCGGAATTCGACCGGGAGGACTGCGGAAGCCCACGGAATGGTACAGTCTAAGACATGGGCCTTACATTTCGGCTCCTAAAGGAGCAAATTGGCTTGTAAAGTACCAAGACTTGTGCCCTCCCATGACTTAAGAACTGTCGTACTAGCTGCCTCTGACCTGCATCATGAGTTGAAGAAGAAAAGGCGTGGCAAAGCTCCTGAGACAATGGCTAAGAACGAGGACACTTGGGAGGCCGAGCTCAATGAACTATAAGGTCGGATTGATGACATACGGCGTGCTTATCGTACACACACTCCGACCTCGATAGAAATCATGTTGGAGGAAACTAAGCCACTATTCACTAACGACATCATGCACACTCAGCTCCCGCCAGATTTCGGATGCCGCGGAGCACTCTTTATTCTGGGGCCACTGACCCGGCCGAGCATCTGGAATATTTCAGGGTATGGATGGAGCTTCATGGTGCATTGACTGTGATGATGTGCCAAGCATTCTCCTTAGTTTTTTTAAGGGTAGCTTGGAAATGGTTTCGACAATTAAGTATATCAGCTCATTCACACAGCTCAGTAAGGCCTTTATTACCAACTTCATCGGAGGAAAAGAAAGGCTAAAACCAACGACTCACATCCTCACTATCATCCAGAAAGAAGACGGGCTATTGAAGGATTGCATCAAATGCTTCAACCTAACTATTTGGATTATATCACCTTGGCTGTTATGATGGCCGACCTGAGGGAGGGGAGATTTCTCTTCTCACTTGGCAAGAATCTCCTGACGACATTAGCCGAACTCCTCAATCGAGCCCAAAAATACTACAATACTGAGGAGCTTTTTAGTTCACAAAAAGCTACTCGAAATAGGGGAAGCTCGACTAGGGAGAAATGACTTAAGGAAGAACAAGCAATGGCTCCCAGCAACAAGTGTAGAAGAGACGATGATCTGACCAAGGGTCAACGTTCGAGCAGATGACCTGAGAGAAAATTATGCTCTTACACTCCCCTTAACGCTACGCCTGAGCAAGTCCTTTTGGAAGTTCGAGATAAACGATTCCTCAAATGGCCGAACCGGATAAAGACCGATGCCGACAAAAGAGATAAATGGAAGTACTGCCACTTCCACCACGACCATGGTCACTCCATCAGCAATTGCTTCGACCTTAAGGAGGAAATTGAAGCCCTTATCCACAACGGACATTTGCGGGAGTATGCCAGTAGGAGGGAAGAACGGTCAGAGCAGAAGAACGAACAACCCAACAATGGCAATAACAACGAGGCTACAAGAGAAATCTGCACCATCTTCGGCAGGCATGCCCGAGGAGGAGACTCGAACCGAGCACACAGAGCTCATGCCCAAAGCATCAGCCACAACAGCTCAGAACATCAAATCTACCTCAACTACAGACCTTTAAAAGAACAGAAGTGGCCTCCTGTGAATTGACCTTCACTGAGGAGGATGCCCGAGGTGTCCACCATCCCCCTCAACGAATTCGACCCGACTCGTACAGTACAGGTCGACTCATCACTGGCCCCAACTCTGCAGGATGAGATCATGGACCTCCTCCAATGACACATTGATGTATTTGCCCAGTCCCATCGGGACATGCCCAACATCAACCCAAAAGTAAGGTCCACAAACTAAATGTTGACCCTGACCACTGACCATGAGGTAAAAGCGATGGGTGTTCGAACTAGAATGCTACACCATCATCAATGAATAGGTCAGCAAGCTCCTCGAATCAGGTTTTATTGAAGAGATTTACTATCCTAACTGTATTGCCAACATCATCTTGGTGAAAAAGTCTAATGGGAAGTGTCGGGTTTGTGTTGATTACACTAACTTGAACAAAGCTTGCCCCAAGGACAGTTTTCACCTTCCACGGATTGACTAGCTGGTCAATAATACGGCCGGGCAGGAGCTCTTAAGCTTCATGGATGCTTGTTCAGGTTATAACCAAATCGCCATGCATCCCTACGACAAGTAGAAGACGACCTTTGTCACCGACAAGGGGCTCTACTGCTACAAGGTCATGCCTTTTGGGTTGAAGAATGATGGGCTATATGAAAAGGCCGAGCTATATGTCCTTTGGGGGGGGGGGGGGGTGAATAGGACTATGCCAAATTAAAAAAAATAATAGCAAAATTTAAATAAATTAAATACAGATAGCAATAGACAATCCCACAATGCTGAATTTAAAGACAACCTCAAATGAACGAGTATTGAGAGGTTAATACAGATGTTGCTCTAAGGACAACCTTACACTATAAAAACCAAGGGTTTATGAAAGGACAACCTTACTAGAACGATTTGTATATCAAAAAATCAAAATGATATAGAGGAATAAAGAAATAAATAGTAAGGAAAGAAATCTATGCTATTACAACATTCTCCACAATGCAAAAATAGAAATTACAATCATCCACAAAAAGAAATAAACAATCAATCCACAAGACTAGAAATTATAGTGATTCGCTTGTGTGTACACCAATTGTTTAGAAAAACAGCCACACAACTACTCCACTCCTAATATCCTCACACAGCGGATATTAGCATTCACTATGAAAATAGGTTTTTTCAGGTTCACCTAAAACCCTCACAATTGTGTCTTTTAAGTGGGCTTACACAATTCAAAAACCCCACACTCTGAGTTTTCTAGATCACCTCAGACAAACCAAAACAGAGAGATTTTTCTGGCACAATCTCAATGAAACCAAAATACAAAAATTTACAATAATGTAAAATACCTGGATATTCTCTTTTTGATGAAGCTCGGAAGAACCAAATCGGAGTAGAAGTTCAACGTAGAAGTTCGATGTCCAAACTCACTTAAGAAATGGTTCTAGATTCTAAATTAATTTTAAATTAAATCAAGTTGGGCTAGCTCTATTTGATTTTGATTCTAAGCAAAGGGCAAGACTCAATCTCTTCTTCAAATGTGATTGAAATAAAGAATACAAAATCAAATATAATAAAGCTAAATTAAGAGAATATTAAATGAGCACAATATAGCTTAAAAAGATCGCTAACTTATCTCTTAGAGTGGCGTATTGATTTAGCTTGAATTGAATGAAAAACTCTGAAATTTGTGCTCTATTTATATGTGAAGAAATCGCATTCACGACTGGTCCTGAGGACACCATGACTGGTCGTAAGACCACCAGATTTTTAAAATTTTGAGTGCGATAAGATAAAGTCGTTCCACGATTGGCCGTAAGCCCTTCACGATCAGTCGAGGGACCTCCACGACTAGTCGTGACCTATCCACGACTGGTCATGTGGAACCAGATTTAGTTGCTGACTTTGAGTCGAGGCTGCAGGACTGGTCGAGAACAAGTCAAGCACTGTTCACACGACCGGTCGAGTAATCTCCAGGACTAGTCGAGGCTTAACAAAAAATTTCAAAAATTTGCAATAAACTTAGGACTGGTCGAGGAATTTCTTGGACTGGTCGAGCCAGTGCTAGGACTAGTCGAACAGAGTCCAAGACTAGTCGAGAAACAGTCTATTCACTTATAAAATGAGCCAATTTCAATTATGTATTCAAAATGACCCACTCTATGGTCAATCTAGGATCTTTCATACCTTATACATGATGTATGAACATTGAAACTTATTTTTCTTCAGTTGATAGTCGTTCTTTAAAGTTCACGAAGCTTGAGATCTTGTCATAAGATGAAACTTGAACTTGAGTCTCTTGAAGCTTGAAATTGACTAACGTTGAAGCTTGAACTTGAGTATCAAAATCTAGGAATGTTGTCTTGACTTGTACGCAGCTTTGAAAATCTTGAACTCTTGACAGTTGAAAGCTTGAATTCGAGTACACTAGCGTTTGAAGTTTTTGAACTAAAGACCCTTGTCCTTGAGAGATGTATAGACTTCATTATGTAGATGAACTACACAAGACACAGATTCCAAGAGAGGTTTTGACACTACAAAATTTGACAATTATAGGAGCTAGAAACCATAATCTCCCCCTTTGTCAAATTTGTGACAAAACATACTCCATACAAACCTAAGTATTATATGCACAAAGAATCATGCACCAGTTATCAATATACACCAGTTACAACCTGGTTAAAGAATCATGCACTAGTTAAAAATAAAGCATCAATTCGCATCAATTCCATCAACAATACTCCCCCTTACTTAACTCCCATTCACAAAATAGAATCATTCACAATCAATTCATCCACAATCCACATGCCGTATACTAATATACCACAATCACCATATATAAAGCATGCCAAAATTCTCCCCCCTTTTGTCACAATATGACAAAGGAAGGAATCAAGAAATAGAAGTGGAATTATATAATGAAGGAAGGATAAGAAGACTATTGAGGAATAAATGATCAAGATAGTTAATATATTAAATCCATAAGCAAGTCATATTCAAACATAATTAACCAAGTTCAACCAAGTACAACCAAGTTAAGTCAAGTATAACCTCACAAGACAAAAGAAATCTAAGTATCATTAAAGTTATTACAAACCAAGATTAGAAAATACTAATCAGATCCTGAAGAGGGAGCAGGAATAGATGGATCAATTTGATGTAAACCCTTATTAATGAGCCTCATATATTTACGCATATAAGCAAACTGTGAATCCTGGGTTACACGAATCTGAGCCACCTGTTCCTCAAGAGTATTCAACCTCTCAGCAAAATCAGAAGGCTGATAATCAGGGTCAGCCTCAGAATCAGATTCAATCTCATCAAAGATAGCGTCCATGTTAATGTCATCTGGAGGTAAATCACTACCTTCTTCTTCATTTGTGGCATCATTTCCACCAGCACCTACATCGACTTGGCCTGCGGCCAACCTCAAATTCATCTTGTTTATATTTGAGTTGTTGAAGAGTAGCTATTGAATAGAAGCCTCTCCAACAGGCATAGCCACTAACATATGGGTAGCCAACACAGTCATAAGATGTAACATTTTGAAAAAATCCATACAAAGACCTGAGTACCACCTTAGGCAGAAATTACTAAGGACCGAATTCTTTAGAAATTAGACGAAAATTAATTAAGTACTAAACTGAATTAAATGACGAATTAGCTCAAACCACTTTCTATACAAACTGCAAGACCCAAAACTTAATTTCACTAATTTAACATTTTCTAAAAACCTAGGATCAATCTCAAAACCCAGTTGCTCTCGGGAGCACATTAAAACTCCGTATTGGACCTGGACCGCGCGTTAAAAATCTGATAACCATGAAACTATAAGGTTATAAGCGCCTTACTGGGCTTAACAACCATCACAGGAATCAAGTCCAAATAGTATCAAAAAATGCACAACTTGAGCCTGGAGTGAAGTGTGTGAAAAACGCGAATATCTTCAGAAAATGAACTCAAACTTAAGTGAATTGGGTCGTTCACTTGTAGGCCAAATTCAAGGTTTCAGATCGTTAGATTCTGACCTAACTACATGCTTAGATCAAGAAAATTTTTCTACACCCATTGGTATACTTGTGGTCCTGATCGAGAGACGATGACCGTTGAACTGAAACGGGTCCTCCACAATCGATCCACTAATCTGATCGGACTGAAACCTTAACCTGACTTAGATTTATGGTCAGAGAACTTTCTCCAGACCGTATGTAAGCAATGGACCTCTAGATGAGATCCGTTGGCCCGAAACAGCCACCCTTTGGCTATACCCTAAGTATATCATGGCCTTACGGCCATTGACATCAGTTCTGGGCCTATATAAGGGCCTTAAACCACCCCATTCCTACCCCATACGAATTTTCTCTAAACCTAGGAGAGAGAAGAGAGAAAAGAAGAGAAAAGAGTGGAGATTGAAGGGAGATCCTTGGAGTTTGCTGCAGTACTCCTGTTCTGCTACTCTACGCATCGAATTGCCTTTATGTCTAGCTACTTAACTCATTTTTACTCCGTTTTTGGGTAAGAAATCCTAACCCTAATCTGTTTTAGGAAATTAAATAGAAAAATTAGTGAAATAGCTAACCTATTTCAATATTTAGGTAGTCGTTGTGCCGTAAATAAAGACGTGGTGTACGAACCGAGTTCGTAACGAGCGTACCGACCAAAGGTGTAGACTATAAACATTTAAGTTATTGTTTTCAAGGCTTTTAATGCTAGCAATGATTTATATCTGACTCGATTGCTGCCATATGATCTTAGTTACGACGTTTTTGATATATCATGTATGTGTAAACTAAGTTGTATACTAAAATGCATTCCATGTGTTTGTTGAAATGTTTGAATGAATAGAAAATTATGATTTATGCTTACCATGACTATTAATCTAGGATTCATGTTTGTTGTACGTATGATAACTCCTAGGTGAAAGGATTTGCCATAATATGTGTTATAACTAATTTATTACATGTATGTTGAGATGTGTAGTCTAAATATTTGATAAAATGTCTGATTGAGAAATTGCATGTTGAAATGTAATTAATGAGGGTATTGAGGTAGGATTCTCAATCACCTTATCTATAGTTACAATTTCCTTGATGTAATCTATCTTGCTACAATGTGATTTATGGATGAAATGCCTATGTATGATAACATGTGCAATATGGTTGTTAAAATGCCCGAATGAGGATTGTATTTAAATTAGTTGTTAAATGCTATTTGACTATCATATATGAATGCCTATTATATTTGAGTATGATTGGGACTATTATGTAGTCTAGGCAATCGGTAATGGTTTTCGATCGAGTGGCCGAACTAACCTCACCCAACGGATGCATTCAATGAATCCTAGTTGTACGGTGATTATCAGCAGTGGTTAGGCCACGAGGAGTGCGTATGCGCTCCATGTTGATTAATGTAGTGTGCGTTCGTACCAATCGAACTTGTCAAGTAACCCGATTGGCTTAATGTGTGTTTACCATGTATGGACACTACTGCTTGAATCTAAGGTACTACTTACCAATGTAAAGCCTGTTTAACCTTGGTACCATGATCCGCTAAGACTCATGAGCCGGGCATGGTGGTATGGGACATCGTGGTCGAGCTGTCAGCTTATGTTGGGGTGATGAGCCTCCCCGTAGTGACCAGTGAGCAACCCAAACTCATGAGCTGAATACGGTGGTATGGGACACTTTATTCGAGCTGTCTGCCTACGCTAATGTGACGAGCCTTCCCGTAGTGACCTCGAGTATAAAATAGGCCTACGCTAAGGTGACAAGCCTTCCGTAGTGACCTGAACTTACCTATTCACTGCTTTTCAAATCAGGGGTGATGTTGCCCTATAACTTGCCTATCGTATGTGATTAACTAGGATTAACGACCCTAAATGGATCATTGTTGGGTAATGATAAAAAGGAAGGTACCTTAGCTTCCCGAATCTGCTGTATGAATAAGCCTAATCAAGAACTCGGTTAACATATGCATGCACCGCATTGTATGTGCTTTGGCAAGGAAGTGCACAGTGGGAATAGCATGTGCGATCATGAGATGGTGTTGCTGATAGAGTGCAGGTGAGGGCATGCATCATCATAATATATCATTCCTGCATCAACATGAGTACTTAGGACATGATTGTTGTCCTACTTTATCATTACTGCTTGATTGAATTGATAACATGTTAACCTTTGCCTTATAGTACCACTGAGTTGATCACTCACTCCCACTCTAGGACGGTGTTTTAAAACACCAACCAGACTCTGTTTTAGCTGCAGATGATGACGAGGCTTATGATGCGGAGCCTGACTTCTACGACTATGAGGAGGAGTTCTTCTATATGCAGCTATCAGGCGGGTCTATGTAAACCATGTGCTGATTGACGGGATTACAGGGATACAAATTAGTTGGACATTATACTTTGTCATTTTGTATATTTTAGAATAAACATGTATATATTCAGCCTAGTGACATGATCATACTTTAGGGGTTAATAACCACTTATATACTTTATATATCTTTCAATCTTCCGCTTACTCAATTTAATCATCTCTGGAGTATGATATGCTGATTTAGTGTAATCCCATTCATGTTTAATGCACCAATACAGACAACATTTAATCATCATTATTCATGTTACATAAGTGATGCGTTGGAACTCGAGAGTTGAGTTGTTGCCCGATCCCCAATTTTCGGGGCGTTACAAGTTGGTATCAGAGCATGATTTGGATTAAACTAGACCTGGGTTATGGTAACATGATGCACACTGACATACTTTGACTTAGGAGGGGACTATAAAACGTAGAAATAATCGTAGGATTCCAAGTTTCGCTGACGGGCGAAACTGACCATTGAAATATGACCCATATGCATCTGTGATCATGTGAGATGATCCCAGTTTCTTTCTAAATAGTCAATCGATGGGTTTAGACGATAATTTGACATATTCCACACTCAAACGACCCGAAAAGCATGAATATGCACAAGATGGACCCCAAAAACACCTTAAACGGGCGTAGGGGACTAAAACACATTTTTCGGTGGGACCCAAGGGGTCCCCTGCACATTTCCCCCAGGGCATCCCCATCGCCCCAGGTCCACAGGACCGCGATGGCATCGTGCCTACCACGAGGCCTCATTGTCGGGTCCAGTAAGTCGCGATGGGCTGGCTGGTCCGGTGGCCCGCCGCCCCTTTGCACATGTGTGGGCCCACAAAAACCATGTGGGACCCTCTATATGTTCCCTTTTTGCTCATTTCAACCCCTACCTAGCTTCTAAACCCTTTCAACCCCTCCAAAAACCTGATTTTTCACCTCAAATCCCTCCTCCATTCTCATATTTACTTCTTCTTCTTCATTACATACCCACCTCCACCATTTTCATCAAAACCCACTCCTATCCCCTTTATTTCTTCTCATTTGAGTACACAAACCGAACTTTGTGCCTCATAAATCTCAAGATCCTTCAACCCATCTCACGATTTTCTCCCTCTCCACACTTCTTTCCCTCATGGGAAAGAAGAGGGCGCCCGCGGATGAAGACGGGCCTGGCCGCCTTACCCGTCCAAGGAAGTAGAGAGGCGCCGAGGCTAGCACTAGCGTTGAATGGGAGGGAAGGACGAAGTGGGATCTCGATCCCCAAATTTCTCTCGAAAGAGCTTTACCGGCGGGCATCGCACATGGTAGGTTTCAAGGCCATAGAGTTATTTTTGAAGCACATGGGGAACAAAGACTATTTGAGCTTTACCCGGTGATGGACCTCCTGTTAGATGCCGGGTGGGGTCCCATATTTAACGATAAGTCATGTGGGTGTGTGAGCACTGTCCGAGCCTTATATGCCCACATACGAGATCCACTGTTGGAGCCTCTACAGTTCAGTATCCCCATGAGAAGGCGAGAAGCCATTGTCGACGATGGTGTGATATCCCGAATCATGGGGATTCCACATGGAGAGGTGCACGCTAGCGAGAAGAATCTCAAGAGTATGTGAGAAAGAGATCGCCGCACGCGATTTCTTTGCAGCAGATTGGTTCACTGAAAGTGAGGAAATTACCTCCTAGAGACCGAGATGACTCATGACTTCCACCTACTCCACCACATGTTCACACACAATGTGTATCCTAGGTGGAGCAATCACAGCGAATGCACACGTTTGATAGTGGACTTCCTATACAAATCTGGGTAATGAGACAAGCTGTGTCTGCCTACGTACGTCTTGCTTTAGATAGTCCAGACTACACGCGCAGTTAGGATGGATATTTCACTCCCATTTGGCTGACTTATATGCAAGATTGCTCATGAGTTCGGCTAAAGACTTAAATGGGATGAGCTTACGCTGATCCATTTCATCAATGACACCATACTCAACAACATGGGCATTGGGCTGCGACAACATCAAGCCCGACTTGATGAGTATGGTGACAAGATAGAGGAACAGAAAGGAAGCAGTGAAGAGGAGGAACAAGAATTTGAGGAAGGCAGTGAAGGTGAGGAAGGAAGTGATGGTGAGGGAAGTGATGAGAAAGAGCAGGAAGAAGAAGAAGGGGAGGCCCAAGACTCTGATGGGGGTTCTCCTCTTACTACACAAGAGTAACACTGGTTCTGGAACAGAACTGTGCGTCTACCTCAACGCCACACATGCCTTAGGCAGCTTCTCCTCCTGATAGGTTGGAGCAGATGATGCTCCTTATGCAGCAGCAACAGCAGATTTGGACCACCATTGCGGGGGCTCTTACCCAGAACATGAACATGGCCCCGCCTACACTTGTGCACCCTACTGGCATTATGCCAGCGATTTATTTGAGCGATTATAGCACTTTTGACCTCCTACTTTTGCTGGTACTCACAGACCCGAGGAGGCCGAATACTGGCTTGACTGCATCTCTAAGATGCTGAAACCGCTGCACTGCACTAAGGCAGAGCAGGTTGAGCTGGTTACATACATGTTCGAGAAGGAGGCTAGTATATACAGCATCCTACGAACGGTTGTTGCTGGGTATGTATAGATGTGGGAAGCTTTTGAGACCCGTTTTCATGAGAAGTACTTTCCCCTCACTTACCGCAATGAAAAACAGGGAAAGTTTCTTCGCCTCCGATAGGGAGGGATGACCGTAGCAGAGTATGAGAACTGCTTTATAGAGCTGGCCAGATACACTCCTTTTATACTAGCAGACAAGCCGATGCGAATGCGGTGATTTTCTGAGGGTCTGTGACCTGAAATACATACGAAGATGTGTTGCGCTTGCATTTTCAACTATGCTAAGCTAGTGAGCATGTCCCTACGAGCTGAGCAGGATGAGGATAGACTGTCCCGTACACATGTATCCATGGGTCTGGGGCCTCAACCTAATTTGCCGAACAAACCGTTCTTCGGCAAGAGGTCACGACCAGAATCGCCTCCTAGGCTCTTGGCTCCACCGACACAGCTTAGGTGATCAGATGTGTGGTGCACCTACTGCAAGAGGTTGGGCTATACTGACACTTACTACTTTACCAGGATGCGGGACAACGGCTTCACCCCTCCTCAGAAGATCAACCGTCAGATGTTGTAACCTATCTCAGCTCCACCTCTACGATCAGCACCGCCTGTATAGCTATCTTACCGGCCACCCGCACCTCGATTTAGGCCACCTCAACGACCTATGACAATGCAACCGAATCATCCTCAATAAGCTCGGGTGCACTCACTTGCAGCTGAGGCTTCCGAGACAGCAATCGTAGCACCATTGGCTTTCAAAGTCACAACACATATCCAAGGTATACCAGTCTTCCTATTGGTGGACACCAGGTCCACTATTTCAATAATATCATGTGCAGCAGTCAAGCGACTAGTATTGAGAACTACTCTTATGGTTAGAGTGAGACTCTTTATCGCCACAGGGACCTTCTCAGACACTACCAAGATTTGTAAGGGTTGCTCGATAGACTTAGGAAGCAGAACAGTACTCGTCGACCTGATTGTCGCCCCGCTGTGTCATTACGATGTCATCCTCAGCATGGATTGGCTCACCGAGATGAAGGCAGAGATCGATTGCGATACTAGAGTGGTGACAGCCCATGGATCTGAGGGCACGACCTTTACTTTTACAGTTCAGGTCTGTTGGTACTACTGTATTAGTTGTTATGCTACCTTACTAGAGAATGTTGATGGTCCGACACTTGGGAACACGCTTATAGTCCGAGATTTTACACACATGTTCAGGACGATACCTGGACTACCTCCTCGGTGCGAGATCGACTTTACTATCGACATTGTGCCTGGTGTGACACCTATATCTCTACTGATGTATCGCATGCCTCCATGTGAGATGGAGAAATTGAGGAGACAGATCGACAGTCTGTTAGAATTAGGTTTCATACGATCGAGTGTATCTCCTTGAGGAGCACCTGTGTTGTTTGTGAAGAAGAATGATGGATCACTGTGATTGCGTATTGATTATCGCAAACTGAATCAAGTGACAGTGAAGAATAAGTATCCTTTGCCCAAGATTGATGATCTGTTTGACCAGTTGAAAGGAGCAAAGTATTTTTCAAAGATCGACTTTGTTACGCCCCGAACTCAGAAACCGGGCTCACAAAATTCCCGATCGCCGAATCCAGTGCTGACAACCTCCGTAGAACCCCATTCTCGGCTCCCGGCACCCATTTACCGGGTTCCGATCCTGGGATCCTACAAGGAGAATTTCCGATATCAATTTAATTCATAATGAGCTTAACCACAAGCATAACCCATGAACAATAACCACAAGAACACTATCACAAAATCCACTATGATAAAAAACTTTTAAGTACAATGCGTTTGAAAGGAAATATAAGATAATGATAATAACAGAAACTCAAAAGCTCGACTGCACGCTCCAACTCTGACAAGGCTACGGCTGCATCTTGGCGTCACCTGCATGCATCGATCGTGCATAAGCATATATAAAGCTTAGAGGGTGGTGTAAGTGTGTGCACAATATAAGCATGCTTAGAATGCAGGTCAGAGTAATGTGAAATCATGGTGATGAGTACATGAATACAATCAGCCGTACCAAGGCTATGTGGTGCAAGATATGAATGCTATAGGCCATAACACGGCCATACGATGTGAGATGCAACTTAAGCATGCCAATCCTCATCATATATTAGTATAGTTCTCATTCTAGATAAGCACCGGGGTTTAGTACACTCCTAGTGGCACTGCCGCTCTCCTAGCCGCACAGTCCAAGTGAGCGTAAGAAACCTCACTATCTGCCTGGACAATAGTCTGCCAATACCTATTCGGTATGTCGATAGCGGACCCATTCATGAGCTGGTCAAACTCAGCCTAGTATTGCCCCTTACTCTCCGGCGAGTAAGGCCACACCCCTTTCCAACCGAACACGACACAGTGGGAGACGTGGCCTCCTGGTATTTGGCCCTCGTGCGCTCATCTATTCACTTGGTCTCGACGTTAGATTCATCCTCTGGTACCATCAGGTTTAAGAATTTTTACCCAGGGACATTTATGACGCCCCGATGCTTAGTAACAATATTTTTGGTATCCAATCCAGCCACCCACGATGTGTCTGTGGAGGCTATGGCCCTGATGTTGCTAGGGCATACAATAATCACAATCACATAAATGCAAGTGCATGAATCATACTATCAGACATGCAACAATCCTACGCGTACCGTGCACTCATGTAGGGCAACTCCGCCTATCAGGGAGTCCATAAACAATCTACCCGAAGGCATGTGTAATGATCAGTCACTCCTCACATCAGGCATACGTATGATGCGTATGATCATGAATCGTGGATCTATACTAAACATGTTATGTTGTGATGGGCACTGATCAAAACGAAGATGGGCCTAAACGGCCTACACATTACATGTATGGGCTTATCAAAGGGTCCTAGGGAGAGTGACAATGCAGACATTTAACCAATATCATCCTTGTAATGTGGACATCAAATCATCATTGCTTCCAAAGCATAGCCCGCTATAAGGGTCGACACATATACCATGGTGGAATCACACTACAATAGGCCTTATGTACGTCTTATTGGGCCTCGAGCCATGGGCCTCTAATACATCAAATGACCTCATAACATGGGCCTTATATATATATCAGTGGATGGGCCATAACTACATTAAGATGGCTTAATCATATGGGCCTCATATACGGGCCATATGTACATTGCAATGGGCCATAACCCATGGGCCTTGCACACATCACAATGGGCCTTATACAATTTAAGGTGGGCCTCAACAATGGGCCTTATACAAATCAAAGTGGGCCTCAATGAACGGCCCACAAATATGCTAAGATGGGCCTTATCGCATGGCCTTAAAATAATTTTCAAAATGTTTGGACGGTTTAGATGAAACACATGCATCATGGTGGGGCCCACACTAATGGAGGGTGTGGATTACAATACATACATAAGTGGGTCCCATGTGGGGCCTACCATAATGTTTATTTTCCATCCAACCCATTGATAAGGTCACTCAAACCTGGGGCCCACAGTAATGTTTATTTTCCACCCAACCTGGGCCCACTGTAATGTTTATTTGTATCCAATCTGTTCATAAGGGCATGTGGACTAGGGCCCACGATGATGTTTGTTGCCATCCAAACTGTTGATAATGCCACTCATACATGAGGCCCACCGTGATATTTATCTGCCATCTAAACTGTTTATAAGGTCACGTGGACCAGGACGAATAGGAAGAATAAATTTCATATTTGATCCGAAACTTCTGCAAACCCAAAAAGAGTTTCAAGGGCAGACGTTCACTCTAACCGTTTCTAGTGGTGTGGGCCACCTGAGCTTCTAATGAGGCTGATTTTTGGGGTGGCCTCCTGGTCCGAGGGGACCCATCAAATGCATGGTGTTGATGGTCGACACGCATCATGGTGGGGCCCACGACTAGGACAGTGGGTCTCTGCCGGGTCGTCCGTCCGTCAGCGCAGGCACTGCCTGCGTGCATCTGCAATAGCAGCGTCAGTAGTGCCTTCTTCTCTTTTTTTAAAAAAACTAGTTTTCCTGTGGTTTTTCATAAGTGGGGCCCACATCAAGGAAATCTACCCCGCCCATTGTATTCCCCGGCTCGATACCGTTAAACAGAGTCCAATATCCATTATGATTAGGTGAGTAAAACATCAATGCGGGTTTTAGATGGTAATAATACTGTTTCCTAAGGTATGACCCACCAAAGAGTCGGATCAACCTCATTTTTTGGCCTAACGCCTAAAATCAAATGGGGAATGGAATGGACGGCGTGGATTGGACCCATATATCAAGGTGGGGCCTGCATGAACAGCCCACCCCAAAAGTTAATTTTTTTATATTAGCTTGTTAGTACGCAGCCATGTCTGTACACGCACTCCATGTTAACCGCTCCCTATCCAGTGTCTCCTAGACGCCGGACAGCATGGATATAACACAATCATCATGGTGGATCCCACGTGTAGGTGGCCCACATGTCATCAAGGTGGGTCCCACATGAACGTGGCCCCCTGATGGATCTAAACTTTGTGTTTTCCATCATCCAGGTCAGGCTCACTGGATGGGATGGATAAAGCAGATGAACGACATTGATAGAATACATCCATCATGGTGAGTCCACGATCGGTGTGGATCTAGTGGACCACACCCATGATAAAAGAGAGAGAGAAAGAGAGACATAGAGAGAGATACAATGAGATAGAGGGACCCCGCCACTATGGGCCCCTCTCTACATTGTATACATCATTTTGGGTCCCACAACAAGTGGGCCCTCAGATCATGAAATTAACGGTAGAAACTCAAAGATCACCCACCTTACTAGCCTCTTTCTTAGTCCCTTAGCCTCCTTAGCTCCTATGCTTAACATTTAACGGTGGATGATGGAACTTTGATAGTGGGGATGAGAGATGAGGGGGGGAAAGTGGGCCATACTTGTTGTTATGGATGGGATCTTAGACGTATGGAATTGTTGCTTGGGAGAGTGTTTGAGTAAATGAGAGAGAGAATATTAAGAGTGATGGATGGAGTGTTGGGTGTAAGGAAAAGTGATGGGAAAGTAAGATTGTATTTGAAATTTGTGAAAAGAGGTATGGTGGGGGGAAGAGAGAATATTGACTTAAGGAAAAGGAAGGATGGGTTGTTGTACTTTGGGTAAGGCTTGTACTTGACATTGATTGATTGGACATGTCATAGAGATTCTCCCGAAATTGGCAACACGCGGCATTTCTTCAGAACGAACGCAGGCCCACATCTTCCAGCCTAGGTATCGGTTCGGTGCGCGAGTCACGACGTTGGAACCGCGGTGATGGCGCAGTCGCTATGATACAGGTTTCAGATTGAGCAGACGTCGGTGTGTGGGACCCGGCTTAGGTTCATGCGCAAATGTCGTATACAGGTTGAGGATTGCTGAAATTTGACTAAAAGGCTGCGGAAGCCAACAGAACAGTACGGACTAGGACATGAGCCTTACAACTCTCCCCTCTAAATAAAAATTTCATCCTCTAAATTTACACAATCATCGTAACCAGACATAACTCATAAGGAAGAAGGAACATCGCATCATCATATAAAATTGGAGACATTTTACAAAATACAACATACAATCAATCATCAAAGAGATGGGGATAGTTCTCTCGAATCTCGGCATCGCGCTCCTAAGATGCCTCATCAACAGAATGGTGATCCCATTGAACCTTCACCAAGGGAATGACCTTGGTCCGAAGGACCTGCTCCTTCCGATCAAGGATACGAACTAGCTGCTTAATGTAGGAAGTGTCCTCACAAACCTCCAACAGCTGCTAATCAATAACAGGAACTACGTCTAACCCACATTTTCTCAACATAGAGACGTAAAAAACGTTGTGGACGCCAGACAACTGAGATGGTAAGGCAAGCCGATAGGCCACGGCGCCAATGCGTTTAGTGATCTCGAAAGGTCCAATAAATCTCCGGGCAAGCTTGCCCTTTGCTCCAAATCGAACTATGCCCTTCATGGGCGAGACCTTGAGATACACGTGATCCCCTACATCAAACTCCAAGGGACGACGCCGGCGATCAGTAAAACTCTTCTGCTAGCTCTGAGCTGTGCGCATCCTCTGCTTGATGATATCGATAACCTCTGACATCTGCTGCACAAGCTCGGGACCTAGGAGACGCCGCTCTCCAACCTCGGTCTAACAACTCAGAGATCTGCACGGTCTCCCATACAGTGCCTCAAAAGGAGTTATGTCAATGATCGCCTGATAACTGTTGTTGTATGCGAACTCAGCCAATCGCAGATGCTCATCCCAGCTACCCCTGAAGTCAATCACGTAGGCCCGAAGCATATCCTCAAGGATCTGGTTGACCCTCTCAGTCTGGCCATCGGTCTGCGGGTGATATGCGGTGCTGAGCTGTAAATCAGTGTCCATCGCTTTCTGAAAGCTCCTCCAAAACTGAGACATGAACCTCGGGTCTCGGTCAGAAACGATCGAGACTGGAACGCTGTGCAGTCTCACAATCTCCTCAATGAATAACCTCGCAAGCCGGTCCAAAGGCTAAGTCGCACGAATCAAAAGGAAATGTACCGACTTTGTGAGACGGTCCATGACAATCCAGATGACGTCATGACCGCGCTAAGTCCTCGGCAAACCTATGATAAAATCGATAGATACGTGCTCCCACTTCCACGTCGAGACACTCAACGACTGCAATAGATCAGGGGGTCTCTGATGATCGGCCTTGACACACTGGCATGTGTCACACTCGGCCACAAAATTAGCGATCTAACGCTTCATCCCCACCTAAAAATACTGTCGCCTCATATCACGATACATCTTCGTCGAGCCAGGGTGGATAGAAAACTACGATCGATGTGCCTCGGTCATAAGATCTCTGCGTAACTTAGGAATATCTGGGACACATAATCGGCCTCTTAAGCAAAGTCCACCATCAGCACCAATCTGCCAATCTGTCTGACTCTCAGATGCTGCCTTTGCTCAATAATTCTATAACGACTCATCTGTCTGCTGAGCCTCGATTACCCTTGCGACAAGAGAGGGTTGAATTTACAGGCTCGATAGCTGAACGATAGAAGACTGCAGACCAAACTCAAAGTCGTACTCTGCTATGTCCTCGAGCATCCTCCACTCCTAAATCATCATATGTGCCACCAGGCCTCGTGGCTGATGGCTGAGGGCACTACCAGAAAAATGGGCAAAGGCAACGGATTTAATCCGTAACCATAGACCTATAGCTACGGATTTAATCCGTAGCACGTCCGTGGCACGACCGTCGTTGTAGGTCCCGAAACAATAGAGCTAAAACCTATGGCTACGGATTTAATCCGTAGCTATAGGTTAAAATAGCTACGGATATAATCCATAGCAAAGTTTTCTGTAGCCAAAAAAACCTACAGCTACGGATATTATTGGTAGCTAAAAGTAGTGTTGGATCCGTAGCAATATCTCGAATTTTATAATAGCTACGGTTAATATCCGTAGCTATAGCCTACATTAAAAAAAAATTATAATCATTCATTCATTCAATCAATTACCACCTGCATAATCATTCATTCATTCAATTACCACCTTCATAATCATTCATTCATTCAATTACAATCATTCATTCATTCAATTACCACCTACATAATCATTCATTTATTCAATTACCACCTGCATAATCATTCATTCATTCAATTACAATCATTCAGTCATTCAATTATCACCTGCATAATCATTTATTCATTTAATTATCACATGCATAATCATTTATTCATTTAATTATCACCTGCATAATCATTCATTCATTCAATTACAATCACATATGAGCTGTCTCAGATTGAAGCAATTACTAATGGTGAAGAGTTATAAGACCATTCAGCAATGGTGAACCAAGAACCATTCTCTGGCCTCATATGAGCTGCCACAGATTGAAGTAAGGCAAGAGAAACACTTTCATTTTAGTTGCGGATGACTTCCATGGCCAGCTGGTGAGCAGTCTTGTTCTGCAACTTTGTAAGTTCATCCATGGCTTCATACGTGTCTTTGTCAGCAAAAAGCTTTAGATTAAATCATGCCGGTGCCTTTGTTATGCCCTCCCACTTCTCAACTGTCTCTTTCAGTTTGTCAAAGCCTTGCATAGGACAGGAAGAAAATTAATGTATGCTTACTTTGCCGGTATAGAACCGTTCGGATTTTCTATTAGTTGCCCCATGAATGATATGTAGATGAAAATGGAGCAAAACCAAGCATTAAGACACTGTTGATATAGAAATTTTCTGTGATAGTGTTCTTTTAAAAATTGTTAGACATTTGCTAAATTTCAGATCCCAAAACCCATGAAATAATTCAAGTTGCAAGTATGGTTGGAAGAAATTCAGATGTTGTAAATAACATGACCCAAATACAAACTTGGGTACTCACCAGGCGGGTTGTGAAATCGCCGAAAGATTCTCTCTGTTGGCGTTTGCGACTCCAGTTGTAGGTTTAGGGATTTGAGAATACATTTACATTTTAGGTTTAGGTTTAGGTTTTACGTTTTAAGTTTAGGTTTAAGTTTTACGTTTAGGTTTAGGTTTAGGTTTAGGTTTAGGTTAGGTTATAGGTTAAGGTTTAGGTTTAGGTTATAAGCTATAGGTTTAGGGAATTGAGAATAGGTTAAGGTTTAGGTTTAGGAAATCGGGTTCGGGTTCGGGATCGGGTTTATGTTTGGGTTTTCAAGTTTAGGTTTAGGTTTAGGTTAGGGAGTTGAGATTAGCATTAGGTGTAGGTTTAGGTTTAGGGATTTGAAAATACATTTAGGTTTTAGGTTTAGGTTTAGGTTTTAGGTTTTAGGTTAAGATTATAGGTTTAGGTTAAGGTTCAGGTTTAGGTTTAGGTTTTAGGTCATAGGTTTTGGTTTAGGTTAAGGTTATAGGTATATGTTAAGGTTTAGGTTTAGGTTTAGTTTAAGGTTTAGGTTTAGGTTATAAGCTATAGGTTTAGGGAATTGAGAATAGGTTAAAGGTTTAGGTTTAGGAAATCAGGTTCAGATTCGAGATCGGGTTTAAGTTTGGGTTTTCAAGTTTAGGTTTATGTTTAGGTTAGAGAGTTGAGATTAGGATTAGATGTAGGTTTAGGTTTAGGGATTTGAGAATACATTTAGGTTTTAGGTTTAGGTTTAGGTTTTAGGTTTTAGGTTAAGGTTATAGGTTTAGGTTAAGGTTATAGGTTAAGGTTTTAGGTCATAGGTTTTGGTTTAGGTTAAGGTTGTAGGTTTAGGTTTAGGTTTAGGTTAAGGTTTAGGTTTAGGTTTAGGTTATAAGATATAGGTTTAGGGAATTGAGAATAGGTTAAGGTTTAGGTTTAGGAAATCGGGTTCGAGTTTGGGTTCGGGTTTTTGTTTGGGTTTTCAAGTTTAGGTATAGGTTTAGGTTAGGGAGTTGAGATTAGGATTAGGTGTAGGTTTAGGTTTAGGGATTTGAGAATACATTTAGGTTTTAGGTTTAGGTTTAGGTTATAGGTTATAGGTTAAGGTTATAGGTTTAGGTTTAGGTTTAGGTTTAGGTTTAGGTTATAGGTTTAGGTTTTAGGTCATAAGTTTTGTTTTAGGTTAAGGTTATAAGTATAGGTTAAGGTTTAGGTTTAGGTTATAAGCTATAAGTTTAGGAAATTGAGAATAGGTTAAGGTTTAGGTTTCGGGTTCGGGATCAGGTTTATGTTTGGGATTTCAAGTTTAGGTTTAGGTTTAGGTTAGGGAGTTGAGATTAGGATTAGGTTTAGGGATTTGAGAATACATTTAGGTTTTAGGTTTAGGTTTAGGTTTTAGGTTTTAGGTTAAAGTTATAGGTTTAGGTTAAGGTTTAGGTTTAGGTTTAGGTTAAGGGTGAGGTTTAGGTTATAGGTTAAGGTTTTAGGTCATAGGTTTTGGTTTAGGTTAAGGTTATAGGTTTAGGGTAAGGTTAAGGTTTAAGTTTATATTATAAGCTATATAGGTTTAGGGAATTGAGAATAGGTTAAGGTTAAGGTTTAGGAAATCGGGTTCGGGTTCGGGATCGGTTTTTTGTTTGGGTTTTCAAGTTTAGGTATAGGTTTAGGTTAGGGAGTTGAGATTAGGATTAGGTGTAGGTTTAGGTTTAGGGATTTGAGAATACATTTAGGTTTTAGGTTATAGGTTTAGGTTAAGGTTTAGGTTTAGGTTTAGGTTTAGGTTATAGGTTAAGGTTTTAGGTCATAGGTTTTGTTTTAGGTTAAGGTTATAGGTATAGGTTAAGGTTTAGGTTTAGGTTTAGGTTAAGGTTTAGGTTTAGGTTATAAGCTATAAGTTTAGGGAATTGAGAATAAGTTAAGGTTTAGGTTTCGGGTTCGGGATCGGGTTTATGTTTGGGTTTTCAAGTTTAGGTTTAGGTTTAGGTTAGGGAGTTGAGATTAAGATTAGGTGTAGGTTTAGGTTTAGGGATTTAAGAATACATTTAGGTTTTAGGTTTAGGTTTAGGTTTTAGGTTTTAGGTTAAAGTTATAGGTTTAGGTTAAGGTTTAGGTTAAGGTTGAGGTTTAGGTTATAGGTTTTGGTTTAGGTTAAGGTTATAGGTTTAGGGTAAGGTTTAGGTTTAGGTTTAGGTTAAGGTTTAGGTTTATATTATAAGCTATATAGGTTTAGGGAATTGAGAATAGGTTAAGGTTAAGGTTTAGGTAATCGGGTTCGGGTTCGGGATCGGTTTTTTGTTTGGGTTTTCAAGTTTAGGTATAGGTTTAGGTTTGGGAGTTGAGATTAGGATTAGGTGTAGGTTTAAGTTTAGGGATTTGAGAATACATTTAGGTTTTAGGTTATAGGTTTAGGTTAAGGTTTAGGTTAAGGTTTAGGTTTAGGTTTAGGTTATAGGTTAAGGTTTTAGGTCATAGGTTTTGTTTTAGGTTAAGGTTATAGGTATAGGTTAAGGTTTAGGTTTAGGTTAAGGTTTAGGTTTAGGTTATAAGCTATAAGTTTAGGGAATTGAGAATAGGTTAAGGTTTAGGTTTCGGGTTCGAGATCGGGTTTATGTTTGGGTTTTCAAGTTTAAGTTTAAGTTTAGGTTAGGGAGTTGAGATTAGAATTAGGTGTAGGTTTAGGTTTAGGGATTTGAGAATACATTTAGGTTTTAGGTTTAGGTTAAGGTTATAGGTTTAGGTTAAGGTTAAGGTTTAGGTTTAGGTTAAGGTTGAGGTTTAGGTTATAGGTTAAAGTTTTAGGTCATAGGTTTTGGTTTAGGTTAAGGTTTTAGGTTTAGGGTAAGGTTTATGTTTAGGTTTAGGTTAAGGTTTAGGTTTATATTATAAGCTATATAGGTTTAGGGAATTGAGAATAGGTTAAGGTCAAGGTTTAGGAAATCGGGTTCGGGTTTGGGATCGGGTTTATGTTTGGGTTTTCAAGTTTAGGTATAGGTTTAGGTTAGGGAGTTGAGATTAGGATTAGGTGTAGGTTTAGGTTTAGGGATTTGAGGATACATTTAGGTTTTAGGTTTAGGTTAAGGTTAAGGTTTAGGTTTAGGTTTAGGTTATATGTTAAGGTTTTAGGTCATAGGTTTTGTTTTAGGTTTAGGTTTAGGTTAAGGTTAAGGTTTAGGTTTAGGTTTAGGTTTAGGTTATAAGCTATAAGTTTAGGAAATTGAGAATAGGTTAAGGTTTAGGTTTCGGGTTCGGGATCGGGTTTATGTTTGGGTTTTCAAGTTTAGGTTTAGGTTTAGGTTAGGGATTTAAGATTAGGATTAGGTGTAGGCTTAGGTTTAAGGATTTGAGAATACATTTAGATTTTAGGTTTAGGTTTAGGTTTAGGTTTTAGGTTATAGGTTAAAGTTTAGGTTTACGTTAAGGTTAAGGTCGAGGTTTAGGTTTAGGTTATAAGTTAAGGTTTTAGGTCATAGGTTTTGGTTTAGGTTAAGGTTATAGGTTTAGGTTAAGGTTTAGGTTTAGGTTTAGGTTTAGGTTATAGGTTATAAGTTTAGGTAATTGAGAATAGGTTTAGGTTATAAGTTTAAGGTGTGGTTTAGGTTAAGGGTATGGTCCCTGCAATTACAGATATAAACACGGCTATTAGGCACAAATGACCAGGCTCTTCCAATGCTGTCCATAGGAAATGGACAGCTTCATCATGGTCATAACAGCAGTTCCCTCCTTCTAGGGACCCCCGCTCATCCGAATAGCTCCGACGCACATCCGAGTCTACTCCATTAATTTCGAGCAAATACATAAACACGGCCTGTCCAAATGGCTAGGCCCCTCCAATGCTGTCCATAGAAAATGGGTAGCTTCATCATGGTCATAACAGCGGTTCCCACCTTCTAGCGACCCTCGCTCATCCGGATAGCTCCGAAGCACATCCGGGTCTGCTCCATTAATTTCGAGTAAATTTAATGGAGCAAATACATAACCACTTGGCCCCAAATACTTACTTTATAAAAGAAAATTTCCCCTGTTTTTTTAAATTTTCCATTTCGATCTTTTTTGGCCCAAATCCATGTCAATGCATGAGAATCATTCATAAACATGGATTTTAAGCAAAATGCATTAGGAAAATTACAACATAGATATCATACACACGATATCACATAATGTATTGTTCGATGAACTACACATGTGCATTCTTGACAAGAGACGTACCTGATGTTTGAATCTGAAATATGCAGCTCCAACCCTCCCACATGCAACATCCACCTGAAAGAATGCACATAATCGTCATGCTTAAGTAATTAATACAGGAATGTACAATTACATAATTACATAAAAAGAATGCACATAACCCTCATGCTTGAGTAATCAATATAGGAATGTACAATTACATAATTACATAAAAAGAAACCCCCTAGTAATGCCTCTTTTTTTAGATGAAGAAGAAGCTGACACAATTACATAAAAAGAATAACAGTTATATATACACATCATTGATTACTGCCAATATATAAGGAAAAAGAAATTTACATATATAATTAAGGAGAAGTATCTTATTACCTTTGGTGTTGCTTGAATTTGTACTCCCAAGCACCTAGGCACCCAATACCTCTAGTTGTGAATCCATGTGCCTATTTCTTCCCTAATATGAAACGATAAGAAAAGGAAAAAAAACACTAATGGTTAAGAAATAATTTACATCACAGATAAAGTACAAAAAATTCACTATATTATCCAAACCTTGATTAGATTTCCTCCAATAAATATTATTCTGTTACATGCTTAGAAAATACAAACAAGTCAGTAGATTCTCTTCGATCGTTTTCTTTTCTTTGTTTTCTTGACCACAACACTGACATCTTTAGATTCATTGAATATCAACTCATCAGCCATTACTAATGAGGTGAGATCAGGTCCTGCATCGGCATTACTTACAGCCTTCTTCGAGAAATTTTTTTTTGGAGAACCTCCAAGACCACATGCCAGTTAGGATACCTCTCTAAATAAGGTATCCTAAATTATACAATCCCATTAGCTAATCATAGAACTCCAAAATGAAGTCCATGACAAACATTTTAGGGTTATTTTTTAAGAATTTCAACTTAACACGAATCTAGGTCCAATGGAACATTTTGTAAATATAGGCATCAATATGGCTATTTTAATGTGCCATCCTAATTTGTCCTATATATGCCTAAAAGTTGGAAATATGGAGGGATGTTTCAGAATCTAAAGGTTAAAAAATGATGGGATAAAAATAGAGTTTGTGGAATGCAATTTTAGCAATTTTAGTAATGATATGAGTGCAAAGTGAGGAATTAATTACGATTGATCGCCACAAGGTAACCCAAAATGACCATTTCTGATATCTTGGGTCAATAATTCATGACGATAGAGAGATTGAGAAGAATGTTGAATTAGAGAAGGTAGATGAAAGAGAGATGAGCTTCAGAAGTTTATGTGATCCCTGCATACCAGTCAAAATGAAGGGGAGATTTTATAAGACAGCTGTCAGATCAGCCATGCTTTTAGAGAACAGAATGTTAGACAACAAAATGTTTATATAATGAGTGTAGCTAAACAAGGATATTGAGATAGATGAATGGCAAGGCGAGGAAGGATGGAATTAGAAGTGAATGCTATGACCGAAGAATGCAATTATTGCAATTTAGAGTCGTAGACTCACTGTAATTTTTAATTACATGGATGACCCAACAGATTGAATTATTGCAATTATGTTCAACTGAACACCCATATATCAAATGCTTTCCACACACACAAGAAATGAAAGTAAATATTCAGCTCAATCAAGAGACGAGATTTTTGTAATAACATTATATTCTTGCAATCAACTATGTGCATCTGAACAAATCATCCATGATAAGAATAAAAGCAGCTTGCTTTTCAAGTACGAACCAAAATGGTTTAATAAAGAGAGTTGAACCTTGCAAAGTTTGTGTCTGTGGCTGAAGGAAATGAATTAGAAATAAATGTTCCTCTACCTCTGCTGGACAGGACAGCGGAGCCTCATCCATCTCTTCGTGTATGTCCGTTTAAATTTGTTTCAATGTCCAATATTCATGCTTTTGAAATATTATCACACCTTGTTTATTCCAACTTGACCACAAAAGCACTCAGTCTGAAAAGAAAAAAGGAAGCAATAACACTCTGTTGGAATAACCTCCTCCTTGAACAAAACAAATTGCTGGCATACCAATTAAGCCACATTCTGTTGGTAAATTTTTTCTTTCTAAATTTGCAATGTAAGCAAATCTGAACATTATACATATAAGTGTGTATTTAAATTGAGAGCTTTTTTTTTAGTCCATGTGCTACCATACATTAGGTGGACTCCACTAGACGGCCTTGATGCAAAAGTCAGTCATAACTCATCAGGTTGACCACTAATGTACGAAGAAAAAAAAAATCCTGACAGCATTCCACACTCAAAGTACACAATGTAGAAAATAAATTTTTTTATTATTATTATTTATTTTTTTAAACATGAAAGTTTGGATATTGTATTGTAAGGACCCATCAACAAACATTAACTAAAACTCAATAGGCCCAAAATCACCTACAATCCCCACCAATTTCAACCCTCAAAGGCCGAAACATCAAGCACCAAATCTAGTAAACCTAATCATCATTGATCCAAAACCCATCTCCCATTCGCCTCTAATAACCCTCCAAACACATCAACAAACTGCAATACAAATCCCAAAGCCAAATCCACCACCAATATCAATACCCCTAAATCCACCCAACATACCACTCAAAGACCATCACCCATTCACCCGATGAGAAAACCCAAATCACCCCGACCTCAACTCACACTCAAAACCCCCCAAACTCATCCAATCTGAAACAACAAACCCAGAATCATCAACTCTAATGTTGCCATCCAAAACCATCTCTCATTCGCCTCTAATGACCCCCAAACCCATCAAAAAATCTCAATTCAAATCCCAAAAACCAATCCATCACCAATCTCAATTCCCTCCAAAATCCCCAAATCCACTCAGCACACCACTCAATAACCAACTCCCATCCACCAAAATGAAACACCCAAACCCTCCCCAACAACCAAATCATCAATGTCCAAAACCCATCTCACATCCCATATATTGCCCCCCAAAACCAATCAATAAACCTCAATTCAAACTCAAAACCCAATCCACCACCACCAATCTCAATCCACCCAGCACACCACTCAAGACCCAATCCCCATCCACCTAAGGAAAAATCCAAATCACCCCAACCTCAACTCACACTCAAAACCCCCAAAATCCATCAGACCACAAATCATCAATTCCAATTGTCGCCTGTACAAAACACATCTCTCATTCCCCTCCAATCACCCTCCAAACCATCAACAAAAGTCAATTCAAATCCCCAAACCCGATCCACCACCAATCTCAACCCCCCCAAATCCACCCAACAAACCACTCAAGACCCAACCCCCATCCACCCAAGGAAATATCCAAATCACCCCAACCTCAGCTCACACTCAAAACCCCTAGAATCCATCAAATCTGAAACATCAGACCACAAATCATCCCCAATCGTCGCCTCAGAATATACGTAAGCCTCAGAAAATAAAATTATAAAGAAAGAAAAAGAAAACAAAAGAAGAAGAGGGAAAAAGAGAATACCTCCAACAACATCAATATCTACACTCCCAAGAGTAGATCCCGCCATTTGAGACTGAATATCAGCCGTCCATCTCTCTTCATATCATCACAGCCGTTGCCGCTACCATTCTGACCCTTGTTTGGGCCTCTCTCTGCTGCAAATGCCACCAATCTGCTCTCTTCTCCTCCTTTCGAGTGCTCTCCAAGTCTCTCTCACAGATCTAAGGTAGGTTTGCGGCGAAAGGGGGTTTTCAAAACCCTAGCGAGAGAGAGAGAGAGAGGTTGGGAAACAAAGGGGCGGGCAAGAAAGAGAGAGGGTTTGGGTTTTGGGAGAGGGGCGGGCACACGAGAGAGATA
Organism: Magnolia sinica; assembly: GCF_029962835.1. Lineage (NCBI taxonomy): Eukaryota > Viridiplantae > Streptophyta > Magnoliopsida > Magnoliales > Magnoliaceae > Magnolia > Magnolia sinica. The sequence continues at coordinate 42,668,218 of NC_080575.1, forward strand.
GGGTTTGGGTTTTGGGGAGAGGGGCGGGCGCGCGAGATGGATTTGGGTTTTGGGAGATGGCCGCGCGGGATTGTGTTTTGGGGGGGCGGGGGGAGGGTTGACGAACGACACTTTTAAGTTCTTAGTTTTAGGTCTTGTGGGGCCCACCGTGATGTATGTTATTTATCTACTCCGTCTATTCATTTTAAAAGATCATTTTAGGGATTGATCCAAAAAAAGAGTCAGATCGAAGCTATAAGCGGACCACATAACATATTAATGATAGAAATTTATTTTTTAGTATTTCTTTCAGTGTGGTCCACTTAGATCTTCAATCTACCTACTTTTTGGGCTCATCTACTGAAATTATATATCAAAATTTATGGACGGTTTAGATAAAACACATATATTCCAATGGGCCCCATGGAGCCCCTCAAGCATCATCAATTTCTAATAAGATCATGGTGGAATGTAGGTTTTAGCTACAGATTGAGTAGGTTTTAGCTACGGATTAAATCTGTAGCATATTAGCTACGGTTTATATCCGTAGCTAAAAACTTCCAAAGTTTGTAGCCTTTGCTCGATTTTTTGGTAGTGGGGTATCTGCTACCACATTCGCCTTACCTGGGTGGTATTGGAGGTCAAAATCATAGTCCTTCAGGAGCTCCATCCTACGTCTCTATCTCATGTTCAACTTGGACTAAGAGAATAGATACTTCAAGCTCTTATGGTCGGAGAAGAGCTCAAACCTAACCCCATAGAGATAGTGTCTACACACCTTCAATGCAAAAATGACTGCGGCCAGCTCCAAATCATGCGTAGGGTAGTTCAGCTCATAAACCTTAAGCTGACGAGACGCAAAGGCTACAGGCCTACCGTACTGCATCAGGACAGCACTTAAACCAATACGTGAGGCATCGATAAATACAACAAATCCATCACTCCCATAAGGAAGAGTGAGGACAAGAGCGGACGTCAGACAGTCCTTCAGCTCCACGAATGCCTGCTCACATGTGTTAGACCAAACAAAATCTGTGCCCTTCCGAGTCAACCTGGTCAACACGGCTGCAATACAGGAGAAGCCCTTAATGAAACGCCGATAGTATCCCGCTAAACCAAGAAAACTACGGATCTCAGACGCACTGACGCACTGCCTCCACCTTCGAGGGGTCTACTGCAACACCCTCCCTCGTCACCACGTAACCGAGGAATCTCACCTCCTCCTGCCAGAACTCACACTTCTCCAGCTTCGCATATAGCTAGTGGGCACGGAGGGTCTGCAAAGCGATCTCCAAATGTTGCATATGATCCTCATGGATCCTCGAATATATCAGAATGTCATCGATGAAGACTACAACAAACTGATCGAGATATAGACGAAAGATCTTATTCATCAACTGCATGAAGACCACGGGTGCATTGGTCAGTCCAAAGGACATGACCTGAAACTCAATGACCGTAACACGTCCAGAAAGCCATCTTCGGGATGTCCTCCTCTCAAACACGAATCTGATGATAACCAGAACGCAGGTCAATCTTTGAAAAGAACTGTGCACCCTGCAGCTGATCAAATAAATCATCTATCCTCAGAAGTGGGTACTTGTTCTTGATCATGACTCGGTTGAGCTCGCCGTAATCTATGCAGAGCCTCAACGAACCATCCTTCTTCCTGACGAAGAGTACTGACGCTCCCCAAGGAGAACTGCTCGGACGAATGAATCCCAACTCACGTAACTCGTCCAACTGCCGCTGCAGCTCACGCAACTCCATTGGTGCCATACGGTACGGGGCCTTTGAGATAGGTACGGTACCAGGCATAAGATCTATCTAGAACTCAATATGATAGTGCGGCGGCAATCTCGAAATCTTTTGGAACACGTCGGGGAAATCGTAAACAACCGGCCACTAATCAATATAAATGGTAATAGGCTCTTTGATGGCGTAGGACATCAAGCATGACAACGGCTCTCCTCTAGGCTCGGCAACAAACTGAAACTTTGGTAAGCCGGGTATAAAGAATGTGACGGTCCTCGCGGAACAGTCCAACACGGTGTGGTACTCGGCAAGCCAATCCATGCTTAGGATGACATCGAAATCTAACATCGGTAGCACAAATAAATCGACGGGCAAAAAGATATCACCGACCAGAACCGGGCAAGATGAACAGAAATGGCCCAATACTATGGTCTTCCCCAAGGGCATCGATACGGTCAACCACTCGTGAGCAGACTCTATCGGCAATCCAATCAAATGATAAAAATCTTCAGACATGAATGAATGCGATGCACCAGAATCAAACAATACACGTGCGATACATGCGGAGATGGAAAGAATACCCTCAATGACTCCTCCAGATGACTGTGGATCCTACTGAGCCGCGTAAAATCTGGCCTGAGCTGGTTGGGGAGGTGCCTGTCCCCTCTGAGGTCCCTGGTGCTGCTACTGCCTCTACGGTGGCCTGTACTATTATCTCTGCTGCTGCTGTGGCCTTGGTGGTTGATGTGGCTACAGTCACTGCTGATGGGGTCGCTGTTGTGCTGGAGGCTGCTGCTGAGGTCGCTGCTGCGCTGGAGGCTGTTGTGACCCTGTCAACTGCTGCAGATGAGGGAGAGGGCACTCAGATAGGAGGTGCCCTGTCCCATCGCATCCAAAATAGGTCCCTACAAATGGCTGATGGGGTGGCGCTGGAGGAGCTGCTGGTGCTCTAGCAGGTGGGTGGCTCCTATACCTCTGTGGGTGTCGATGCTACTGGGAGCTACTGAAGGGGGCCTGCCTCTTCCAGTTCTGACCCCTCCTCTGATCTAGGTCGCTCTATGAGCCGGCCCACTCAGTCTCGTAAATCTAAGCCCTCTACACTACCGCTTGAAAAGTCAGGAGCTCATGCCCAATCATACAGCCTCGAAGACCGTAACGTAAGTCGTTCTCAAAATGGCGGGCCTTTCGCCCCTCGTCATCAACCATATATGATGCGAACCTTGATAGTGCCACAAAACGGGCCGTGTACTGCGCCACGACCATGTCCCCCTGCACCAGAGTCTCAAACTCCAGTGCTCTCTGACATCAAATGTGGTCAGGGAAGTACTGCTCCTCGAATTGGTCGATAAAGTTCTCCCATGTCCAGACATAATCAGGTCCTACAATGCAGATAACCAAGGTCCACCAGTGCTCGGGCTCTCCCTGGAGAAGAAATACAGCCAACCGGACTCGCTACTTGGTCGTACATGACATGATATCGAAGATCTTCTCCACATTGGAGCGCCATGTAAGGTCCGTGTCCTAGTCTGTACCGTTCCGTTAGCTTCCGCGATCCTTTTGGTCGAATTTCGACAATCCTCGACCAGTATCTGATGTTTACGCGCGAACCTAAGCCTGGTCCCGCACACCAATGTCGGCTCGATCCAAAACTTGTATCATAGCGACCACGCCGTTGCCAAACCGATACCTAGGCTAGAAGATGTAGGCTTGCGTTCATTCCGAAGAAACGCCGTGCGTTGTAAATTTTGAGAAAATCTCTATGACATGTCCTATCAATCAATGTCAAGTACAAGCCTTCCCCAAAGTACAAAAACCCATCCCTCCTTTTCCTTAAGTCAATATTCTCTCTTCCCCCCACCATACCTCTTTTCACAAATTTCAAACATAATCTTACTTTTCCATCACTTTTCCTTACACCCACTACTCTATCCATCACTCTTAATATTCTCTTTCTCTCATTTACTCAAACACTCTCCCAAGCAACAATTCCATACATCCAAGCTCCCATCCATAACAACAAGTGTGGCCCACATTCCCCCCCTCATCTCTCATCCCCACCATTAAAGTTCCATCATCCACCGTTAAACATTGAGCATAGGAGCTAAGGAGGCAGTGCTATAGTTTATATCCCTATCTGTTGTCAAATTTGTGGTGCCAAAATCACTGTTATATATAACTTGCATAACTGAAGCTCTCTCAAGGATCAACATTCATGAACAAGCTAAGCTCACAATAAGCAAAGCTCACAAGTACAAGGATCAATCTTGAATGCAAGAACTGCTCACAAGACAAGACTCAAGCTGCAAGACTTCAAGAAGAGTACAAGGCAGTTTGTAAAGAACTCAAGACACTTTTAAGATTGAGCTACATCAAGATTTCAAGATTGAACTACATCAAGACTTCAAGGCTCATACTTCAAGGTCACTAGTTCCTAATGTTTCCATGTCCTTACTTCATGGTAGAGGTTTGACTGACCTTAGGTTGACCTTAGAAGTAGGTCACTTTGGATACATAAATCGAATGTTTATTTTACATAAGTTTGGTCTATTCTTCGACTAGTCCTAGGCCTTCTTCGACTAGTCCTAGAGTTGCTTCGACCAGTCTAAGAAATTTCTTGATCAGTCGTGAGTTTGTTACAAATTTCAGATAAAATCTATTAGGCTTCGACTAGTCCAGGAATCTATTCGACCAGTTGAAGGAGCAGTGTCGACTGCATCTTCGACCAGTCGAAAATCTTCGACTCAAAATCCAGCGATGTTTTTCAGGTTCTTCGACCAGTCGAAGGAGACCTTCGACCAGTCGTAGAATGGTCAAAGCTTATCGCGCCTGATTTTTCAAATATCTGTTATTGCTTCGACTAGTTGAAGAGCTCCCTAGACCAATCGAAGACGCGATCTGCTCACCTATAAATAGTGCACGAATCTCAGAAGAAATCATCGAATTAATTAATCCATTCAAGCCAATCTTCGTCGAACTTCTGAGAGATAATTTTGTGCTCCATCTAAGCTAAGTGTGCTTATTTAATATTCTCTTTCCTTAGCTTTATTTAATTAATTTTGTTTCTACTATTCCAATCTAATTTAATAAGAGGAATTGTTATTCCCTTTCTTTGGAATCAAAATCAATTAAGGCAAGCCCTATTTGGTTTAATTTAAAATCTATTAGAATTATAACCATTGTAATTGAGTACTGGACATTGAATTTGGACATTCAATCATCTACTCTGATTTGGTTCTACCGGGCTGCTACAACGAAGGAGATAATCAGGTATTTTACATTTAATTGTAAATTCCTTTCTGTTATGGTTTCTTTCAAGATTTGCCAAAAAAATCTTGTTGTATTGGTTATCTGAGGAGAGCCAGGAAAACTCAGAAGTGGGGTTTTTTAATTGTGTAAGCCCACAGACAAAGACACAATTGTAAAGGTTTTGGGTGAACCTGGGAAAACCTATTTTGTTAGTGAACGCTAATATCCCCTGTGTGAAGATATTAGGAGTGAAGTAGCATTCTGTGTGGCTGTTGTTTAACAGTTGGTGAACACACAGGCGAACCACTATAATCCCTTGTGTTGTGGTTGAATGATTTATACTTCTGATCTTTAATTATTCTTTTGTGAGATGTATGTATGGTGGTGAATGTTGTAATCATTTAATTCAAGCATTGTGAGAATTTTGTAATAGTTTAGAATTTATTTTCTGCTATTCCTTTATCAGCTTGATATTCAATTTCCTTTAAAAGTTGTTCCAGCAAGGTTGCCCTGCCATTTTTATGGTGTATGGCTGTCCCTAGAACAATACATTTGTGATTACAATTTATTTCAATTCAGTTTGTATTTATTTCTGTATTCCTCTTTGGTTTGAGATTTGATACAAAGATCTTTCTAGATATAAGGTTGTCTTACCATAAACTCTGGTTTTTGGTGTAAGGTTGTCCTTAGAACAACATTTGTATCAACCTCTCAAGATCTGAATTTTGAAGTTATTTTACTTTCTTGCATTGTGATTTATTTTGGCTATCATATTCGTTTTAATTCCATTATTATAAGTTTTATTTGGCATTGTCCTATTCACCCCCCCCCCCCCCTCTAGGACATATAGCTAGGCCTTTTCAAGTGGTATCAGAGCCTAATAGCTCTTTTTTATTCTTAGATTTAATTCCTGAGCTAACGATTTAAGCTATTTAAGATGTCAAATTTTGATAGCCTTTCAGTCATAAGGCCTCCACCCTTTGATGGCTCCAATTATACCTATTGGAAAGCCAGAATGAGGATCTTCCTCAAATCAATGGATGAAAATGTGTGGCAAGCCACAGCAACTGAACGGAAACCTCCTATCATGAAAGTTACTGGGGTTGATGGTTCAAAATCTATGAAAGTCACACCATATTACCAATGGACCACTCTTTAGAAAAGTGAGAGTAGTGCAAATGCTAAAGCACTAAATGTAATTATTTGCGCACTATCACCGGATGAGTTCAAAAGAATCATTTCCTGTGATACTGCAAAGTAAGCTTGGGATATATTAGAAATGACACACGAGGGTACTACAATTGTCAAAAAATCTAAAGTCCAACTCCTCACAACCAGATTTGAAGAAATTCATATGGAGGAAAATGAAATGTTTATGGACTTTTACACTAGATTGAATGACATTGTAAACTCAATGTGGGGTCTTGGCGATAAAATCCCAGAAAGTAAAGTGGGTGCAAAAATATTACGCTCACTTCCTGAACGGTTCAATTCTAAAGTAACCGCGATCCAGGAACTTCGTGATACGGATAATATGAAGGTAGAAGAACTAGTTGGTTCTCTACAAACCTACGTGTTAAACTTTAAAGCTCCTAAAGGTAAATCTATCGCACTAAAATCTTCTAAATGTAATTCAGAAGAAAATTCTGATTCAGAAGATGATATGGCTCTTTTAGCTAAGAAATTTTACAAGATTTTTAAAAGCAAGAAAAGGGTTGATTTTCAAAAATCAAATGATAAAAAGAAGTTTAGACCCAAATCTCGAAAATCTTTGAAGGATAGTCAATGTTACAACTGTCAAGAATATGGGCACTTAGCAAATAGATGTCCTAAAAGGGACAAACCCAAGAAGAAGGGTATGTTGGCTACATGGGATGAATCATCTGATTCTGAAGGTTCTTCTGAATCAGAAGATTCTGAAACTGAGTCGGGCAATGAGGTTAAAGCTCTTATGACTCTAGCCAAATTCACATTTTCAGATAAAGACTCAATAAGTGAAGAAAATCTGAGTAGTGAATGTGAAAATGAAGATGATCTTCAAGACGCTTACAATGCCCTATATAAGGAAAGTTGTAAAATTGCTGTCAAACTTAAACTTCAAAAAGAAAAGTTTTCTAAACTCAAAAAATGTTTTGAATCACTTGTCTTAGAAAAATTACAAATTTCAGATTGTTTTGAAAAATCAAAATGCGATTTGGAATTCAAAAACTCCCTAATTATTGATTTAAAATCTGAAATTGAGAAACTTAAAACTGAAGTATCTTCTCTTCTGAGTCTAAAGGACACATGGAAATATGCCCAAGGTGATCCAAAGTTAGAGAAACTTTTATCCGGATCAAGAAAATGTGGCATCTATCCGGGTTAGGCTATGATAAAAATCTACCTCCTAAACAAAAGTATACTCCTCCTATGTTTGTCAAAGGAGAGTCCTCAAACTCAAAAGGGAAAAGTACTTATCAAGATTTTTCTAAAAA